>NC_142187.1:7740833-8049444 GCF_026936395.1 Plectropomus leopardus
GATAAGTTCGAAGAATTAATGATGGGTAATGGCGGAAGGTGGGTGAATGGCTGACCAGCTGAGTGGCATGCTGAAAGGGGAGCTGGGTATTTGATGGAAGTGTGAAGGATTAGAGGTTACTGACCTGCTGTATGTAGATATGGACATGGATATGTAAGTCGAAATGTCTGACTTGCAGCTTATTCCAGAAGCATTTGAAAGTTGAGGCACATACAGTAGATCCTTTGGGATAATTTAATGGTGCTACAGGTTTATATTATGGCAGTTAGTTTCAATCATTTTGACTTTGTTTCTGTTTGTAACTCTGTTTGTTTTTAAGTCACCTCTCTGCTGTAGAAAGCTCTAAACACTACCATACCAAGCCTTCCAGAAGTCAAAGTCTGTGTTTTAGTAACTTCAGAACTCTTGCTTCGATTGGGAACAAAACACCCTGCCATAGTCTCCAAATCAATCACAAACAGAAGCAGAGTCTGAAAGTAAGCCCATTTAAGCCCCTCAAATGATAAGCTCGAAATTTGGGGGAGGCACATTTATTGATGATGAGAAGATCGATTCCACTTTCATATCTGTCTGTTCAATATAAGCCTACAGCCAGCAGTCAGTTAGCTTAGCTTAGCATAAAGACTGAAAACAGCAGGAAACAACCAGCTGTCCAAAGCCAAAAAACACAGCTACTGGAACCCAGACCTGCAAACTCTAGAGTAGTGAAAACGGGGACAGGGTACGACAGTATAATGACAACATCCTGCTTTGATAAATACAATTTTGTCATTTGGGGCCAAGATGGGCCACAGGATGCACAAAAGTATTAGCATAAAATAGGCTTAAAATACCAAAATTTACTATGTAGAATGTCCCATTTGAGAAAGAAATCTATACGATATTATTGAATTAGAATTACTGATGCATCACTGTGTATATCACAGTAATATTGCAACTGGAAAAGGTGGAGCTAATTTTAATTTATGTATATGTATTTTATAAATTACTTCACATACTGCTTACTGCTGGGTAGGTTGTAGGTTAGGTTAGGTCAGCAAATAAGAACCGTCGACCAGTACACAAATACATATACAAGTGCGTCTAGGGTTCAGTCATCATCGTCAAAGCAAATCTCCTTCTTACCTTTGCATCATTTCCACTACATGGTTCCGCTCAACTTGACTTAGTTTTGGTATCAGGTGCTTTTCTCAATTTCGTTTTTCCACTGCAGATGGGACCCGGTCAATTCAGGCATGATCCTAAAATGATCGTCATAGTGCCCCCACTTAAAACTGCTGCGACATCATCAATGCGAGGCAGTGCTCACCGCTCCGTCCAGCTTTTTCTCGATCCTTTTATTGGCAACCAAACAGAGGAATTTATGTACTTTGTCGATTGACCATTTTGTGGTTTTGCTGGTTGGCATTTTTTAAAATAGGGTCTAAAGGAAGTACAAAGTTGTGGCTGCTATTGAAGGTAGATAAGGTATTTAAAAATGGCAAGTGTAGAAGGGGTTGACATATTATCAGCCTGGCCAATCATTGGGGCCTCTATTTGGCATTTTGCTGATTATCTGTATCTGCATTTTATTTTAATGATCACTGATAAAATTAATTAATTGAAAAATGCAACTTCAGGGAGCTATCATTATTTATTCATTTTTAAATTAAAATTTGCACCTGACAAAAAAATGCTGGGAAAGAGTTGCTGGGAACTTGCTGTATATGATATTGATGAAACATTTGCTAAAGAGCCTTAAACAAAGTTTTGTGTTGGAATTTGTTATATTCCAAATTCTAAATATTGACAGAAAGATTTTTATTTTTATTATAAATGCATTTTGGTTCCAAATATCGGTTATTGGTCTCATAAACTACTTATAATTGGTATCGGTATCGGGCCTGAAAAACCAAATCTGTTGACCCCTTAAGTGCATGCAGGATGTTTCATGTTGCACTAGTGACGATTCTCTTTGATCAATCAGTGATCTGCAGTTTTTTAAGTCCTTATAGTATCAGCTCAGCTTGTTTGGAACCTTGACCAAGGTGGTACCAAAAAAGTGACGGGTACTTTCCACAACTTTTGCGAATGAAAAAAACAAAAGTCGAGCCATGCCATACCATGCAGTGGGAATTAGGTTTTAGATGACCTGAAAATGTATAGTTTTTATAATTTATTTTGTTTTTATTTTTCACTTTATTTTCAATTTAATTTAATTTAATTTAATTTAATTTAATTTAATTTAATTTAATTTAATTTAATCAGTATTCAAAAAACTAATACAAATAAGATAATCTCAAATGAAATAACAAACTATGGAGGTATTTTCCTCAGAATATGCTTCTCGCCATGGGAGCGCTAAAATTGACAGGGTTTCAGACAACAGCTGGGAGCAAGACAGACAGGAGAGGCTGTTTCTGAGTGGGGTCAAAGGTGTCAGACCTTGAAATGGTTTCAACACTGAACGTTTGTTGTAGGTATTATTGCAACATCTTTTAGAGCAGTGTCAATTATTTCCATTCAATGATATGTTATTGTCACTCCTTTCTTGCTTCAAATAGGATGTCAGGGCTGATAGAGCAATCAAAACATGTTATAAAACATGACAAAATATAGGTTAATTACCTGAACTCTATGGCCCCTTTCACAACACTGAGCAGAAAACAGCTCCAACTGCTCATCCACTATAACTCAAAGGCTATCTAAAGGGTAAAGGATCATATCTGTTCTTATCGACAATTTACATGCTTTAAGTTCGGAAGAGGCCATATTTTTTAAATAAAGATGCAGAATGTAAGTATACAAAAGGGAAATAAAGCTTTCATCCCTACATACGGACATAGACATGTAACAGACGGTTGTAAGAAGCATACATATATGGGTAGGTTACACAGTGGTTAGTAGCCCAGCTAGAGTTACCCTCCCTAGGGAAAACAGCCCATTGAGGAATTTTGGGGTCATGGCAAGGGTGAACTGGCCAAAGTTCCCTTCAGTGGCCCAGAGCAGCATTTTCAAACCCAGAGCCTGTGGCATTTGGGACTGATGTACATAGAGGTTATATTCAAGTATCAGCAGGCCTCTACAGTCCTGATTTTAGGCTGAAAGAAAAAAACAAGACAGGCAAAAACAGACAGAGATTTAAAGCAACAGCTATGATAGATGTTAAATTCTCATCAACCAATTTTGGTTCCCTAAAGGCAGTCAAGGTCATATTTGCCTCCATCCAAGGCCTTTGTTTAATAACACCTGAGTCATCATCAGTTTTCTATTGCTGAATTTAGGCACCTTTCAAAAGCATTTTAAACCTGTGAAACCTGAGAAAATTGGTTTGATTTCTTTCAAAAACACAGGAAAAAGATGAGCAACTTGGCAAGACATATCCCACAAACTGAAAAAAAAAGTAAAAGGTCCAAGGACATAAAAATAATAAAAATGAGAGAAAGCGTTTCGGAAACCTATATTTACATTTATCTTAATTATATATTTTAAATCATGTTACAATAGAAAGGAAAGTAGAAAAAAAATAATTTCAATAATAAAGAAAATACTTTTGATACTTCTTGCTTTTTATTGTTTGTTTTTTATTTTACTTTTTTGTCTTTTTCCTATTTTCCAGTAATTTCATTGTAATATCTTATTAATTTCTTGCTAATTTTTGGACATTTCTTATTAAATTGCTCACTGCTCTCTGATGTTTTTGAAAGAAACCAAGCTAATTTTCTTAGGTTTCAAAGGGTTAAAGATAATTGTAGTGGCTGAGTTGCCTGAAGGGCCCTTAAACCTTTGACTCTACCACACTGGTGTTGTTACCCATTTATTCAGGTTCTTGGAACTGTTCGTTACAAACTGAAACTAACTGGACCATTGTGGCGAGCTGAGACCTGCCTTCCTCTGTGAAATGGCAGGAAGCCAGTTCAGACTAGTGAGGTGCTAAAGTGCAGGACTGGCACTGTGGGATGTTGGTATAGAAGGTCATTGTCAGCCCACCTGCCTTATTGAATTGAACTCAAACTGATAACTGAAATACACTGACTGTGCAGGTTTTGCTTGTTTCAAACACAGTCTGTTTGAAAAGCTCTGTGCTGCTGCTGGGTCTTCCTTTTAAAAGGTTCATCGTTTCAGGCAGTTTTAGGTTGTGCTAATCATACACAGGCAATAATTAACACATTAACCCTTTGAAACCAGGTCTGACATCAGTGTTCTTGCGCTGCCTTTAGATGCCTTTCACAAGTATCCAAGTAGCAACTTGGCATGAAATAGGACTGCAAAAAAAAGTAAGAAATGGCAAGGAAATGACCTAGAAATTATCCTTTTTTAAAAAGAGAGATAATAACAGAAATTTACTAGGGAAAAATATTAAAATAATGGCATTTATGATTCTTATAATTATACATTTAAAATTAGGCCATAGAAATACATATATTTGTTTATATTGTATTATATTTAGAATTTTCTAGCACTTTTCTCAGGTAATTTACTGTTAGTTATTTATTAATTTTTAAATTCTTTTATTTTATGTTTTGTAATGTCAGGTAATTTTTGTAACTTTTAAAAAAAAGACAATTTCTTGCTAATTTTTCGGTCATGTCTTGTCAAGTTTCTCACAACCCTTTTTCCATTAAAGAAACTTTTGAAAGAAATCAAGGCAAACTACTCAGGTGTCAAAGGGTGAAGAAAAATATGTTTTGGAATCTGCAAATGACAAAAATGAACGGAAAGAAAATGCATCCTCTCCTCTGAAATTCTAAAAATATCTTATCAAATCTAACTCTGAGAAAGAAGGAGCAGCATTATCAGGGACGCCACACAACCCGGCCACTCCCCGTTTGAACCGCTGCCTTCTGTTTACGGATTCAGGACAGGACCTTAGAGACCGCTACCCCAGACACAAATTATAAACAAAGATTAATATCTATCTATTAATAATAATATAAATCTATGAATTTATACCACTGTATAAATCTGCTAAATTAATTTAAAGACATTCTGTGCAGGATTTACCTAAAAAAAAAACAATGTATAGACTCATATATATATATATATATATATATATATATATATATGGAGGTGAAACACCAAATGAGAGAATCTTGATCTGGCTTTTACTTAAAATTTTGCTGGTGAGTGTGTTTACAAACACTAACTTGCAGTCCTGCATAATGCACCTTTAACTTTGACTTTTTATTCTGTTTCTTAAGTTAAGATTGCAGAAGTATTTCTACTCTGCTATGACTGCTTTTTTACTGCTTTTATATATTTTTATGGTTATAAATATTTATGAATGTAGACGTTGCATTTTATGCACTTAGCAGTGTCTTTGTTTGATAGGGGACATTTATTTAAGGGCAGTCCTTGTCTTTTGCTAAACAGTAACAGTGAATGTTTACTAACTGGCTGACATACTGACCCATTCTTCATTGCTCAAAAGCACAAGCTCTCTTTTTTTAAAAACAAATTTAAATATTTCCATTGTGTTAAGCCTGTTTGTTGGTTTCAAATTGAATGGGCGACTGCTTCTTAGCTGAGTCAGGCATATGCACTGATTCTCCCTGTTCTAAAGGCTAACTGACTCATGATGGGTAAAATATGTGTTCATTTTTGTGTTACCTTTGCCATTACCCTTCAACAATTAAGAATAAATCCTTAATTACTGCGAGTCTCATTCGCAATTTGGGTGTTTTGGTTGTTGTTGTTGGCCTCCTGTCCTTGGGGACATCTTCCCTTTTCTTCAGTTCATAAGTTTATAAGTATGGTTCAGTTGTGATTTTTTTAGCAACCCTCATACGAAACCTAATTCGACAAAAGTACACTAAAAAATTACATCTATGTGCAGTCCAGTATGATTCCTATCCTGGTTTTAATCATATTTAGGATGTGATGTTCACATGGAGCACTGTAACCTGGTTATTCATCTCCCTGCATGCATGGTTCTTACATAATCCAGATTTCTGATCCTCTGGGTCAGTTCAGGTGTGTTTTTCCATTTCTGCACTGGCTGCTTTGTCTCTGCTGCTACCATTCTGCTGGAATTGGCTTCTCTTTCTTCTCTTGCCATTAATGTCCACATGTGGCTTGTGGCTTGACTTGAGGACATGTGTAAAAACTGGGATATTCAAGTTTCAAGGTTCATTTTATTGTCATTCTGTACATGTAGACACATGAAAAATGAATAAATAAGAAAATCGAGAAATAACTTTATACCTGAGATTTATATCCAAATAACTTTATATTTAGTGGCTCTTCACATTTGTCCTGGGAGAGATGTCATTGGAGTCTTGCAACTGTGGCAGCTGTTATTTATTTATTTATTTATTTTGCTGGGTACACGGCTGCAAAACGTAGAAAAAACAATAACATAGAAGTCCCACTGCATATTCCTTCAGACACTGGGAAACTGACAACTTAAAATTACTTTTCAGTGTCATCTTACATTACTAATTGTAACATCTCATAATGTCTTTAGTATTGTAAACATCAGGGTTATGTTACAGTACTTGGACATAATTAGCAGTAAGTTACTTGAAATCAGTTTCTGCATGTCAAACATTCCCAGATATATATGTTATAATTTAGCACCATGCATCTAGTTAACCCTTGGAAACCTGGATTCATATCAGTTTTCTTATCAGTTTTCTGCATTCAGATGCATTTTACAAGCTTTTTGACTCTTTCAAGACTGAGCAAATTGGTTTGATTACTTTTAAAACCATGGGGAAAAAAGGAAATGTCCCCAAAAATGCAAAAAAGTTAACAAAAAGTAATGAGAAAAAAACCTAAATATTAGTTATAAAAAAGCGGGGGAGATTATTAGAAAAATGCTCCCCCCAAAATAGGTGGGGAATATCCAGAAAAACATATTTATACAAATAATACATTTGCATCTAAGATTATGTTAAAGAAAATAAAAAGATATATAAACTAATTGCATTTTAAGCAAATATCTAGGTCATTTTCTTTTCTTTTTTGAGGAGATTATTTTCAGGTAGTTTTCTTGTATCTTTTTTACTTTTTTTGTTTTCTAATTTTTGGCCAAGGTGCTTGTTGCCCCCTTCCCATGTTTTTGTCAGAAGTTAAAACTGGGGGTTCATTTAAAGCCAGAATTCACTCACATCATCACGACCGTATGAGTCAGAGATAATGTTTAAGACTGAGAATGTAGCTCTAAAAGTAAAAATGAATGTACCACGTGTGATGTACAGAGCAGAACCTGAATCATTTTTATTGATAGCGTTATCACAACACTCCACACTGCTCAGGAGTTAACTGTGATATACTGCTCCGACCTGCACACACTGACAGTGCAGCGGTCCAACTTTTGGAAAGTTAAAGCAAACGAGGTGAGGAGAAAAGGCTGATGAGGCTTATTCATCAGCTTCGTCATGGATTTGTAGGAAGCAAAACCAGGGGAGAAAAGAGCTGATGATGAGGCTTGTTGAGGCGGCATGCTCACTGGGCTAGCAGGGAGAAACGAGGAAGGGGGAAAAAAGGTTGATAATGCTTGTCGAGGCTGCACGTGTGTGGTGTGTGCTAGCGTTTTGGGTTTTTTTTTTTTTGCACACTATCGTCGAAGCAGCACACTCGCAGTGTTAGGATTGAGGGCAACTCCTCAGAGATAATGCATGTTAATGCTGCCTCAAGTGAAGAGGGGCTGGAACAAAGAGAAAAAACAAGAGTGATGGAGAAATTCACTCATTTTTCTTCATCTCCGCCGTCTGATGTATGTTTGCATTTAGTAGAGAGAGAACACTAAAGCAGATTCAGTAAACGCCAATAACTCAACCATCACAGCAGCAGTCTACTGTTTGCTTTATTCCTTCATTGCATTGTTTCACTAAAAAAACATCTGCTGATCCCAGAGAGAAAACAAAACTCAACTGCGACTGAAAATAACAACTATTTTCACTCAATCCACCAATCTTCCTGATTTTCTCAACTAATCAAATAATTGTTTGGTTTAAAATTAGTATTTATTATATTATTAGGGCTATCAAATAGTTATTTGTGATTAATCGCTGAATTTCGGCAGTTAATCATGATTAACCACATTTTAATTGCATTTTTAAAATTCCAATATTTTGCATCTCAAAACAGTTTTGAATTCCATATGGCTTTTCTTAGTGTCGTCATTGAGAATCAGATGAATGCCAAGAAATTCACTTTCTTTATGATCTTTGTTGCACTGCTACAACAGTGTGGTCTTGAAAACATGACAATATGCCAACCTGATCTTAGACCTGAGTCTTCCAAGATGTAGACTGTCTGTAGTCAACTACCACCCCTTTAGCAGGCACTGTTGTTGTCTTCTTGGATTTAGTTTCACCCGCAGGTCTGTGGTGATTTGTACACTCCAAAATAAGTGCTTTGCCATCTTTTGCGATGCGGTTGCTCGCTGCCATCAGTCTGATTAGCTGCACCTGTGTGCTCAGCTCGTAGTTGGTCGCTCAAACTCAAAGTAACTTAGGCGATATTTTAATTCCAATTGACATATATTAGTGCATATTACTTTTGACTTGTCTCGCTGCTCTCACTACAGATGGCTTGGATTTATATTTTGGTATATGTGGATTGTGGTTTTGGCCATTACACTTTGTGTTATCTTTGAGATCCCTTGAGCGTGTTTCATGGGATGTTTTGATATAAAAAACACTGAAAATACTGTAGATGTCACCCAGTTCATAAAAACTTACCTTCAGGGTTCTGGAGCATTTCATAAATGTCCATTTTGGGTTCTTCCTCAAACTGACAGCTGACCGACTGCACTGCGCCAAAGGCTTTTGCTGCAAGAGGGGAGCAAGCAAAATATGTAACATTATATTAAAATCAACACTTTTTGTTTTTTATAACATCTCCCAAAGTCCATAGAGAAAAGCTAAATATGGCTTATGTGACATTTGCTAGTTTTGTTTAACCAGCAATGCCAAACACACATTTATTTTAGCTGGAACCAGTAAATGTTGTGCTTGATAAATGACTCAAATATCAATTGATTATCAGAGTAGTTTCTTTTATCACCTAATCCATTACTTCAGTCATTTCAGCTCAAAAGTGAATAAAACAAGCCGTAAAAAAATGTATGTTTCAGCCCCACAGCTGATATCGTGGAAATGTTGCAGCTTGAACCCAGCATTCACGCACCATTTGCTCACACTACTGGCCTTATTGGATTCCAGTGCTATGTCTGTGCTCTTGCGCAAGCTGAAGGTTATATGCACTTTTGTGTGTGTGTACATGTTTGTGTGTGTGTGAGTGGGAGGGTGTGTGGGGGTGAGAGGAATGCAGGTGAACAGCTTGCAAGGGCCAACAGTTCCGCAGGCCAGTCTCGCGCATCACTTGACAGCCATACCCGATGAAGGCCTACGCACAAATGAACTTGTTAAGCAAATGAGTGAACAGGCGAGGGAGGGTGGAGGGTGGAGAGGGTGGGGAGTGGGACGGACAACACGGCTGCAGCGGCTCCAGCGAGACCTGCCTGCCTGTCTGCACTCATCAGCCGTCACTGCCCCTCGTCCCTCTGTCTCTAACTCTAACTCTTTTCTTTTTCCCCGTTTCTGTCACTCTGTCTTTCTCTCAAAGAGTTCTCGGTATCTGTCTCTATTTCAGTCCGTCTCTTCCCATCTCTTGTGTTCACTCGCACTCATGTAATTCCATTGTTTTATTAGAGAACAGCCTATTTCTGAATTGGATTAGGAGATTGTCTCCACGATGCTTTGACAGGGTGCTGTCTTCCTGCCTGTACAGACAATGGGCAGTAAAAGAGATTGTCCAAAGAGATTGGTCCTCCTGTGCAGGATTGGAGTAGTTATGAAAAATCTAATAATAGATCCATGGTATTTACATGTATCTTGCATGTAGCTGGCATACGCAGAAAGGACTGAAAATCCAATGACAATTGGGGAATCGGTGATTATCTTTCCCAAAATAAAACATCACATCATAGCAGCTGCACACGTGTATGCACACATATAAGAAGGATAATCTGTTAGTCATAATGGACACATTAACATGTCCACACCACGTATGAACATATAGAAAATCACACAGTTGCACATACTGATATCTTCTGCTATGTTTCATTCACCTCGGAAGTCATAGGTTGAAGCTAGGAATGACGTCACACCCAAGTTGATCACGGTCACGTGCAACAAGTCGGAATAACCAACATGTCATTAGCAGTACCAATCAATAACAATGCATTACTCTGTGTTTTGCAAAAACAACCACTGTACCAACATATCCACAGATAGAGGTTGAACAGGACTCTGTGTGTGACTGTTTTAGTAAGACAAAAATAAGACAGAAGTGCTAATAAACAGTATAATAGTTTGATGCACAAAGCAGCAATCTTGGATTTTTAGATTGAGTTGGGTAAGTTTCTCCAACTTTTCTAGTCAAAAATCCAACTTTACGAGACATAGCAGTTGAAATTTCTGACTTGGAACTCATAATTACCTTGCCTGTTATCAGACAGAAAATTGTCATCTTGTTTTATTTTGTTTCCATCTTCAGCCTGACATTGCATCCACTGTAGCTGATGTCCGTGGTGGAGGAGGATCCGATTTTACCTAACCAATCACCAGAGACTCACATATGTGTCTGAAATCTAATTGTGGGTCCACATCATAAGCGTGTTGGTGTCACCACAACCACATGGCCAGTACAAACAAAAACAAGTCAAATGAGATTCATAAGATGGAGACCTGTTTGTTGTCATTCATGCCTATATGAAACCATATTGTGAGGAATATTGCCCATGCAAACAAGTATTTGTTAACAAGGAAAACTACCACAACTTTTGTCCTGCAGGCTGACAGTAGTGTTTGTTTTGTTAGCTGACTATTAAGTTGGTTGCTGCTGCTGGCTGACAGATTACACTACATTTTAAAAGCTTTCCTGGCCTTCGCCGTCACTGTAATATACTGAAATAATTTGGAATCACTGATGCACAGTCATGCAAACATACCAGTTCACAAGGGTTTTGAGAGTGAAGTGGAGCAAAGTAAAATAAGTTGTCATGCGGTATTGAGAAAACTTGGACTTAAAACAGCTGGTGGCACTGATTGGTTAATTGTTAGTCCCCCTGCAGTGCTCATTGATTGTTTTCCATATGAACCGACAAACCACTTTTTCATGTCAAGGTGCCAGACCAGAATCAGTCAGATTTGGACCCAGGCAAGCAAATACCGACTTCCCAGTGCAAATGGAATACACCATTTGCCAGTCCCCAAAAAGCTTCAATCCCTTTTTGATTTCTGACGTCAAATGCCTGCCCCTTCCCCTTTGCCCTAGACACACCCAGCCTTCCCTGCCCTTTCTAGGTCGTCTTTGCCCTACCCATGGCCTTTCTTTTTTTGCAAAGACTTGCACACAACTAAGACACTTTCTCCTCCCCCCAGGAAAGGTATTTTAGGATTCCAGCATGGTATGGTTTTTGCTGCAGAGAAGTTAGTCAGTCATCAGACATTTGGGACTATTTGAGGGGCTAATGCTGTGATTGCATCAACTTCCTCACCATGGAAAATTGTTTTGAGGTAAGGAGCAGTGCCATTAAAGAAGACGTTTATTTAGTAGGGTTTTTTTTTCATGTTACTGGTAAAATATTATAAAGATAAGCATTCTTTGCAAAATTATGAATGTTCCTGTAGGATTTCATTTGACCACCTAAATCTTGTTTTGTATTTGTGCTTTCTAACAAACTCTCTCAATTGTCTGAATCTTGCCGAGCTCTTGTACAAATGCTGTAAATTAGATAGGAAGTAATTTGCCTAGTAGACCAAAGTGGCCAGTAAAAGTCAACACAAGACCAAAATGTTGGCAAACATGATGCTGCAGAAGATGACGAAAGCATTTGCACAGTGTTTGAGACGTGTTTGAGACATGTTGATGCATCTCCGATCTCCAGAACATTGCTTGGGTAACTGCGTCTCAATATGTTATCAGGGCAACTTGGGGAGTTCATTTACATGTGTTACACCTAATTTCCACCAGATCTGTGTTCGGTCTGGCTCCGCTCCATCACGGCAGACGGAGCAAATAGATTAAACTCTAGTCTATGTGTTAATTTCCACTGGCTGTGCTGCGTTGCGGATTGACTCTTTCTCAGCTCTGACAGTCCGGATGCTTGTGGATCAGATATGCAAGCCTTCTATTTTTGCCGGACGCCAGATCACTCTGCATAAGTTCAGCCGAATTGAACACAGAGCAGACAGGAAATCAGACAGCGATACAACATTGAAACATCTGGTTAATTTTCAGAATAAAACACTCCATGTATGTCTGATTGTATTTCACTTAACTACATCAACAAAATGTCACAATAAGCGGATCCAGGCCCGTATTCATCAGGTCAGAGGTTTTCGGAGGTCATTACCAGCAACATGGACTAATAGAAGCTAATTATGGAGGTGGAGAGCCATAAAATTACTTATGACACCACACATTCTTTTATAAGGACCACCACAGAAAGGAAATGGCATGAATAACTTATTGGGAGTTATGGGAGTGAATCGACATCACAATAATACATCCATGGAGTGAATGGAGTTATTACTTTTTCTTTTGTACTGATATACTGTGCATGATTCTGGTGCTTCCGGCGTAAGTGGCGTCCACGTGTTCTCACAGAGAATGCTTTTTGATGGCAGGTGTGTGTAGGGCCTCAGCTGCAGTGGAGGGCTGATGTTGCTATATCTGGTATTTTGCCTTGAGTACAAGTTACAAAACATGAGCCAATATGTTTTAAATTTGCTGAAAGTTTCAGTATGCCTGAGATGAAGTATCTCATTAAAACTGTCATCCAAACACTTTCAGACGGCAAAATTATGTATGCCTGTCCGGTCAGTCTTCTAAGCCTAACCCTAACTCTGTGTTTTAACCTAAACCTAACCCAAAAATGAATTGTGTTGCACTTGATTGCACATACAAAAGGTGATGGAGGTAGTTGTATAAAGAATGGAAGAGCTTGAGAAGAGGTTTAAAATCCTGATGACTATCTGAGGCTACTTTATTTGTCTTGTGGAACAGCATAGAGATGCTGGGCAATTGTGAAAAGGACAGTCCGCCATTGTTGTCCGCCAGAGTCCTCTGCTCACTTTAAATAACATCCCAGTATCCCGCCCTCACCCCTCATGTGCTTCATTGTACCTTGTGGTTTCTTAATTCCAAATAATGCGCAAAGCCAAAACCCCGATGGAATGCACGTGGAGGAGTGCATCGTTAAACGAACTGGAGACGCCTGACGTGCCCTGCAACTTTCTCAATGTATGGAGTGATGTAACCTGTAAGTGACCCCGAGCTTCTGGGCAGCCATCTATCCCGCCCTTCCTCCTACAGGGTTTCACTCTCTCTCCTCCTCCTCCTCTCTCCTCCTCCTGACACCCCATCCATTGGTTTCAATTAATCAGCCGTGGAGGGGGATTTATTCAGCCCCTGCCCAATGGGATCCTTTGGTATGTGGCCCCAATGGTAGCAGGTTGAGAAGCCACAGTCTACACTGTCTTTAGGCCTATTACTCTCACCTCACAGCCCACTCATAAAGAGAGCTTTGAACGGCCTGTTTTTGGGGGGATCCGGTGGGCTTTTTGTCCCATAATAGCCGAGTGGATTCAGTCACTGCAGACAGACATGTTTACTAAACTCCTCGTAGGTGGAGCGAGGGAGATTACGTGTGCCACTTGAATAACTGAGGCCTGATTGGGGAAACAGTATCAGGAGCGGCTCATGTAAAAGAGTGATTTCAAGAGTTTTCGCTCAATCTTCTTGAGTATTTAAAGAAGATTGAGCGAATGGAGGATGTGGCACTGACATAATTCAAAGGGAGATTACGCCTTGACAAAGTGCTAAATGAGTAGGATTCATGTGAAGGAGAGTGTTTGGCACTATTGGATAAAGTTGTTCTGCTTTTGGAGTAGTTTTTGTTTTTGCTTTTTTGCTAATCATTATAAAGTAAATGCTCATTGCACAGTTTATTGGCCATAGAATAATAACACCAGCAGTGTTTAGGCTGGTACCCTGTAAACCTCCCTATAAATCTCAGACAGAGGGTGAATTCAGGTGCTCCAGCACAGACAGTATGAGGAACATGACATGTTTTTATGCCTCCGAGCCGGTGATAGCCCTGGCTGAAGGCATTGTGTTTTGGGTTTGTCCATACACCTGCCCATACGTACGTCCATTCCATTCTCACGGCGCAATATCTCAAGAACGCCTTCAGGGTATTTCCACAAATTTGACACAGGTGACCAATTAGACTCAAGAATGAACCGATTAGAATTTGGTGGTCAAAGGTCATGTTTTTGGCTGTGATTCAAGAAGTCATGCACTAATTTAAACAAAATTACTCACAAATGTCTATTAGGATAACTTGATGAAGTAATGACATTTTATATCCAAAAGATATACTTTTATTTATATCAACCTGACATCATACTGTTCTGCAAAAAAAACCCAAAAAAAAAAACCACTTTCTGGCCATTACTCAACATTATAATTCAGAAACAGGGAAGACATTTAGTCAGATACTGAGTTGGTGACATCTTGAAACGGTGAGGATTGTTTAGATCTTCTGTGCTGTTGGGGGAAGATGTGTATGAAGTATCAATGTTTTCACAGACATGGATGTAAACTGTGTCTACAACTCAACAGCCTTGCGAGAAGCGGTAATTCTAGTTTGAAGATTAAATCCTGCAAGCATATTACGGTAGAAAACTAACCAAACCTATAAAAAATAGCATAATAGGTCCCCTTTAAACCTCTGTTTTGTTACATACAACCTGATCTTTCTTTTAAAGTATATAAGAAATGTCACGGAAAGCTCAAAATATCGGATAGAACTAACTTTCCAAATTCACTATTTTTCAGTTTTCCTCTGTGCATTTACTACCGCCTGATTCTGACACGTTTGAGACAGAACTTCCTCTGCACACACTTTGTACTGTTTACTGTTTATTGCCAAGAGGCTCTCATGACTTTGTCTGATGTAAGAGAAGTACATACATCAAACTGTGGTCCTTTTCACCTTGGGCAGAGCTCAACATAGCACCGAAAATTAAGTCGGCGTGAGTTGAGATCAGATTGCTAGAGCAGCATTTGGAGCCACTCGTGTGAATGCAAATAAGTCCCCGACTGCATTAAAGGTCAGCTATGTTGTGTAGTGTAGATAGCATAGCAAACAAATATGACCGTATATGGCCGAGATGCCAAATACGGTCACCCCATCTTTCACCTTCAGTTGTTTCACCATCAGCAAATGTTTATATACTTTTACATTTAGTAGAAGTGACTTAACCTATCTCACAGATGAGATCAGTCGTGCCATGTGTGAACTGCAGTCCATCTCAACTGGGTCCGGAAACCATCTGGAACAAGGTCATAGACCCATTTGGACACACAATAACTTGACCCTTCCCCTCTCAGTGTTTGGACAGATGTCTCCTGTCTGTCCTGACAAGACATTTCTTCCGTCTCTGCATGGCGTCACCTTTATACACCCCTTTCTCCTTCCCACGCCACCGAGCTCCATCCCAGTTCACCACCACAAGTCAGTTTTTCTGTTCACATCACCAAAAGCAGTTCATGTCCTGCCTTGTGACCACAGCTCTTGAATGTCTGTTTCAAACATAGTAATTTAATGCCACATTGCGCATTGCGTAACAAAAGGGTACACATGCTTTTTCCAAAATGATGCATGATTGGATCAGGTGTGATCTTTCTCCCACACTGTCTTTTATCTCACCCTCACACACAAAAAAATAGCTACCTGAGTGGAAATAGGGATGAGAATTATGATCAAGAGAGAGAGGGAGAGTACGTGAGTGAGAACATGAAGCCCAACAGAACTACACATTATCTAGTCCATACTTCATTGTGTTTAATGAGCAACTCTAATATAGCAGCAGATAAAACTCCCAGCAACATGTGATTTTTTTTCTGTGTGTGTGCTAGAGCTATTGTAGGACTGTGATTGCAGAAGTGTAGAGGTATCAAAGACATATTGGACCATAAATATTCTTGTCATAAAATGCAGCTAAACTCTGTTTATATTGGTAGCTGTTACTTTCTAAGACTTGCTGTTGCATCAGTGGCCCCTATCTGAAAACCATGTCAATAAGGAGAGTTAAGAAATCATATACTGAGATATTTTGGTTTCTTATTTTACAGTTAATGTTTCTGGTTATCTGATATATATAGACTATTATTACTATGGTTAATGTTTTGAGTTCCAAAACAATCTTGTTTTAATATATTTTGTATGTTATATGTGTATACTGTACATGTTTTGGTGATTCACTGTTCTTCATATAGGCTGGTTCTTTTCCTAAAAAAGACAAAGATACAACTTTAATTTTGAAGGAGTACATAGATCCTGAAGAACAAAACATTAATTGGGAGCAAGGCTTTTCAGTTTAGCGAGACCCATGGGTGCACATATTAAAAGGATATTTCACGGATTTTCAACTAGCTTTGTATCAAAATAATGTGTGGAGTATGTGTAGATGAACTGTGGTAGACTTCACTCCATCTCTGACATAAAATACATAGTTTCACTGGCTCTTGGGGTTGTTGCTTCAACTACAGGCTGTACTTTCTTATTTTTATATTGCCTACCAACCCTGACGCCGCCACCAAAGACACAGAGAGTATACAGCCGATCAAGAGACACAGCCACCCTCCTCTCTCCGTCTCTCAAACAGCAGACCGAAATCCAATCAAACGGTAAAACTATGCAGTGCTGATTGAATATACATCAAGCTTACGTTACTGCACAGCCTATTTCTCACCTAAAATGTTTTAAGAAAAATATTTTAATGCCCTGTTTCACCCTAATGGTGAGAGATTGTGAACAGGAAGTTGGCACCGTACTGCTTCCTGCGCAGTGAAAACAGAGGCTGAAAAAAAAAAACAGTGACTAAATGGTAAAACTAAGCAGTGCTGATCAAATAGGCCTACAAACCGAGATTCTGTTACAGCATTGCATATGTCTCGCTTCAAGTGTTTTCAGAAACATATTTTAGCTTATTGTTTAACTGTAAGATGAGATCCAGCCAGCAGTCATTGTGTCAAATGAGCAAGGTCGGATTACATCAGTCACCAGCGGGAGCGATTATTGGTCCGATGCATTCTAGTAGTTGTAGGTTTTCTACCTTTTGAGCAAAGACCAATGCCACAGTTATTTTTCACATTTTTCTCTGTTCGTGTAGCACCAATTTCAAAAGTTATGCATCGTTCTTCTTCATAGACGGCCTAGTGTTATTTGAGGACCCTCTTTATACCATGAACTAATTAACAGGTGTATCAGCCCCAGAACTAAGAACTAGTACAGTACAATTTTTGTGTCTGTGTGTTTGTGTTATGTGCATTAATATACACGTGCAAGTGCAGACACGTTTGTGGATGTGCAGACACGTTTGTGGATGTGCATCCACTAATATTCTCAGGGACGTCATAGATGTGTTAAATGATAACCGGGTAATTAACTGTGGAAATCAGCTGTGGAGGTCCATATGTGCCATGAGGTATATAGGTATATAAATATCACACTCCTACCCAATCCCATTAATTGCAGTGTTTATCTTGCTAAAAACCAAAACCACCAGCAATCTTTTTTTCTATTCTCATCTTTACTTGACTCTCTCAGACAGATTTCACTTGACATTATTGTATCTACCCACAAGTTCATGTGTAAAGATCGATTTTTTTTGCTTAAATACGCAACTCTTACGTACATTGAGGGGGATTTGCATATGTGCAGAGAGACAGCTTCCCCTGAGAGGGGGAGAGAGCAGTGAGCTGTCAGTGAAATGCCATCACTCTATAGGAGGTGTCGCTAAATAGATTTTTTTCAGACAGGAAATGACACGCGCAGTCAGCAATTGCATGATACTAACAAATCATATTTTATAGGCAAGATTATCAAGCCTTTGCAGAGCCCTGCACTCTACTGTGTGTCTTCTTGTTGCAATTGTATGATGAGCTGTGACGCACATTTTTAAAAGCTCTGAAGATGACCTAATGAAGTGTGCCAGAGATGCAAAAAATACAATGAAGTGTGCCAGAGATGCAAAAATACAAGGAACTTGTATTTGTATTGTATACAAGGAACTTTCAAAATAAGACAAGGAAAGGAAGGGAAAGTAGCCTAAAGTGTGTGTTGCCATAAGCCCAAAGGAAGTTTGTAGTTCTTGCTACACTCCAATGGACAGTGTTTTTTTACAGACATGGCTGCAGCTGTCAAGAGACGTCGGTTTGAGAGGTCCGTGCTGCCGTCTGTCAAATTGCTCCTGTGCGTGTGTGTGGAAATGCATGTGTGAAATTGTGTGTTCGTCCACTATTGGTGTGTATGAGAGTGCGAGCTTGATGCAGTCTGTCTATGAAGCTGAAGTGCTCTCTTTGGACTGTGAGAGGAGAGAGGATGAGAGGCAGCAGCGTCGAGAGGAAACACAGGAGGGGGAAAGTAATGCTGCATTCCCAATCGCATACTTTTTCTTTTCAGAGCATACTGCAGCTGCCCTTGTGAAGTACGTACCGTTGCGTGGAGTGTGCAGACAATTAGGACATATTACTTGTAATTAAGGTTGCAACTGTATTAAACTGTCAGGGAATGATAACCTTACGACAGTCAAAACTTTTAACCAATTCTTTTAAATGAAAGTATATATAAAAAGTCTCCCTAGGGCTGAGCGAGATGGGCTGAAAATTCTATTGCAATATTTTTAGGTTATATCCCAATAAACAATTTATCTTGATGTTTTTAAATCTCCTTAAAAGCACTTCATTAATGCTAAAACTGGAAGAAAGCATTGAATATGGCAAACATTTTAAACCAAATTCCCTCTTTGGTGTGACAATGTAGAATGACTGTTATTTGATTTGGTATATTTGGTATAATAACAAGTAGAACTGTCTGATAAGTTGAGAAAAGTATCTACCGTAATCCAACGTTTAAAATAGGGGAAAAAATTTATTCCATTTCCGCCATTTATTCCATATTACAATATAACAATATCCAATATCTAAGAAGATATATAGTCTCATATTTTAATATGAAATAACAGCTTTGTATTCCTCAGACCATTTTCCATTCTTTAAATATCTCAAATAAATGTGAGGTTCTCCATCGAGTCAAAATCTTTCAGTTCTGTACATAAGCAAATGTACACAGTATGATAATAGTCAATCATCTAACGTAACATACACTTACACTCTGAACAATCACAATGACATAACATGGCAATAACAATCATTTACCTTCTGTGTTATATGGTTATTGATCTTCTCTTCTGCTCGTAGGTTAAGGAGCTCCCAAGTCTCATCATTTTCCCAAGTTATGAACATTTACGGCCGCTGTTCTTCTTTGAATTAGCTACTAAATATTAACTTTTTAAATCTTCCACAGTGGGTTACATGCAAAACATGTCATCAAAACGTCACACCCACCCCACCCATAGTCTTTCTGGCTTTACATTTTACACAAACCTCTTTTCCGCACTGTCACTACCTCTTGTCCCGGCTCAGAAGTGAGACAACTCTGTCCATCCTTTCTGTGATTGTATATTACATACAGAACAGCGAGGCGGCACAACAGTTGTGAATCTTGAAACACAAATGCACATTTTAATAGCTTTTAGCAGTACTTAGAGTTTGCAGTTTTAGATATTAAAGGACTGTCTGTTGTCTACTAATAAAATGCTTGATAGATGGTCGGTGATGGTATTTTAACATTAATGACCTAAAGTTAATTTTTACCTTTCCTCCTCTCGCTTATGGTCTTACATCCATATATTTTTCCACAGTGATGATTACCGTCTGTGCTCACTGTCAGTGAGCTGCTACATCAGAGCAGTTTGAGAGCATAGCTAGAGGAAAACCCAACAGTAGTTTGTGAATGATTATGCATTCAAGCTTCCAATCTACAAACAGGTGAGCATTAATTCTCTCCACATTACACCTACAGACCTTTGTAGAGGGACACTTTTCTTGGGGTAAATCGCACTGATCCCAGTCTGAGCCTGCACAACACGGATCAGCGTTTTTCTGTGCATTCACAGTTTCAGGCACTGAGCTGGCAGTCTTTTCCAGGTCAGCTTAGCGGAGAGACGAGTCAGGGACTCTGCATTTTGTCAACAGCTGTTAAACAGCCTGCTGGTCTCAATTGTGAATCTCTGCCACTGGAGTTTAGTCTCACTCCTGTATTCCTGTTTGAGATCAGTAGGGTATCAGTTGGGTATTGTTTAACAAATCACAAAACCAGTACTCTTAAAGTGATACCGATACCAGTGGAGTACTCCATTGGATACCTCTTTTAATAAGTCATCCAATAACAATCATATGAACGAAAGCATTCAGTTGCACAAAGTGTCACTAGACACCACAAGTGTGTATTTTCGGATGTTTTGGTGGCATATCGCACACTGAGCTGTCAACTGAGTCAAATTCGCCGCACTTGACATCAACAAACCACATCGTATATGGGTTGTAGCGGCTACTCCAAGATGGCTTTTTCTCTAGATCTAGGAACAGAAAGGATCAAATTCAGGCATTGCTTGACTGCTAAAGTTTGATACTACTTGGTTTTGGGCCCTACTGTTTACTGATAGCTTTCAGCTGTGTCGCTGCACTAAGTTGTTAATAGTACAAACTGAACCTTTGCTACTATTCTCGCTGCTTCACATTAAAAGCTTTACATTTGCAAACCAGATGGATGCTTTTATTATGAAGAACTTGTACAAAAAATGGAATGTTCTTGTCACCAAGTTGGCAGAGCTTTAATAGTATTCTACAAAAAAAACAAGGTTTAATCACATCGATATGGACATGCATAGGGAAATATAGATAACAGACTCAGTGACCCTGAGAAAACTGCAGGTGGCAGGTTCTTATGTGCTTTGGAGCACGCCTTATCCACACAACTCGGTCAAGATTTTATGTCTTTTTAAACTAACGTGTTTATACTTCATTAAACAGTTCTTCTCATCCAAGAATGCATTTTCATGATCTGAATAACCTGAGTTGTCATTTGGTTTCACTTAATTATTTTGACATCAGTCTGATACTTTTTTATGTTAGCCATTTACTGTTGAGAAGGCCCAGTTTTTCGTTAAAAATTAGCAGTGACTGACTATCAGTCCCCTTATTGTTGCTTTCAGTAGAGAGTAGCAGTTGCAATGAAAGTTTTTTTATATTAGAATTGCATTTTTTGCAATTACTTAACTTCGTAAATCTAAGGTATGCTGCAGTACTGTGTCAATATTTCTGTAGTCTTTTTTCTGGCTGTAGCATGATGTTCCCATTCCTAACTCAACCTGCTGATTGCTTTGGATGTTTTTCCAAGTGGGGAAGCAGCAGTTTGTAACATTGGGTCATGTCCTCACCATCACCTTGACACTGTTCACTAATCGAAATAAACGGCATCCCATATATGAAAGTGTGAGAGCCCTGTCAGACTTATTAGTGACAGTCATCTGTGAAACATGACACCACTTTTAGATCTGCATCCAGACAGTATTTGCAAATCATTGTGAAAGGTCCAGGAAAATTCAGTCCTGTTAACCCTTTGAAACCTGAGCAAACTGGATTGACTTTTATCAACACCATTGGAAGAAGGCAATGAGCAATGAAAGAAGACATGACCCAAAAATTATCTAAAAATTAATTTAAAAGAAAATGTTCTGCAAATTATTATAAGTATAAGTTTAAAAAACAAAACAAAAAAAACAACAGGAAAATAAAACTTGGAAAAGTTCTTAAAAAATACACAATTTTAAACGTAATTAGGATAATCATACCTCAGTCATTTAATTTTTCCTTAGCTTTTTTTTTTTCTTTTCTTCCCCTAGATATTTTCACCTGTCTTTAACCCCCCCCCCCAAAAAAACCCAAGTTTTACCAAGTTGTTTATTGCCTTTGTACCCATGTTTTCTAAAGAACCCACACCAATTTGTTCAGGGTTCAAACATTTCAGTACCTGTGAAAGGCATCTGAAAGCAGCACAAGAAACGTGATGTCACTTCAGGTTTCAGAGGTTGAAGTCTCAAATCCAATCAATACGTTTTCATTACTGACCTGAAACTGCAACAGCGAGGTCAGCACTGTAACTCGAAAGAGACCCTGGAAAGAGATAAAAGTTTCAAACTAAATCGAAGGAGAGATGAAGGAGTGGGGAGGGGTGGGCATGTGTGGTCTTATATAAAGCCCAGATGGTCCCAGAGAAGCATGTGACATAGAAATGGAGGGATAGAGGGATATGGGGAGGCGAGTGTGTGTCTGTCTGACTGACCAGGGGGCTCCCGGGAGCCAACACCACAGGCTACAACACCTGGGCAGAGAGAGGCAGACATCGGGGTCAGTCAAGGGAGAGAGGGAAGTCATGGAAAACACAGTTCAACTTTTGCCCAGAGGGTTCAACAAATATACAGTGTTTGATACCGCTCTGATTTCTACCAGATCCTGTTGATCTTCAGTGGATTCAAGATCAAACCCTCCGATGCTCCTTTTAAATATCTTCAATCTGTGACGCCCAAGTATCATGAATTTGCTGGTCTTAGTCTGTTTGTTCACTTCTGGTTAACTCACTTACCCATAAAACCAGTCGAATGTGTGGGTCACACACTTACCTGTAACTGGTTGGATCTGATGCTGTAGGTGGAGAAATAGTTCTGTATGTGCAGCTTTGTTTTGAAGGGTGTTTTGCTTAAGGGCGGATTTTTAGATTTGGCACGTACTCTGCAAAGGTATCCACGTATCTGTGTTTCTTTAGAGATGTTTTTGGTTCCTTGGCCATATTTCATAGTGGCAAATAAGGATGCACCAACCCGATATCTTCTGTCAGTGACTGGATGAATTTTTTATACATTTTGTAATGACAATTAGGGTTAGTTGTTATTAATTAATCATTCTGCAAAAGGTAATAAATTGAAATTGCTTGTTTTGTTCGACCATCTGTCCAAAACTGTCTTAAAATATCACATAGTGCCACAGGGATGAAGTTTTTCTTTTGGCCAATGCAATGGTTTGCCTTTCCCCGGTTCCCTTAACCAAAAGCCTCTGGGATTTTTCCATTGGATTATTGCAGAAAATAAGCTTTGTGACAAACAAAAGTTTATTAAGCCTAAATGCAATTGCTAGAAGTAAAAAGCTAAAATTAAGCTACAGACGAGGTACTCAACGGTCTCATGACTTCAAAGTTACTGCTGCAATGAGGCTGTGCCACTTTTAAGAAACCATTTAACATAACAACATTAAGGCTTCAAAACTCCCAAGTGAGGTAGTTACTGACATTGTTTACATAGCAGAAGAAAACAGGATGGTCTCTTCAGCTTGTTTTAGCCATCTAACGAACAAAAAACATTTAAAAAAACTGCTGACTTCGACAAGACGGAACTGGGAGTGCTATGAATGTTTTTGCAATTAAAAGAAAGATTAGTAAAATGATCAACTGATTTTCAAAATAGTATCTTTGTTTCAAAACAATGTTGGTAGTTTGTGTGAGTGAAAGGTGGTAAACTTCCCTCCATGTACCCAGAGCCAAGATCTCCCTCCTCCCGTCCAGCTTAACTCCGCCACATGACACATTTTGCGGCATCCAACTTTTTGCTGTCTCTCAGGTTGCTGCTTGAACTACAGGCTGTACTTCCACATTCTTGAATAGCCATCACCACCCATGCAACCACCATCGACACAAAGAGTGCCAAAGTGCATCACTAGACAGACCCACCCCTCTCTCTCTCTCTCTCTCGCTCTCTCTTCGATCATCTGCTAAAAGTACGTAGTGCTGAACAAATTTAAATCAAGATTCTGTCATAGCGTTGCATATTTGTCACCTCAGATGTTTTCAGAAACATGTTTTACCTCACTTCTTAATTGCAATTTGTTTGTAACCAGCCAGCCGCAATTGTCTCAAACAGACGCGATGGCAGCTAAAGCAAATACCACAGCCCTATTCTTTTGTTTTTTCTGGTCTCATAGCACCAATTCCAAAAGTAATTTTACATTTCCACTGCATAGACATTTTATTTTTATGAAAACATTATCTTTCCAGGAGTAAAATACTTAGCAGGTCAGTATCAAATCCACTAGATACTGTCTAGTCCAATAAGTAACATTTGACAACCACGATATTTCCTGTAATTATTATTTGTATGGTTTTGAGACTCGTTTTAACCTTACTCATGTCAGCCTTCGGTTGAAATTGCAGTGTTGTATTTATTGCTTTATTGTATTAAAAATGTTTAAATTGGCTTAATATGCTGCACTTTTTAAATCCATGCTCATGAACATTTCATGGCGACTGCCTTAATGTGTCACTGCACAGGCGCTCATTAATTAAAACAATGTAGCTTTAGCATCAGAGTATAGAGCACCTCATTAGAGCTTTGTACTGCTGGATGGATTCCTCCTTTTTGCCAAAGGCTCAGTATAGAAGGGGTCAACCTAATCTAGTCAGACTCGGAGAGGCGATAATTCATGGTAAATAATGACGAATTAAACAATTTTGAGGCTGAATATGTGCACTTTGGAATCCTAAATATAGCAATTGAATTAGGTTCACTGCAACAAGCTGTAAAAGAAGATCCTCGGCACATGTCCTCTACTTCTATTGAACGCACACACTTCGCCCCTGAATCAAAACCAGTTGACACTGTGTGCCTGTCTTGAATATGTGGGGTCGAGTTTCAGAGACCAGAGATTCAGAGGTCATTGCTATTCCCAGTGTTTTCTCTCCTCTCTGTTTGTCAGTGTAGACCGAGCAAAGCTGTCAACCTGTGTGTTTGTGTGTGTGTGTGTGTGTGTGTCTGTGTGTCTGTGTGTGTGTATCTTCTGAAGGCACACACCTGGTTGCTGATAGGGAAGTCAGATGTACAAGATGTACAGCCGTGTGTTCTCGGGTGCAGCGAGAACACACACAGCTGCGCCCTGTCTCTGTGTCTCCGGCGCTCCTTTTCCTTCCAAAGTCAACTTCAGACGGAGACGTTGTAGTGTGCAACCCGCTGCGATGGCGGGTTCACTGCTGGGGGTTTCTACTCCCACACTGCTGCGACCGCAGCTTCACTCCAAGCATCTCCTCGCCAACAACACTTGTTGTTTGCTGATCTTCCTGTCTGTCCCACCTGCAGCCTCCCACTCCTGCACAAAGAAAGGTCAAGAATGCTCTTTGTTTTTGCCCTCCTGACATGCACGCACAGTCAGACTCAAAGACAAACTACGGGGCTTGGGGGGGCAATATGGCGACTGTTTGTTTTTTGTGGTTGTTGCTGTTTTGCTGCGCAATATTTTTCACTCTCTCATTAGTCACACTTGTCTCTCCCTCAAAGTTGAACTACGGCACCATGGGGGCAAAATGTGGAGGTTGTTTTTAGTTGTTGTGGTTGTTTCTGTTGACATTTTTTTTGCTGATGAACAAGATCTCGCTCTGTGTGGGATGTAGTGCGTTCAGCAGGGAGATGTGTGTGTGTGTGTGTGTGTGTGTGTCTGAGCAATATGCTATCCCCAGGACTTGGTGTCCTGCGGCACTTTTGTAGAATTAGAGCAAAACATTAACATCACTTTTTTGCTTTTATATAAACTCTACTGCAACATCTCACAAATAAAGTCTTGACAAACCTTGTTTTGGGCCATTGAACTGCAATATTTTAAAGGGATAGTTCGTATCCACAGTAGTGCTATACTTGGCTTCCATGTTGGACTTGAGCTTCTCTAAGCTGGAAGCATGCTGTTTGACATCCACCGTTAAACTTGAACTATCCCTTTAACTCGGCTTAGCTGACAAAGCATGCCATTCTGTGTTGATGGCAAAGTTGCATGTGCTGTTTAACTGATGACAGATAATTCTGTGAATTAAATGATTTTTTTGCAGCAAAATGAACTGTTTTCTGCAAAAAAGGAAGTTTTTTTGAGACCAGTATTCATATTTTTTGTAATGCTATTCATTGATTCCTCTGAGAATCAGGCTCTCCTTTACACACATACCAGCATGAGTGAACAAAGTTTTTATTATTGTGCCGTCATACAACTGTGCCTTGTTAACAGAAACACCATCAATTCATAAATAAGTGTTGGGTCTATAAAAAAGTTTAAAAAATAATAAGATGAAACAAACAACAACAACAAAAAAAAAATGTTGTCAATCTGATCCCCAGAACTTCATTGTCTACAGCTTAATTCATAAATCAACGACAAAATAACTTATTATACAATACTGGAAAAGTCAGAGTAAATGCTAGTTTATTCGTCCTTTTTGCCTTCTTTGTCAGGCTTTTGGGACAAAGCTTTCAAACTTAAACATATGAAATTAAACAACCATTCATTTTTTTCAATCATCTTGTTACCCAGAATGTTTCAGAGTTTTGTTGGACTATATAATGAACAAATGAATCATAAATCATCCTAGTTTGCACAGTACAAAGGAAGATTAAACTCACTTTACCCTTAAGCCAAAAGGCACAGCTCGCAGCTCCCACAAATATGAATATTTCTTAATCAAATGACTAATAGCTTGAGAACGAATTTCTTTGTTTGATAAGCATATGTGTTTTTAAATTTGGCTTTGGCGAGAATTTTTTTTCTCTAACGCAGCATAACCACCTCCGCAAAAGCTCTTTTGCCCGTGCAGAACTGTATGATTACCTCCACATGAATACCTTCTTATTTGTTTTATCCTCTGCCGTTTGAGTTCACTGATGCCACAGTTGGATCATTTCACACAGAATGGAAGCAGACCCATGTAAAATACATCAAAATCATTACATAATTATTTTTAATGACTGACCTGTCAACAGATCTATCTGTACTCCTCTCTGCAAACACCTTTTTACAAAAAGAGGGAATCAGAATTATTTATTATTTATTTATTTCTGCAAGAGCACAAGTGACTTCATGTGCGCCCATAAAACCACGGACAGACAGACAGACACAGCTGAGGTTAGGAAGGCGGTCAGGAGCGAGGGACCATCTGATGCCAGCAGATGGAGTGATGGAGGGAGGGAGGAAAGGAGAGGAGAAGCTCAAAATCAGGACGACAAGACCAAATGCTTATCGGCTGTTCTTAAGGCACTGATTTCACTTTACATCCTGTCTGCTCCAGCGCGTCCACCTTATGCTAGCGTTTGGGCTAGAAGAGATAGTATATTTCAGAAAGTATCCAATAACTTGAGTGTGAGTACCATGAATAATTCAACTTCACATGCACCCCAAAGATAATTATTATTCACCATTGTTGTATGAAACTGGTGAAAATATGTTTATTATTCTCCATTGTTGTATGATTCTGGTGAAAATATGTTTATTATTCACCATCTTTGTATGAAACTGGTAAAAATATGTGTATTATTCAGCATTGTTGTATGAAATTGGTTAGAAATATGTCTATATTCCACCATCGTTGTATGAAACTGGTGAAAGTATGTTCATTTTTCACCATGGTTGTATGAAACTGGTGAAATAATTCTTTAAATACACCTGCAGAGCAACTAGGGCCTTTCAGGATGCTCCTCTCTGTCACAACTTGTCGTCGTTGGAGCCGCTGCAGCAGCACTATCTCAGAAACACATTCCTGCCACCTAAAGTCACCTCTGTCTCTCTCCTCGTCTTTGTTATAGAATGGAGCAGTTCCAGGTGAGCCAGTGAAGAAGGATGAAAACTCACGGAGAGGGAACTGGGGCAACCAGATTGAGTTTGTCCTCACCAGCGTGGGCTATGCTGTGGGCCTGGGCAATGTCTGGAGGTTCCCCTACCTCTGCTACAGAAATGGAGGAGGTATGTATTTCAGTGTAATAGTGGTTGTCTTACTGACTGTATTAGTGCTGGCTAGTGGCTCACCACATAGATGGAGAAGAGGACAAATTTAAAATCTGGATTGTCACCAGTTTTCTTATGCTGCGTTCAGAAACTTTTCACAAGTATATGACCCTTTGAAAACGGAGCAAAATTGGTTCAATTAAATTAAAAGAATAAATAACAATTATAACCTTATTTGTATCGCATATTTAAAAACAGAGTTTACAAAGTGCTTTTGCAAGAAAATCAAAAGCAGAAACGGGATAGTATAGTAGCAGAAAGTTAAACTGTCCTTCCAGAATTTAAGGGAGACAAAGAGTGAAGAGTTAAGATGAAAATTAAAACAGGAGGACAAAAAAAGTATGCAAGACACAAAATGTTGATACAAATACAAATACACACAAAAAATAAATAAATAAAAGTAATAAAATAAATTAAAAGAAATGAACACGGTCGGTCCTTGCTGCAGTGGCTGCGGGTTCGATTCCAGCTCACAGCCCTTTGCTGCATGTCATCCCCTCTCTCTCCCCCTTTCATGCTATCAATCTTCTGTCCTGTCTAATAAAGGCAAAAATGCCAAAAAAATTATCTTTAAAAAACAAAAAAAGAAAGAAAGAAATGAACACAAGGGACAAACAATAGCAAAAAAGGGGAAAAAGGTAAGACTTAAAAACTAAGGCAACAAATGACAAGGCACCTTAAGTAAAAGCCAGGCTAAAAAAGAAATGTCTTGAGCTTTCCTTTAAAAATGTCCACAGAAGTGGAGTCCCTCAGATTCTCGGAAAGACAGTTTGAGGGACTGTGGGGCCAGTCAGTGAGAGGATATGCAGGGTCTACCTCTTTTTCTTGTTGTTTACATAATACCCACCTATCAGCCAAAAAGCCATTGTAATATGTCACATTCTGACCTGGAACAAGTCATTCACACATTCATCTGCTCCTGACTCAACCACTGTAACTCTCTCCTCTCTGGCATCAATCAAAAATCACTTTCCCGCCTCCAACTTACTCAGAACGCAACAGTTCGGCTTCTCACTGGTTTTAACAGATGACGTAACATCACTCCGATCCTGGCTCCCTGCTGGTTTTAGAATTGATTTTCTGATTTTAAGGATCACTTTCAAAGCTCGTTTGGGTCTGGCTATAAGCTACATATCAGAAATGTTGACCCCATATGAGCCAGCTCACAGCCGTAGATCCTCAGGTGGGGCCCTTCTGGTTGATCCAAAGTTGAGGTGTAAATCTAAAGGTGACCACGCCTTTGCCATTAGAGTCCATCGGCTATGGAACAACCTGCCTGAGGAGATAAGGCTCGCAGAATAAGGAACTTCTTTTAAATCACTTCTTAAAACCCATTTTTGCTTTTATGTGATGTTGTCTTTTAATTTTATTTTTTAATTTCTCATTTTTATTTTGTCTTGATCTGCTTATGATTATCATTATAATTAATGTTCTGTGTATTCTGCTTTTATTTTGTTACTGTATTTGTCTAATATGTTTCTGCCTCTAATCTGCTGTTTAATTCTACCTTAACTTCGACAATTTCTTTTTAACTTCAGTTGTTTTTTTTAATTCTGGGGTTTATAGTCTCTGCTTTTCTTTGTCAAAGCACTTTGTAAACTGTAACTTTAAAAGTGCTATAAAAAAAGTTATAATTATTAGAATTTTTATTATATACTGTATATAGAAGACAGTATCCTCTTCCTCCTCGATAACCTACCCATCTACCTAATAGTACAACAACTTCATCATCTACCTCTACTGCTGGCTGCTACTTAAATCCATTCACCTTTTTAAGCATGGAGTCGTTTTGCGTAATGACATTATTGTTTATTGGGGTGTGAGTGCTGCCAAAATGTGTGTGAGTGCACAGAACGGATCCAGCTGCTTGCTGCTTCCGCTGATGTGCAGCTTTCACTGTGCAGCCACTGTATTCAATGCATGAGAACAAACTATATCCAAGTCCTTGAAATCTTTCATCCCCCTAGTAAGATGCACCCTAAAATCTGTGGATTTAACAAACTAAAATGTGTTTGAATTAATACCAGAAAATGTACTAGAAAAGCACCGATGTATAGTAAAAAGCAGGGAATCTGGTCAGTGTCCCCTCACTCAGTGCCTCAGACCTCTCCTTGGCATTTGTCCCACTTCACTTCATATGTTTACGCTGCAAATATTTGGATTAGTGTTATGCATGGAAAAGACCTGCATTCTCTTACAAGGACTGGGTATATGTAGGTCATACCTTAGCTCACACGCAGCTGCAAACAGTGCCAAGCAGACAGGAGAGCTGAGCTTAACCAGCAACTCGCACACAGCGATAAGGTTTTGGTGTTATACAGTATCAGCTGGTTGCACCGACCCAGTTCACATATGGACACTCGTACAAAAACACAAACACACACACAGACGCTCCCTATAGATGACTGTCTGGTTCCTGGTCCAGTCTGAACCACCAGAGAGTTGCTGCTCCGCTGAGCAGCCTCAGCTGCACATGCAATGACCTATCTGCTCACCCTTGGGAGGTTGCTATGACAGATGAGGTTTATGTTTCTTTTCTTTTTTTTCTCTGTTCTTTCTTTTATATTTAATTTAAATTCTCTAAGTTTTTATGCCTGTGTGCCGGTGATAACCGAGGCCTCAGGTGTTATTTTTTTGAGTTGTCCGGTTGTCTGTCCATCCGTCCTTTTCTTGTTAACACAATATCTCAAGAATGCCTTGAGGATTTTTTTCAGGGTCTCTGGGGTTCTTAAAAAGTCTTAAAATAATTAATTACTGAAAAATTAAGGCCTTAAATTGTATTATAATTAATATTTCAAAAGTCTCAAAAACGGCCAGACATGGGAAATTAGATTTTATTAAACTGTGTTTTTTTCTGATGTTGCATTGTAAAGTCTCAAAACAATTGGTAACATCTTTTTTTTGTTAAATAATTTCATGATCATGAAGGGAATCCAAACAGTGGAATCTCACATGCAGACTGAGAAACACAAAATCACCCAGAAAAACAACCAGCAATGCCAGATATTTCTCACTTCTATCAGTCAACTAAAAAGAGACTTTTATATTAATATATGTTCATTGTCTTTCATGTGTTCCACTCTAAAAACGATTGTTTTTTCAACATTTGATGTAGAGGGTCTAACTTTTCTTTGCAAAAGTCTTTTTTTTTTGTTAAAATCAACACTTAGGCAAAATAAAATTGTGCTTCTTCAAATTTGGTCAATAGAAATTGGCCTAAAACTCAATTCCCGAGTGGCATTAAAGAAAAGTCTTAAATGTCTTGAATCTACCTTGCCTTAAGATGCAGGAACCCAATTTTTTTGTAGTTTTGCACTAACGTCCACTTGGACTCAACAATAAACTGATTTGATTTTGGTGGTCAAAGGTCATTGTCACTTTGACCTTGCATCCGTTTCAATCTTGTGAACATATCTCAAGAACCTTAGAATAGAAGAAAATAGAACAAAATACAACAGAATACAATAGAATGCAATACAAATAGTTTCAAAAGATAAATAAAGTTTCAAAAAATAAATAAAAACATGATTTTCTCAAGGAACAGGGATGAAGAGGGGGTTTGACAGTCACCAGGTGTTTACAGAGGTTATTGTTCATTTATTTGGTTACTTAATATTTATTTTTTCCTGGTTCATCTTCCTCTTTATTCTGTAAATAATAATGAAAAAATGCACATATCTGATTTTGGGTACTGGTGTGTGCATATATGTTAATTAAAGTATAGGTTTAAATTAATAAGCTGGTTCATTAAAATTCAACATCTTATGTAAAAGGGGTGGGATTAAATAAATTTGAACTCTTTTTTTAATGTGTAAATCAAGTCATTATGTTTGACTTTCTTTTGCTTTATGTTGTCTGTAAATATTACATTTTCATATTCTATTTTGATCAGTAGCATAGAATAGCGTTATTCTCATTGAACATAACTGTACAAGTAAATTTGCTGTAGCTTAGACAATACACATGCACACACACGCATGCACACACACACACACACACACACACACACGCAAACACACACAAACACACAAGCGCACATACTGAGCTTGAGTGAGTTTCTTGGTGTATTTGTCTTGCCATGTGATTTTAACCATGTATGTTATAGTAAGAGATAATATCTCTGCAGAGTGTTTTATCATTCCCCACCTGTGAAGTCAGCCGACACACTATAAATACATAACTGCGATTAGATAACATATACGGTATATGTTTAATTTCTTTTGTTTGGTAGTGCCTGTGGATCAGGTCCTTCCACATTCTCCAGCTTTATTATGTTCATCTAGCTGTGCATTAATTATTGTTTTTGTCTGACAACAGTTTAGGAGAGTAATAGACAAACTATATTTACCCTTTAGGATTCTATGCTTCTGTCTTGAGAAACTCAGAGGTGTCCCTACATGAACAGCAATAACGCACTAAACGTACACAAATTGGACATTAGAGTATTGCTCTCAGCTAATGAGTGCCTGTCTTGTTGCCTCTCTCCTCCAGGTGCCTTCATGTTACCGTACTTCATCATGCTGGTGTTCTGCGGCATCCCTCTCTTCTTCCTCGAGCTGTCCTTCGGTCAGTTTGCCAGCCAGGGGTGTCTGGGAGTCTGGAAGATCAGCCCTATGTTCAAAGGTTAGTGTCAGTGTAGTTTGTGTACATGCATAAATCACATGCAATTCACTTTTTGGGGACAAAATGAGCCTCTTATTTGAGGTCTTTAGTTCATGTTAGGGTTAGATCATGCTGAGTGTGTACGTTTGTGTGTGGGGTCTTTTCAGTTTATTTTGGACTGAACAAAAAAAAAGGAGGGGAGGTTATGATTTTTTTTTATAACCAAAAAAAAACCCACAAAAAAACAAAACAGGACAGTGCTTTGCAAAAGTTAAAAAGCCTTTAATAAATAAGCTTAGATTTTACAAAGCAGTGTGCCTAGGTATATTTTTAGTCAAAAAAGTGCTTAAAAATTTTTGTTAATGTATGTCATACTTTAAAATATGTAATTATGATAATTTTAAATATAGATTTTCCCTAGGCTTCTTATTTTTTCACTAGACATTTCGCCTATCGTTTGGAAAATAATTTTCTAAATCTATTAATATCTTAAAATTTGTGGAACATTTCTTACCAATTCACTCATTTCCTTTTGCCCTATGTTTCTGAAAGAATCTGCACCAATTTGCTCAGGGTTCAAAGGTCTGACTACTTGTGTAAGGCGTCTGAAAGCAGAACAAGAAAAACAATGTTGCTCTAAGGTTTCAATGGGTTAAACAGTCCCAGTTCAAAACATGATGGTGACTCATCGTGTACAAGGCTGTAGTTTTCTTCACACTGAAGTTTGAATGTTCTCCAATCCGGTCTTTTTCTCCCCTCAGGTGTGGGCTACGGCATGATGGTGGTGTCCACCTACATTGGGATCTATTATAACGTGGTCATCTGCATCGCCTTCTACTACTTTTTTATGTCCATGACAAACTTGCTGCCATGGACCTACTGCAACAACCCCTGGAACACACCGGACTGCAGCGGGGTGGTGGGCAACAGCCCGCGGCTCAACGCCAGCCTGGCTAACGCCACCACAAGCCTGGTAGCAGGGGTGTCTGAGGTAGTCAACCGCACGAAGAGGACGAGCCCCAGTGAGGAGTACTGGAAGTAAGTTTCTCAAGTATTTCATTCTTCAACCCTTTAGAACGTGGTTCGACATCAGTTTTCTTGTACTCTGCACTCAGATGCCTTTTAGCAAGCTATTTAACCCTTTAAAACCTGAGGAAATTGGTTTGATTTCTTTTTTTTAAAAAAAATGGGGGGGAGGGTAAGTAAAAAATAAGTTAAGTGTGATGAAGAAAAGGACCTGGAAATTAGTTTTAAGAAAGGGGGGAGAACTAATAGAGAATTATATATATATATATATATATATATATATATATATGTATGTGTGTGTGTGTGTGTGTGTGTGTGTGTGTGTGTGTGTATATATATATATTTCCTGTTAAGTTGCCCTCTGCCTATGTTTTTGCAATAAATCAAACCAATTTTTTCAGGTTTCAAAGGGTTAAAAAAAAAAAAACGGACATCATAAAAAGCAATGGCTTCTGTCATCACATCATGGCCTCATGTTATTTTGTTATTTAACCTTATACGCCCTGCAAGTGTGGTATATCGCCATAGTTGCCAGAATTACCCTAGACTTTTCCCTTAATGGCAGGCGATAGTTGTTTGCATAACCCTGTATATATTCATCTAAAATAAAATGGTTTTTTTTTGATTTTTCAAACATATTTTAAGTTGAGCAGGAATCTACTGTAAATGCTTTAGTTTTGCCCAGTTAAGTAACCTCATTGGACTGAGCTCTGAGGGCCCTATCGTACCTGACTCAGAGGTCAAAATTGACTTGCACCTGTAAGATAAGCTTGACAAAAACATGCCTCATGTTTGTGGACAGCATTCAAATATTTGGACAAGAGTTTAGTGGAAAGAGACATACTCGAGGTTTCCCATATTGTTCGTTCCTCGGCACAGCTCTGTTTTAAATGCGCAGCCGCAGTGCATTTAACCAGTCATATGCTAGGTCCTGTGTGTGAGGTCAATGAGGCTGTATCCAAGTGCACCTGCTATTCATGTTCATACCAATGCAGCAGCAATGTGTCGAAAGGGTCAAGTGAAGTGAAATATAAGTCAGTGGGTTGTTGTGATCCATTATCATCTCAGTCACATAAACATCTAGATGAGATGAGAGAGAGAAAGGAATAAGACCATTTTTTAACAGCACACTTTGACACTGTGATCCATCTCAGGTTGCCCTACTTAAACTAGATGAGTGGCAACTGTATAACGAACTTATTTAACCCTTTGAAACCACAGTGAATTTGCTTAATTGCTTTCAAAGACATGAGAAGAGGGTGATGAGCAACTTAACAAGAAATGACCTAAAAATTAGCAAGAAATTAGTAAAAAGTTAGAAGAAAATTACCTGAAAAATGAGCAAAAAAAAGAAAAATAAAAGTCTAACAAAAAGAAAATTACCTCAAGAAAGTGCTGTTTTTCATGTAACATTACATAGTTAGGAGAACTATAAATAGATTTTTTTTACAGATGTGTTGCCCTGTTTTTTTTTTTTATAATAGCTGAATATCTGTCTTTAACCCCACCAGCTAATTTTCTGATTTTTTTTTTTTGAACACCGTTTACTAATTCCTTTTCAGTTTGCATTTCAGGCCACTAAGGGAGGTCAGAACTACATCACAAGTAAACATTATTTAGTGATGCTCACATACTAGCTATTTTCAGACACTATATGTAGTATTCTGTACATAGTGTAACATATTTCATAATGCTGGTACTTGAGATTTATGTATTCTGGGCCACAGGGGCTGGATATTGCCTGTGGGTCACTATTGGAATAGGCCTGCTGTTGCGCTTACATCATATTTTGTATCTAGTTAATTTCCAACTGTCCTCATCAACAAATGTTGAGGTTGAATAATTTTCACTCCAGCCATTAAAAAAAGAGGCAAAAATGGTCCATTGTTACTAATTTAAAGTTACATAACACAGTAGGAATTTGGTGTGAACAGCATTACTAATCTTAAAACCTATTTTAACTGAAAACTCAAACTAACAAAGCTGCTACATTTGAATCCACGACAATAATCTGCACTGCTCTAATTACAAATCAAGGATCATCACCTCTTTACCTCATGTGAGGTGCAAGCGAAGTACTTCATTGGAATTATGCTGAAATTTCCCCAGAGGTTTCCCTGTAATGGCCCTGGAGATTTTTGATTGCATATTCCTGTATATATTGATTTAAAATATAAACCATTAAATTGAAATGTATTCCTCTTGCAGCAGAAACTTAAAGCTTCTATTTTTCATGTTATAATGACGTCATCGCGCTACTTTATGTGTGATGCAAAACCACGCGAAAACACGTGGTAATGTGGTCTCTCAGGACTCTGAACTCAATTTTGGGCATACAAAAGAACATTTACTCTGTTGTATTACATTTCTTTAGAAAATAGCTTTAGCCCCTTTTACACTGCCTGATCAAGGTGGGAATATCACGTTGTTTTGCTGCTTCGCTGTTCTGTATAAAAGGTGCAGTCATGGACTTGGAGTGGTCTGGTCTGGCCTTTTAGCCAGCATTGGAGGTAGTGAGGCACTGAAACGGTGGCTGTATAAACAGGACAGCCGGCAGGATGGGACAATGAGCCGTCTTGGTTTGGCGTTTTGACGGCATGTTGCGTGTCTAAACAACTGCAGGAGACTTAGGAAGCAGCTAAGAGCAGTTAGCAGCTCACTCAAAGGAAAACAGCGACTATAAACGTCAGCAAAATGGGAAAACAATAAGATTCAGGAGCTTCTTAACCTCTGAACAGAGGAAGAGATCAGCTGCCATAAAACAGGGACAGTAAATGATTGTTGTTACCATGTTATGGCATTGTGTTTATACAGTGCTACCAATGAGTACGCTATATGTCACACCATAGGCTATGTTGTGATAAACCGTGCCTCTTTTGCTTCTGCGATGCCAGCATGCTGTCTAAAATCACACACTGGGGCAGCATGATGTCGCTATTGTTTGGTTCTTTATAAAGATGCAAGGGAGACATGAAAAAGGGCCTTAAAGGTGAAAAATGAAAAATCTGTGTGAAAAATACTTAAGATTAAGAAGACTTTTGGGCTTAGAGCCTCAGAAGCCTACCCCCTGCTCCACCCCTGCTGTTCTATCTTATTGCACCCGTCCTTCCACCTTTGTACCTCGTGTAATGCGTGAAACCAGCAAAGAAATTAACAAAGTACATTTCAAGGTCAGGACAAAGCCATTCTCCTCTCCATCAAAGCCATTTCTATTCATGTGAACAAATACAGATGCGCAGAATGAGAGCACATTGTTTTTCTTTGGTAAAATCCTGTTCAGATTGAACAAGCAGCGTTAAGAGGGATGTTTGTTTGTTTGGCTAATCCTGGCTAACAGCTTATTCTGTGGCCTCAGGTGTGTGTGGCACGTAACGTGAACGATAGTTCACTTCACGTTTACATTACTGATATACAACTGTTTTAGTCCATTTATACCATTGAGATCATACAAGTTGAAATGCTCATGTAATGAGCTCTAATCCTGATTACAGCAAACCCTGTAATATCACTAAATCTATGTTAATTAGTCACGTTGTTGAGGCACTTATTCATCTTCCTGTCTCTCTTTATACTGACAATAATGCAATTATTCATCATGATGATGAAAAGATGTGGAGGCTGTATAATTATGAAGATATATTGATTACAGTGTTGCATACATATAGATGCTGCCATTTAGTATAATTTCCATTTCAAATAATACCCTTAAATGGGATATCAGAGCAGACAATATTTGAGGAGTCTAGAGCCTCATATCTATATATATATTCAAAATTGTCCCTCTTTGGATCAGATTTCAAGAGTTTTCATGAGCCACATATTCACTGATCTATCTTTAATTCTAGTTAGTAATAGAGAAATACAGGTGAGTAATGATATATGAGGGAATAACATTGTCCGTAGTCATGTTTATGGGTGTCACTCACAATGCCTTGAGCAAAAACAAACTGAACCAGTATTGACAAGTTCATAGTTTAACCCTTTGAAACCACAGCAAACTGGTCAGATTTCTTTCAAAAACATGGGGAGACATGCTACTTAACAAGATGTGGCCCAAAAGTGAGCAAAATGTAGTGAAGAGGTTACAAGAAAATGACCTAAAAATAATCAACAACAAAAAACAAAAAATAGATAATACAAAAAAATACATGTATTTATTTTGTATATTTTATTATATTTTTTCTGCAATATAATTTTAATTGTAAAATTCTAATAATTATAAAGATGGTTTTCTGTGCATTTTCCATATTTTTAAAAATAATTTCTAATAATTTCCCCCTCTTTCTTAAAAAAAAAATTCAGGTAATATTCTTGTCATATTTTACTAATTTCTAATGGTTTGTGGGAGATTTCTTGCCAAGTCGGTCGTTGACTTTTTTTCCCCTAATGTTTGAGAAAGAAATCAAACCAATCTGCTTTGGTGTTAAATGCATCACATAATTTATAGCATCTTCTGCCTGATGAAGGCAGTGATGTTTGTTTAGCGGAGTCACACAAGGCTGATGTTGATTTTTCAGTGTTCACTGTGAAAATTTGCCAATTATTTCTCTTGAAAAAGAAACAACTTAAGTTCTAAATTCAAAGGCCTGTTAAACATCTCTCTCTCCTTCTCTCTCTCTCTCTTTTCTCAGACACTATGTGTTGAATATCTCTGATGACATCGGGAACTTTGGAGAGGTCCGTCTCCCCATCCTGGGCTGCCTGGCTGTGTCCTGGTTTGTTGTCTTCCTCTGTCTCATCAGGGGCGTTAAATCCTCTGGAAAGGTCAGCCTCACCAACATACAAACACTCACATGCATATTAATACCATGAACTGTATAAAAAAGTGGACGTTGTGTCGCCAGTTACCCCTACTATGCTTTTGTGAAGCCAACATATCCTGGATATGGCTGCTGCCATCTTGCGCAGGTGACTTCAGTCAGAGCTAGAGTCTCCACAGCGGAGGAATTCCCGCCAAAACACCAATGACAAGCAGCACCATTGAACATGAGCACGTGGATTGGCTCACACAACTGTCCATAATGGCAGAAAATTCTCTGTTGTAGATTTAAATAACTTATTAAAATCAAACTTATCAGAAAAATGATCACGTAAACAAACATCAGGGTGACGAGAACTACCTCAAGTGACAGAAACCATCTCTGGGAATAATGTATTTGGCGTGTACTTTGAGTGCATACCTGTAACCAATTACAAAGTCAAAAAGCAGTGATATTGGAGCAACAACAACAATGATCATAAAGACAGTTAAATACAGTGATTTATTAAAAAAACAAACAAAAAAAAAAAACGAGGAAAAAAATTACAAAGAAATACACACAAAAAAGCATTGATGGCTTGCGTTTGGTTACATTTCATGTAAGAGTTTGCAGGATGAGTCTGGTTTGTCATTATTAAGTCTTTCTGCTCATGCCTACGTACATACGCTTTATTTTAACCCTTTTTCTTTTCCTCCTTTTCCTTTCCTTCCCTAGCTTCACTATTGTGTTGACATTCATATTTCTTTATATTTTTGTTTATATATCTGTAGTTTTTAGTTTCCTGTGGCATTCAGTAACATAGAGGGGGCGGGCTTTATGGCCTGTGCTGCAGCCAGCCACCAAGGGGCGATAGAGATGTTTTAGCTTCACTTTTGGGGAGCTGTAATGTCTTCCATTTTTATATACAGTCTATAATTCATACCCACAGACATTAAGGCTTGACCACATACTACAACAGACACAATATTCCTGCGGTGTGACTTTTTGCATGAATCACACATTTCACACATAAGCATCCCTGAATTTTACTTTTCTCTGGGAAATTGCCTCCCCCAGCTGATCTCACCACATCACCTGATTATCTGTGTGTGCGCAGGTGGTGTACTTCACAGCCACGTTCCCTTACGTCGTTCTGACCATCCTCTTCATCCGTGGCATCACCCTGGATGGAGCCATCAACGGTATCAAGTACTACCTGACTCCACAGTGGCAGAAGGTCCTTGATGCAAAGGTATTAGCTCAAACACATTAACGGGCAGATAGAGAGAGATGCACTGAGAGAAGGAGCTACTTCTGACTGCGTGTGGGTTTGTTCCTGTAGGTGTGGGGAGATGCAGCCTCACAGATCTTCTACTCCCTGGGCTGTGCATGGGGCGGTCTCATTACCATGGCTTCCTATAACAAGTTCCACAACAACTGTTTCAGGTTGGTACTCCAGACTACCAATTTAACGGATTGTGGAATCCTTTGCTTATAGCAAAACAGATGTCATAAATAACAGTTTTGCAAACACCGATGTTGTTGTTGTTGTTAATTATTCCCTCTTTTGTGCCAAGGAAAAAAAAACAACTATTTCAAAGTCATTAAGCCCTTCATATAATTATGTTTGAATAAGCACAAATTTAGTCGTACAAATTTCTAGAACAACCTTGAATATAAACTTTTTTCACATTAAAAATATATTTTGTTTTTAAGGCAAAGCAAGTTTATTCATAAGCCACCATTTAGACACAAGGCTATTTAAAATGCTTAACAGGTGCATAGGAACACATGAAATACAATACCTGACGAAAACATTTCATTTGCATTCAAAAGACACTGAATACATAAATTGGGAAGAAAAAAAACACTAAAGGACAACAGAGCGTACAAGTTTCTTGCCAAAAACTACATTTTACAAGATAATATTATTCATGTCATGATAACCTTGTAATTTACCTTCACTCAATGCTTATTTTTACGTAATCGAGCTAAAACGCATCATAATGTGACTGAAAGCATGAAATAACTTTTCGAAATTTCTTGCAATTTGTGGGACGTCTCTTGTCAAGCTGCTTATTGCCTTTTTTAGCCATGTTCTCAAAAGAAAACCAATCAATTTGCTCCTGGGTTTTTAAAGACTTAAATGCACGTAAAAGGCAAAAAGCAGATTCCAGGTTTCAAGGGGTTAATGGGCAGCTGGCTGTGGCTTCATATTTATCAGACATCCAACTCTCATAAGTGCCCAAGCTTTTTTTTTTTTGACAAAATTCAAAACTATTCCTTTAAGAAATCAGACTAAACCTTCACGATAAGGGAAAACAATTGAAACTTAGCCTGGTGCAGTTTTCTTTCTAATTATGGCTTATGTCATAAAGGTCCTTCAAACTGCGCGCCCACTAATGCTATTATCAAGCATAAATATACTCGGCCTTGCAGAAACAAGGACAGCTTGATGACCGTGCATGTTTGAAGTTATGCAGCTGGATTTTGCAAAGCATTAACCAATGTGAGGCTTGTGCAGTTGCACTGTAATTAAAGCAGCAGTTAGAGTGTGAGTGGCTGCCTCTGCCCATGTGAATATGACATTGGGCTACGTTGCTGCGATGTTTCAGCGACGCAGACACACAGCATCTTATTATTTACACTAATCAGAGGAGCTTGGCAGAGGGAGTGAGAAGATGAGGAGGCGTTGGAGAAGAGGGGGGATGGAGTCGAAGGAGGACAGGGGGAGTTGACAGAATGTAGACGGAAGAGACAGCCAGCGAGAGGGAGAGGAGAAGTTGTTTCAGGTTGTGCAGGCGGTATGACATCCCACTAATGAATCAGGGCTGAATGATGATGGAGAAAGTGAGAGGAGGACAACTTCAAGGCTACAGGTCCAAAAAGAGAAGATAAAGGAGGACAGGAGGAGGGACAGAGATAATGTTTTTTTTGGAGAGGTTGCACTGTGCTTGAATGCCAAGGGAGCAAGGAGAAGGTTAAGATGGGGAAAAGGGGACATCCTAGGAGATAAGGAGGGGGAAAAAATGTCACTTACCCTCCTGAGCTTGTCCACACATGCTGATGGAGTGAGGGGGAGTTGGGACGGAGGGGGCAAGGAGGGTGAAGATATAATTTGTTCCTCTGCCAGGAGCTTGAGGTTGTGCTATCTGCGCACACAGCTGTACAGTGGCCTAATCAGCTTGTGTTGTGCCGCTCCGTCCCTGTGGAGTCGCTCTCTGCTCTCCTGTAACACCACCAGTCGGTGCACATGCAGAAGTGCAGAGAGTGTAGGGCTGAGTCAGGCCTGATTTGTGGTTTTGTGAGCTGAGAGAGGGAGCAGCATCAAAGTCATCAAAGACATCCTCTGTGATAACTCTTAACAGGAGATGCGAGGAAACAAAGCTCCACGCGGGCACATCTCATTCCCTCGTTGAATCTGAACAAAGTCCAAGTCTGAGTCAGAGAGAGCAGAGATAAAAAGGTTGCTCTCCACACATCCTCCAGCAGCTGAAACCAGTGCCTCTCAGAACAAGGACGGCAAACTTCAAGAGAAGATTTGCAGCCTTTAATAGTGCAAACGTTTCGACACTACTGCGTCTTCATCTGAGTTGTTTTGACTCAGAATAAACTCACATCTGTTAGAACTGAATCGGAGCTTTCTCTGCTATTAATACAATCTAACTTGTTCAGATCCCCAGTCCATTCCAACAGACATCATTTTTCCAGCATGTCTAAATCTACAATTACTGTCATCTGACTCCTCCCATATGCACAAACTTATTTGATGGAATGACTGTCAGCCAATCACAGTTTTCCACATAATCTACAGAAGACTGTAGTTAAGCCACGCCCCCTTTTTTAACAAGCATGACTAACCATGAGGAGAGAGCAAGGCATGTTTCAGTCTATTAATCATAATGTTAACCTTTTGAAACCCGGATCAACATCAGCTTTCTAAAAAAAAATTGGTTTGATTTCTTCCATAAAAAGGCAATCACCAACTTGGCAAGGAGATGTCCTGCACATTGCAAGATATTACTAAAAGGTGATGAGAAAATTACCTGAAAAGTAGTTTAAATAGTACATTTAAAAATTAGCAAAACAATATATAAAATATTTAGGGAAAAATATTCAAAAAAATATATTTGTAATTATAATAATTATTAGAATTAGTTAAAGAAAAACATATACTGTATATTTATTATTTATATTTATTGTTTGTTTTTTTAATGTCTGCACTGTTGTCAGGTAATTTCATGTCCCCCCCCCTAATTTTCACTTTTTTTCTGCAGTTGTTCGCTAATGTCTTGCTAATATTGTAGTCATTTCTCGTTAAGTTAAACAATGCCTACCTTTTTGAAAGAAATCAAGCCAATTTGCTTTGTTTCAAAGGGTTAAAACCCATAATTTGTGTGCAATCAGTCTTTAAAATAAACCTAATATGTTGTTTTACTTAAACATGTTTAAATATCATATAAAAAATTGACAGCTTTTATTCAGGATTTTTCAGAAACATCTCCCCATTCAAATGGCTGGTGGATGAGTTTCACCAGAAAATGAATAGGTTAAACAGGGAAATACTGTTCCAATTTGTTTTCTAAGGATACAGTAATCCTATAATACATCTTATTGATTACGCTCACAGAATATTCATCTCAGGAAACACGCTGTTTGATGGTATTTTGAGTTGTGACGTATATGCAGTGTGTTGAAAAGCATCTATTCTCACATTTTCTATGATAAAAGACCATTTAGTGTAATTTTATCTATCAGTTGATTACCACATTAAGATTCTCTGTCCGTTGGAATAGACAGAAAAAAACCCATATAATAAAGTATCCTGATCCAAAAAAAATAAAATAAATACTGGTAATGATTTCTGAGTGCATTTAGAGTAGACATCCGCGATCACAATATTTTTTTATATTTTGAACATAATTAGGTCCTGAGTAGGCTAAATATGAATTAAATCATAAATTCCTTGGCTCTTTCTATTTAATGAAATTTTGGCAATTAGCATAGGCGGTGCTCTTTCTGGGAGCACAAACAAACCACAGCTGTATTTGTTTTTCCAAACATGTACCAATGAACAGTGGTTTATGTGGAGAAATCCTCTATCATAACTGAAAATAGAAAGGTTTTTCTGTCATTTTTCATGTCCGTGAGACAAACAACACAGCAATCCTTTTAGCAACCTGGTCAACATCTGAAAGGATTTACAAGGTGCTGTTAAGATGAGTCATTATTTATCTTTAGACATGACAAATAGAATTGCTCTGCACTTATGTCTCACTTGATGCACCTGCAGCCTTGTGGCACTTTTATTACAATGTGGAACTGAATGTTGCTGCACTTACTGTGGAAGACTTCTCCGATATACACTGGGTTTAAGATTGTACCGCAGTTGTGCATTGCTTTGGGACAAAAAACAGCATTTGCCAAATGAATAAATGTACAATGTTTTTCATCTTCAAGACATATTGTTCGTGGGTGTGGGCTGATTGACAGTTAATACATTAAGTTGCGGTACTTTTATTAGTGATAGTAAATCTCAGTTAGATCACATTCTGGGGACATCAACAATAGGACTGGATACCAAAACCCTGTGACAGAGGCCTATTGGACAGAATCAAAAGGTATATTTTGGTGCCAGATTATGTACATGACATAAGCAAGTGTGTGGTCAAAAGAGAGTGAGCATCTTTTTGTGATGCTGCTGGTTGACAGTATTCCTTTTTACAAGGAAAGTGAGCTATAAAACCTCTCAGAGGCCCTTTTTTATGCTGCCTTTGCACTTATACACAGAACCAAACAACGCTGGCTTCATGCCGCTCTAGTTTTTGATTTTAGATATTACAGCGTAACCAGAAGTGTAACCAAAAGAGGTGTAATGGTTGTGACATGTAACTCAACAACGTCTGCCCCTAGTGTGACATATAACATGCACATTGGCAGCATTTTATAAACAATAACAATGGCATAACATGGCAATAACAATCATTTACTGTCCCTGTTATATGGTGGCTGAGCTCGTCCTTTGCTCGGAGGGTAAGGAGCTTTCAGACCTCATTGTTTTTCCAATTTGTGACATTTGACATTTTCAGCAGCTATTCTTCTCAGCCAACAATCTTTTTGCTGTAATTCATGCTCTCTCTTCACACTTCTCTGCTGCTCTAGTGTGCAGTGATCACACATTATTATTAGTTTTATTTTATTAGCACACGATATTTGATAAAAAAAAACAACAAAAACACCTAGATAATAGCAAACATGACAAGAATTGTGCAGGTTAAGAAATCTGAAGGGGCTTAAAGTAAAGTCCTCCCCTCTTTAATTTACAGTCTATTCAAAACCCTAACCCTAACCCTAACCCTAACCCTCAAACAGTAATTCTCTCCTTAACATGACAATTAAACAAACAAACATGTTGTTATAGTAAACATAAATTTAGCAGATGCAGCACACGTGTTTTTCATGTTAGACTTAAATGAGAGTGATGATGGAAAAGTTTTAATAAAGTGAGGACTGGTGTTCCACACTATTGGTCCTCTTTATTTTAAAGCATATTGTCCGAGAGTTGTGGGGTAAAAGGGAAGATAAAAGTCCTCCGCTTGTCTTGTTGTCTATGACTGAATATTAGAATTCATGAAAAAGAAGTAACTCTGGTAAGATTTAATTTCTTGAACAGACAATCCCCAGCAACTTGATGTAGTTGCCAGTCGGACAAATTTCTTTAACATAATTTTTTGGGGGGGAAGAAAGATATATTACTGTTTACATCAAGAATAGCTCTTCCTCTAGCCTGCAAATATTTTAAGAGAATAAATCATAAAATGGTTTGCATGATATCCTACGAAAATGCACACACATCAGTTCATATTATATCTTACATATTAGCACCCCATGATGTTACGTCGTTAACATAGTTATGTGATTACGTAACGTTACTGTGTTTTGGTTAAGGAAAAGAAACATGGTGAGGACGTACCTTAACATGACGAAAAGGTCGAGAGTTTCATGGTGAAGAACACGTGTCTCCTGGGAAAAGTATGAAGGGAAAGTCTGTTTTTGTGATCCATGTACCACCCTAACCTACCTCCTTACGGGACCGCTCGAGACTGCTTCCTCATTGACTCCCATCAGCACATTGCTCACATGATCACACCCTTTCAAAATGTGGGATATGAACAAGTTTGGGTGCGTTATCAATCATAGAAAAGTATACAGTATATGAGAACAGCCTGAGCATGCAATGGTAACCTTGCTTAATGTTTGGTCATCATTTTATGATAAAGAAAATGTTCTCACAAGTATCCTATGAATGATGCCTCATAGTGATCACAACACTGGGAACCCCCTCCACATGACAGGGCATTTAAGTTTTTCTAGCTAAATTTTTATGTCTGTTATTTCATGTCTTCTGTGAAAACACAGTGCTGAAAAAAAAACAGATTTTAAATCGCAGTTCATCCCATTTTTTCCCCAGCAGCTGCATTAACATGTTTTTTCTTCTCTTACCTACAGAGACAGCATCATCATCAGTATAACCAACTGTGCGACCAGTGTGTACGCCGGCTTTGTCATCTTCTCCATCCTGGGCTTCATGGCACACAACCTGAACGTCCCCGTGTCAGAGGTGGCCGACCACGGCCCGGGTCTGGCCTTTGTGGCCTACCCAGAAGCCCTCACTCTTCTCCCCATCTCACCACTGTGGTCACTGCTCTTCTTCTTCATGCTCATCCTCCTGGGACTGGGGACTCAGGTGAGGCTGGAAAACTACTCACAGACTGTGCTGACATGCAAATCATGCGTCAAAACCTGCATGTGAAATGATGATGAGGGCAAGATTGTTTAGTTTTTGTTTTTGTTTATGCTCATTTGGGTCACTCAGAGTCTGATCTTGGAACAGTTTGACCTCTCTGTTAAAGGGACAGTTCATCCCCCAAATCAAAAATACATATTTTTCCTCTTGCCCGTTGTGCTTTTAATCAATCTGGATTGTTTTGGTGTGACTTGCCAATTGTTGGAGAGTGTTCTAATCGAAAGGTGACGTAGGCGTGTTATGCGAGCAATAATGGAAAGGTGAGCCCCTAATATGTGGGAACGGCCACTTATGAGGGATTTCTGGGAGTTGATAGTCCAAGATTTCACAGAGAAATTGTGGATTAAAAACATCCTGATGATTCGCTCTGCTTTTGAAGAGTTATGTGACACAATAACACCTCTTGTAGCACCTGCTGCATCATGCCTGAGGGAGCCAGTTTCTACTGACAAGCACATAGCCATGTCATGTGACCTATAGAAGCTAAAAAGGTGTTTGCATTTTAGTTTTGTGAAATATGCCTTTTTCTAATCCCCTGAAATACCACCTCATGCAAGCGTAAAACTTTTTTTGCGAGAAATGGGAGGCTTTTTTTTATCTCGTCCACTGTTAGCATTTAAATGTCTTGCATGTCCTTGTTCTTGTAGTTCTGTCTGCTGGAGACTCTGGTGACAGCCATTGTCGATGAAATCGGTACAGACTGGATCATCAGGAACAAGACCGTTGTCACGCTGTCGGTGGCCATTGTTGGATTTTTACTTGGAGTGCCGCTAACGACACAGGTAGGTCCTAAACACATGAGGATAATGTCTTTGAATCTGCTTGTTTTCTCTCTTTGAGGTGCAGTTTTGACTCATTCTGTGTTTTCTGTTTGCAGGCAGGAATCTATTGGTTGCTACTGATGGACAACTATGCTGCTAGCTTCTCTTTGGTCATCATCTCCTGCATCATGTGCATCTGCGTCATGTATGTTTACGGTAAGGAGGGAAAAGGACTGTTTTTTAACTGTGTGTTGCTCTATGTGAATTTATGACAAGACACGTATGTATTTTTAAAGAATAAATCATGCTTTGGCACATTCCAATACTATAAAACATATTGACAATGTAATTTGCAATTTGGGTTTTATTTCTGTTTTGGTAGTTTTCTTATTTCATATCTAGACATAATGGTTTCATAAAGAAATAGTTGCAGCACAGCTATAAAAGAGTCAACAAAAACAAAATAGTTCTGTCACCAGAACATTAATTGTTAATTGTCTTCACAGTTTTCTATGTCAAGCAAGAATGAAATGAAAGATGGAGACAGGTGCACAGAGGAGGAAAGTTTATTAGAGAGAACAATGTCTTGAGAACCTTGTCAGCATATGGATTTAAACATTATTTATTGACATTTTAGGCTTCTCTTAAGCAAAATAATGTAAGCTTCACTGTAAACACACCGTTATATATTCAGATAAATAACCACAGATTGAATATTTCATCGTAGAAGAGAAAGAGATGCAGAATTTTCCCTACCAGTGGCAGGCTGAGCGACCAGCACACACTGCCTCCTCAGGACATGTTTTCAGTATCTGCTGCAAGACTAGAAAAACCTTTTCTCCTTTTATTTTTCCTTTTTCTTTTTGCACAAGCAACAGACAAATACACCTACAGTGGAGGATTAAGAGAGTTTTGGGGCCTTAGGCTACACTCTTTGTTGACACACATTTTGACTCTGCAGGAAACATGACACAGTATAAGTGTGTGTTGAGAGAGAACAGACAAATACACACATGCATTGACGGATAATAGATAAGTTGTCGAGGGTTCTACCCCTGCCTTGGCCCTTTGCTGTATGTCATTCTCTTCTCTCCCAACCTTTCACACTTAGTCTGTCCTACCGATTAAAGGCCCAACTTTTAAAACAAAGATCTAGATAAGACCGCACGCTGACCCTATTATCGTCCTGTGTTTACATATTATTTGCCATTATGAAAATGTAAAAAGAGTAATCCAATTTTCATGCACACCTTTGAATCCCTGGATACCGTTTTGTTTTTGATGGCAGGCCACAGGAACTACTTTAAAGACGTGGAGATGATGCTGGGCTTCCCCCCTCCTCTCTTCTTCAAAGTCTGCTGGAGATTCATCTCCCCCGTCATTATCACTGTAAGTGAACACACGCATACAAACATGATGTGGGACCACAGTCACAGTGAGGGTGAGTGCAGCGATCTGAAGGACATTAAGGTTCTAAACTTCCCCGAGTTGATGACACATTGTGAGGGACCTGACCTACATTTGAGCAGCCATCCGCACTAATCTGTTTGGCTACTGTTGGCTTTGTTTCCAGTGTAAACCTCTAAAAGCAAATCTTTCTGACTGGGAAACGGACACATGCAGCTCCTATCAATGCTATTTCCCAAGCAGGCGTATTAGTCCACTAAGCCGCTGGGCCAACCAAGAAATTCATTGTTGTGGATTACTGGTCAGATTTCAGGCACTTTTGTTCTCTCGTTCATTTCACTACAAAGATTAATGCTCTACTCTCCAGGGCCTCCGCTCGAGCTGTGACTAAACTCACTGCCACTTGGAGCAGTCGTGATTTATAATCATAATTATCTGCAACTTTAAAATGAAAGCAAAGGTCTGTTTTGCTGCAGTCTGCAGTGTTTTCACCTGTGCTGCATTAACGCCGGTTTCTGATCTGCTGTACAGGAAGTTGTGTTTTTACAGTTTGACATTAGCAACAGCAGCCATTTGTTAGCAGCCACTAACCATTTTATTGTAATGTTGTGATCTGACTTTATGTTGTTTTTAACCTATTGTTGTGAAACTCATAAAATAGAAATTTGTGTTTATCTTTTGATTCATGTTCCCATTTTTCTATACAATATTGGATGTGTGTCACAAATATTGAAGAAAAACAACTAAACGTTATTTCTGCTAAAGTTTTATTTCCATTAGCTTTTTCAAACACCTGCTCCAAATGATTAGGCCGTTACTTATTCACCCTATTTTCTGTCTGTGTAGTTCATCCTGATCTTCACAGTGATCCAGTACAAGCCCATCACCTACAATGACTACGTGTATCCTGGCTGGTCTCTGGCTATCGGTTTCTCCATGGCTCTGTCCTCAGTGATTTGCATACCAGTCTACGCCCTCTTCAAGATCTCAAGGTCCCCAGGAGCCACCTTCAGAGAGGTAAGTCACCCCCATGCACCCCTACAGCTGTTTTTCCTGATAGACTTACCTCCATTGGATTTCTTGCAATGTGTGAAATGTACCATTAGGTGACGTCCAGAGCAACGTTCAATAAAGGCATTCAACCGTGTGTACAACACCAAAAAGTAGAGGAATCATACAGTTATATTCGGAATTACAAAAACTTTATTGTCCACCAATGTTCAATTTTGCCTTTAGTTTGACCATAAAATATATAAAAGACATGGCCTAAAACATAAAAAGATCAAATAAAAAACTACAACAATGTCATGTCAACAAAAAATGTCATGTAAAAAGTATTAAAATACGTCTCAGTGATACACATCCAAGCAATTGGATTGCAAATATATTGCAATCATTTATTGCAAATATAATTTGCAATAAATGAATATTCATGTAGAATTATCAGGTCGTTCAAAGCACCTGCAGCAAACCCTCAGGAGCAACACCCAGTACCCCAGATATGCGTCGCAGTATCAATTATCACATTGACAGCACACGGGAAAAAAGATTTCTTGGAGATATTTCAATTTGCTGTCGGTAGTCTATAACGCCTCCCTGGGGGTAAAAGTTCTAATTCACTGTGTAAAAGATGAGAGGGGTCGTTAATAATTCTTGCAGCGTTACTTCTAGTGAGTTCGTCGTATATGCTACTTAGATGCCTTTGTGGCTTCCCTATGATTGTTTCAGACTTGGTATGTTCTGCAGTAAGCTCCTCCTCTGGATGTTCAGACTACCATACCATATGATCATGTTAAAAGATAGGATGCTTTCCACTGACTTTTGTACATGGTTTCCAGGATATTTCTACTTGCGCTAAAATTTTTGAGCTTGTGTAGCAAGAATTGTGCAAGCATTTCTTAAAAATGAAAGCAGTATTTAGCTAAAAAAGTAAGACCGCTGTCTGTGTGTGTGCCGAGGTATTTAAAATCACCCACTCTCTCAACCCTTTGCCCATTGATCATGATGGCTTCATTAAATCTTTGATGTTTTAATTAATGAGCTCTTTTGTCTCATTGACATTTATTTCTAAGGAGCTCAATAAGCACCAGTTCTGTAGAGATGACGCATAACTAAGATATAAACTCTCTCTTTCAGTTTCCACTTTCTGTAGTATATATATATATATATATATATATATATATATATATATATATATATATATTTATATATATATATATATTTATATATATATGAGGAATTAATGTAACTATGTACTTGAAGCATAAGTTAGAGTGAAAGAAGGGTAAGATTGTGTTTAAGTGTCAGTTGATGTTAAGAGGCTAAAAGCAGCTGTTAATTAATGAATCCAGCTTTGACGTGGAAAGAGACAACTTTTTCAATGTTGAGATCATAACAGTTAAGATAAATCCAGGCAATCCCTGTGAATTCTGTGACCCTGAAATTTTGTCTAATTACCATTTTACTACAAATACGACTATTTAAAACAGGTAAAATCTAATTTCATTGTAGAGCTGTACACCGCATATTGATTCCCTCAGCCCTTCTCTCTCTCTGTTAATCATGAGACCAGTGCTACGGGACTGGAGCTCTGTGTCTGGGACAGATTAAAACACACGTAGTGACAGGGCTAACTGAAAGCATCACATGGCTATTGCTACCCGATGGTGATTTACAGTTAACAACAGAGTCAAGTAGTTTCAGTGTTTGTGTGAGATTAACAGCACGGTGTTGGATGTTAACGGCTGCTTTGGCTCAAGTGACAAAATATGACAAGTCACACCGTTCTCATTCCGAAGTCGTGAGATGCTGCCGCTTTGTGCTTTTGGCATACAATACCAATGCCAAAGGCCAACTTTTGTGTCTGCATTATACACCACTGGATAATGTCAGCTGAGTAGTATATGGCTGGATGGCCAGATGGCACTTGCTGCATCCATGTGATACATAGCCGGACAAAACCTGTGTGTGCCTCCTTCCCCTAATACTAACCATCCATGCCATTGTTGCCTAATCTTAACCATCTGTGGCAGCAGGTACGTTTGTTCATTTTTTGCCATATGCTTTTATTGCCTAAACATAACCACATGCAGCATAATACCACCATGTGATTGTTTTGACATCAAAGTAGCGGCATCCCGGAACATCAACAGTGGATGCAGAAGGATACCTAGAGCTCATTGTGCAGATGTTGAAGTCCACTCACTGCAAAGCAGCAATATGTGACGACTTTGGATGAGAGCATGTTGGAGGAGCAGGGTTGAGATCACGATGTTTGGTGTAAGCTTGTGCTAATCAGGCATAGAGAGCAACAGGAGAGTGGCTCATGGAGATGGTCCTTCAGCAATAATGACAGCAACAGCTGATGGTCTGCAATTTCATTGCAAGAAAACACCTACGAACTCGCAACATGCATGGCAACTTTTAAAAAAAGCCCCTCCCAGGGCATCTGGTGGCCTAGTGGATTGAGCAGGCGCCACATGTATAATGGCACTGCCGTGCCGCAGCGGTCGCAGGTTCGAGTCCGGCTCGCAGCCCTCTGTGCTGCATGTCATCCCCTCTCTCCCCCTTTCACACTGCTGATCTGTCCTATCTAATAAAGGCAAAAATGCCAAAAAATAATCTAAAAAAAAAAAAAAAAGCCCCTCTCCCTCCCTGAGGTCCCCCCTCATACTGAGGCAGCTCTGAATGATCTATTCCGTTGTTTCTTTGTATCTCAGCGGTTGAAGTACGCTTGCCGGGCACATCCAAAGTGGGGCCCTGCCCTTCAGGAGCACCGGACAGGCCGCTATGCCCCCATGGCCTCTGAAGACACTGTGGAGGCTCGCCCCCTCAAGGAAAAGGAGGAGCTTAAGGAGGAGCTGAAGGAAGAGCTGAAGGAGGAGGAAAAGGAGAGAAAGGATGACATCAGCCTCACCATCCAGGGAAGCAACGGCTCCACTAACACACACAACAACCCCAACCCCAGCGCATAGGCGGCACCCCACCCTGTCAGCGGTGCGGGGCCCCCTGTGCCCCACCATCTCTTCCTTCCTTCTCCTCCCTTCTCCTCCTTTCTCCTCCATCCTCACCCCACTTTCCCACAGTTCTCTGTGGGGGAGATCCCATTCGCTGGAGACCTTTACATATTGTAAGGGCTTATTATATCTATCCTAACCTCTTCTATCTGTGTGTTGTCTATAGATTTTAAAAATAGAAAGAAAAAAAAACGAAAGGAAGAAAAAATTGGGTCATCATCCAAAAGATTTGTGTGTATGTCAGTGTGCGTGTGCGTGGGTGCGTTGTTAATTTGTTACACATAATTTAATAATGCAGTTTGTTTTTTCCTTTCATTTTTTTGTAAAACTTGTATATGTCATCTTCATATGCAGTTAGAGGTACAGTAGATTGTGACGCTGCATGTGTTTGTTTTGTGCATGCAGCAACATAGAGACACACACTGTTCTCCTTTATTCTGTTAGCCGGGTCTATTTGGGATTTTCTAGCAGCAGCGATTTTGACAGCTGGGGACTCGTGAAGCGATACACAGTGGTGCTGTAATAAAGAGGAGCAGGGTGAACTGTGCCTGAACTGGCCATTTACAGTTTGACGATGCTGGAAGATGGAAATCGGTTCGATTCTATTGCCAGGAAAAGAGGCGGAGACACTCATCCACACCCATACACTCACACAATTGTACATTTTACAGCACACAGTGACCTCAACCATAGTTGATCTCAGCTTAAGACTAAGCCTGTTGTTATTTTATGCTGCTTCTTATAAAAAGTTCCACAGAGCACACATATTTAACACCTGGGATGGCGACTCACACTTAGGATTGATTTTTTTGTGGGGAATTTGTGACTTTTTTCCCACTAAAGCTGCTTAAAACTCAGCAGAGAAATATCAGCAAACTTAAACGGTACTGTACTCTCTGCCTCTGCATTCACACACACGCTCATACAAACATTTGTTTTCAGTTTTTTTAAAAAGAGATCCCAGTGCCCATTTCTCAGGGTCCGAGCGAAGTTTAGCTTCTTGTTCCTTGCCTGTGGAAACCTCGTTTTCACTAAAGGGGGCCTGTTAAGATTATAGGGATCGAAACCACCTAACCTACCCCAAAAAACATACACACACACACACACACACACACACACACACACACACACACACACACACACACACACACACACACAAAACAGGTGGATGCAACTTTGTAAATAGAAGTGCCATCTCTCCTTAAGTCTTCCAGACATTCTTTTTGATTGAAATGCATCTTGGGACGTAGTCTTTTGAAGGAGGATCTGGGCGCGAGGACGTAGCTAGTGAAAGGACCATAGGTGTGTCGTAGTCTGTGTCTCCCGTGGGTCGTAGCAATCTGCCCCATTAAGGCATGTTACCAAAAACATTACCTGAGTTACCTGAGTCCTGCACATGTTTTTGGTAACATATATACTGTATATCTCAGAAAGACTGGTAATGTTGTCAGTCTCTTACAGTCAGTGGAACCTTTAATGTATTTACAGGCGTTTCTTTTTAGCTCTGAGCCAAGCTGTGCAGCAAGATGGAAAAGCAGAGTTGCAGAATAAAGATCTTAAGCGAATTATGTAGATTTAAATGTAGCTGTATAGTATCGTTCTCTCGGTAGAATTCTCCTTTTTACCTCTCATTATTGTAAAGTAACTTAGTAAATAATTATAAAGACAGCATATGTTTATTTTGTACAAAAAACAAAGTAAAAACTGCAGAATCACATTTAACCTTGTTTACCATTCCTCATCCGTGACTTGATTTGTTGTTGTTTTGTCGGAGGCTGTGATAGGACAGAGAGGGGTCTCTTTTACATGCGGGGGCGGGTTTCCCAAAAGTGTCTAATTGGAAAGCATTCAGGATGACTTTGTAGTAGTGTGGCGGCAGTCTAAATACAGAACAAATACATGAAATGAGCTGTTTTTTTTGTCATGTAGACAGCTGTGTGAAGATGACATGTTCTTGGTCATGTCATCCGAAGATGCTTTGTTGGACGCCTGCTCAGGTGGTAGTCAGATGCTTTTAGCTTCACAGGCAGGGAGGTTTTTTTTTTTTTTGGAATTGCATCAGGTTTGGCTGTAATGTCTCTTCATGTCCTAGTTTTAGCTTTTTTGTTTTGTTTGTCAGCTGTCAAATCATTATTAATATTGAAGAACTAGAGGGCTATGATACCAGTACGAGCATGGAACATATTTACATAATATACAAAATTGTTGTATACGGCATATTTACATGTGTAGTTTGGTATTTGGGGAAATATCGTTTTAGTTTCCTTGCTGAGTGTTAGCTGAGAAGATTAATACCATACACTCTTATGTTTGTATGGTAATATGTGGCGCCTTTTTAGTTTAGCTTAGCATAAAGACAAGAGACAAGGGAGAAACAGCTATTGTGACTAATAACGGTGACAAAATATGCCTATCAGCACCTCTAAAGCTAATTTATTAATTTTATTTACTTCATGTCATTTGCAGAGCTCAAACAGCTCGCGCTGTTTGCAGCGAGTTTGAGAGCAAGGCTGATTTAAATGTTTTTCAAGACAATTTGTTTTAGCCTTTGTCGTTTTTAAACTGCTAATAAATAAAACAATTTGTATAGGGGCAAGTAAAAATTGACTTAAGGCAAGTACATTACTGACCAACTTGACTAATTGGAAAGTGAAAAAAAATACCCATCAAACTCCCAAAAAACATTGCTGATTCCCTAATAACCGGTCCCATCCTTGAGATAGTCCGCACTTGATCGTACGTATTTCGTTAAATTGTTGTTTTAGCGTTTGGATTTTTAAATGAATTAAACAAAAAAGTGATAATGTGTCAAATACTTTAGTGGTAATGGTAGGTGGATCATTTTTTCCTTTGAACAGAGCCAGGCTAGCTCTTTCCCCAGTTTCCAGTATTTATGCTAAGCTAAGCTAACCATAGATGTATAACAATGACTAGATACTGAATACCAAGATGGCACCTATTCATTCCAATGGAGTCGCTTGTTTGGCACACACAGCAAAAAAGTTTCTAGCCTCCCTGTTTACTATCACGTTTACTCGACTCAAAGACTTTACACTGTAATGATGTCCGATTTTCTAAATCTCAGCTCAAGTAAAGTTTTGCAAATATTATGCAAATAGATATCCCAGCTAGCAGGGAACTTTCCCACAATATTGGCTAATGTTTCCTACAAGTTGTAATTATGTTTTAAAGAAAACATTTTAATATAATGTTTGACGAAGGTTTTAATGACGTTTGTAATTTTAAGTAATGTTCCTGCAAGGTGAAATGCTAACTAAGGCGTAACGTTCTCACCACCATTCTGAGGATGTTTTGTGGTGATGTTGAGAGGTGGCAGATCATAGAATGATCTTCTATAAAACATTCCTACAATGTTACATGAGAACAAAAGCAGGACATTTTCAAAGCAACTTTCAGAACATGTCATTAAGGACTAAAATTAAAGACCATTTTTTTTTATGAAGATGTAATTTAAATAAACAATAAAAAAAACAAAACATTTTAAACATTTTTTAATATATACAGAAAATCTTACCCAAACTCTATGAGGCACATTCTGGGAACTAAAAGAAAACTTGCTGCTGAAAACATTACTAAAACATTGCATTGGTTGCATTGTATCATTCTCAGAACATTTAAAGGACCACAAAATGCTAGCTGGTATGTTAATTGTATCAGTGTAATTGTCTAACGCCCAGTAGGAAAGTAAATATTTCCCAAAATGGCAAACAACTCTCTGGAGGATTTATATATGCCCATGCTTTTCAGGTTGTCAACAATTCTCAGAAATATTGAAGCACAACATAAATCTGCACATTCTTTTTCTTTTCTTTCACCACTATTCTGCACAGACGTGACTTTAGAGGAGGACAGGGACTTTAACATGACAGTGCAGTTGCTCCATTGGTCCACAAGATGGGGTGATGCTGACACTCAGGGTCATAAAGGCACAATAGAGGGGTAACTGTGAACTAAATACAAAAAAAAGCCCAACAGGTTTCATTCTGGTTAAAAATGTAAAGGTAAATGCTAAGCACAGGAACTCAGATATAGTGAAAAAAATCATAATAAGCACAGTGAGGATTCTAAAACAAGCACACATTTCTACCCAGGTCTGTTTTTGTACACAAGCATTTTCAGATTAAAGAAAGGTACTTTGGCTGTTTACACAGGTGAAGTATTGTAGCTTTGGCTGGAAGGATAATGGCGTGTTTTTACCTTCTAGTTTTGGTTCTGAACTAGTCACACCACACATTGTATTTTGTAATAGCGTTTATTTTGTGATTAAATACCGCAAAACCAGGTGCTCTACGAAACATTATCATCATCCGCTAATCTGAATATGTTGCGTGGCTTCCTCTGAGTGGAAATCGATCGAGAAACATCCTAAATGAAGTTGTTGAAAAAGGTGAATATGAATTTATTCTCAGCACATACAGGGACAGCTTGTAGCTCAGAACATTTCCTGTTTGTGGTTGCCTGTCTCGTGTGTTCATGCTGTAGTAGGTGAAGCTTAGCCACCATCTTTATATACCCCGACCCTCACCATCTCTGCTGGCCCCACAACTCTTCCTCCCTTTGTACAGTAATGTAAAAAAAATATATAATCGGACTGTGTGTATGTGTATGTTTATCTTTGATTTCGAGGGTGGGTAAGTGTGTTTTTGCGGGTCGGGGGAGGGCGGGTATTGTTTCATTTTGTTTTTGATTTGTCATTTTTCTCGTAGTGTATTGTAGACGACGTCAGGTGTATTGTGTACTCTGTGTGTAGTGGATTAGCTCTTACTGCTGAGCCTGCATGTAGAGCAGGTGTTGTGTCAGTTTTGATGTCAATGTACCTCTAACCTGTCGGAACTAGCCAAGTCTTATTCTGCTAATGATATAGTCTATCTTTTAAGGAAAAAAAAAACATTTTGTACTAAAAGAGAAAGAAAACTACATATTTTATCTTCAGATTTTAATCATCGTTTATCCACTGTTCAATGACACTACTGTTTTTTTTGTTTGGTTTTTTTGTTGTTTTTTTTTTTTGCTTTTGACGTTGTATTCATTGAAATCAAGATAAAAGCCAGCTAATGTTAAAAGGCATTTCCAAACAAAAAACTTTGGATTGAAACTTGAACTACAAGAGAAGGGTTCGTTTTTACACTGAGCTCATGACGATGCTTTGTTTTCACATGAACTCCAAGTTTTACACAGTGCAGTGCCAACGGTCGTGCATCGCTGTTTACCTTTAATAATCGGTGGCCCTTAAACCAAACAGTTTGGCTTCTAGTGTTACAACATGTTGAAAAATGAGCAAAATCAAAACACCAAGATGGCTCTGCAACCAAGGCTGAATTGGCATCAGGACCCATTTACTCACATTTTCATTCTTGTGCAGTTCTGATATCGGAACTTAGTGTTTTATGTTGAAATAGGCAAACATATGGCAAATATGTATCACACAAGGGTCCAGTTACTCCTATATTGTGATTTATTTCTCTTGTTAGTAAACCTTCAACTTTTTGGCTAACAAAATTGGGAAAGACCAAATTAGGTCTTAAGTAAACCTAAAAAGACAATTGAGAATAGATAATTGAGCCATGTCTTCAGATAGTAATATGCCAATGCCTACTGTTAACACTGAAGTGGCTGTGCAGAAAGTCACTGATGGTAAAGAACCACATGAAGAAGCTACAGACCATTTTTATACACAGATTCAGCACAACTGCTCTACTGTACTAAAAAACAAAAACTGTGATTTTACCTTGTTTCTGTGGTTCTCTGTAAATTGCAGAACGTTACCTCTTGAATTTCTTATTACTGCTCATATAAGTATAATCTTATGTTTCAGCACTTTAAGGAAATCAGTCTTTTGTTTTGTATAAGAAACAAGAAAAAGCAGAATAATAGTTCACACTACCATTTTGGAAAGAAGAAAACAAGTACGATATATATATATTAGAAAAAAGTCGTACTATCAGTGGTCTGGCCGAAAGAAGCTGTCCGAAGTGTCAGTGGACAAATGGTTTGTTGTTGCTATGCCAGTGTTAATTGTTTCATTGGAGGAGTGGAGAGGAAAAGCACAAGTGAGAAAAGAGAACACAGTTCTTCTGGTATCCTCTATCATATCTATCTTTCTATCTATCTAACAATGTCTGTTCTTCTTGTTCTTCAACCTTTAGGGCCAAAATCCATTGAAATGTCTTAGTCCTGTCAGCTGTATATCGTAAACTGTTGAATTACAAAATGGTAAATAAAATCTATTTTAAAGATCAAAATTTGACAACTATTCCATGTTTTATATTTACCTCAAATGCATGGTTTCTTATCTGGTTTCATTATTCTTCATCTTGTGGGTGTAGCACATTGAAAAAGGCCTGCAACAAGGTCAAGGTTATGGAAATGTTGTTTGTATTATATGAGCATGAAGAAGACAAAAAGAGTTAGTATGTCACACACAGACAGATATCAAGTACTACACTTGGAGTTTTTTTTACATGCTATACTATTTTTTTTTCAACATACTGTTTGAAACTTTTGAACTGCCATGCTTTACTATAACTTTTTTTCTACAAACTACTGACTTTTTTCAATATATTACTACATTTTTTCCCCACTTTTGTGATGTATTATACTATGACTCTCATTCCACTTTTTTGATACCATTCTATGACTTGTTTCCACTTTTTTCAATATGTTAAGACATTTTTCTGTTAACGTTTTTTTTAACATACTGTTTTATGACCTTTTTTTACATACTGTACCATGACCTTTTTTTGCACTGTCTTTGACATAGGATACTATGATGTTTTTCCACTTTTTTGACATACTATACTATGACTTTTCTGGACATACTGTACTATGACATTTTTCCACTTTTTCAACATGCTATACAAAGACTTTTTTTTTCACTTTTTTGTGCGAGTACACTATGACTTTTTTTCCACTTTTTTTTACATTCTATAGTATTCCTTTTTTTTTTTACGACATACTATACTATGACTTTTTTCCCACTAGTTTCAACTTATTATACTATGAAGTTTTTCCACTTTTTTGACATACTATACTATGACTTTGTACTCCACTTTTTTCGGAATACTGCAATTTGATGTTCTTCCACTTTTTAAAAAATATACTACAGTGACGTTTTTCCATTTTTTTTTAGAAGTGCTAAGCTAAGAGTTTGTTTTTCCACTTTTTTGACATGCTGTGCTATAACTTTTTTTAACATAGCATACAATGACTTTCCTCTTTTCGGCATACTGTACTGTGATGTTTTCCTTTTTTCACATACTATAATATGATTTTTTTCTCACTTTTTTCAGTATGCTATAGAATGCCTTTTTTTCAGTGTTGACACACAGCACTATGAAGTTATTCAATTTTTTCGACATGGTATAATATAATTGTTTTCCCACTTTTTTTAGCACACTATAGTATTCCGTTTTTTTTATAGATATTTTGATAGAGAGCAGGAACCATGTCTCTATTAAGTCTATAATACCAATATATTAACATGGTAACACCAGTGAGTATCAATATGGAACATATGGGGTACGGTTTCGTCTATATTTCATGTAAAGGTAAATAATCCATCTGATGACAGCATTCAGTAAATATTTTGTAGTATTATGGTGTTAAAGACAGCTGCCTTTTACAGTAGAGTAGTAACCTTGTGAGTAAGTTGGCATGTTTTACTAGGTAACTTTTTGGAACATATATGGTGCAAGTTTATTTTTTAGTGTGTGAAGGAGAGTAATCTATTTAAAAGGATCTAGTGAAAAACATGGTTATATCATCATAACAAACACAGCTTCAATTTACAGTAAATTTTTATGTTACTTACAGAGTAAATTGTCATGCTTTAGTGATTTTTTACTGTGTGAACAAGAGAGTAATTTATATCTATCTATATGGGATGAACATGGTTATACTAGAGTAACAAAAATAGCTTCCTTTTACAGTAAAATGTCATCTTACCAAATAAATTGCCATGTTTAACGAAGTGACGTTTTGGAACATGTGGTACAAGTTAATGTTTACTGTGTCAACAAGAGAGTAATCTCTAACAAAGTATATAGCAGGAACATGGTTATACCAGTGTAACAAACACAGCTTCCTTTAACAGTACAGTTTCATCTTACTGACTGAGTAAATTATAAAAACTCTCTGCAAGGAAATGCCTAGTACTCAAGAAGACCCATGATCATGATAACGGAGAGAAACTATCGATATAAAAAAATAATTAGTTGAAAAGCACAATCTTAATTCCTTGGAAATACATGATAAAACTTGGGCTGTTATAAACATACACCCTGAATAATTACAATTGTAACTTAAATAGATGGGTAATAGATAAAGTGTTTCTATTAAATTTGTATGCAGTTATGTCAGAGGTAGTACCAACATAAATCGGTCACAACTACATGGAGGTAAAAGTGGAGGTTTTTCTTTGTTTTTCAGCTGAAGTTTCTCTGTATGTGGAAATTAGTTACCCAATATTATACTATGAATTACCAACAAGTTACCAAGTAAATATTTAGAAATTAGGGGACAGTGAAAGGAAGGTTTACCAAAAAGTCATCGTAAAGTGGGTCGTCCAAAACAGCATAAAAATCTCATACCGTAGTATGTCGTCCAAAATAGCACAAAAATCTCATACCATATTATGTCATCCAGACCAGCGTAAAAAAGTAATAGTATAGTATGAGAGCGGCACAGAAAACTCATAGTATAGGATGTGAATCTAAATAGTCATACTTTATTATGTCACCCAAAATTGCCCAGAAAAGTCATTCTATAGTATGCCATCCAAAATAGCATGAAAAAGTTGTTTTACTGTCATTGCACAGGATACAAAATGAGATTGCTACATTCTTTCTATGCCTAAAAAAAATAATAACTATAAAAATGTGAAATTAATTAAATCAAACAATATGAACATATATACAGTCAATTTTTCAACATGCATTAAATTGTTGTTTTGTCCGTTTTTGCAACATCCTATGCTATGGTGTGTCTCGGGACGCTATTTTATGCTGTTTTGAGGTGTTTTAAGCTGTTTTTGGGACATGTCATATTTTGAAATTATTAGCTATACTATAGCCTTGCCTTTTTCTTCATGTTTTCAAAATGCATCATTCTGTTTTTTTTTGTCCTTTTTGCTACATTCTATGCTATGGTATGTCTTGGCACGCTATTGTATGTTGTTTTTAGACATTTCCAGCTGTTTTTGGGACATGTCATATTTTGACATTTTTAGCCATACTATAGCCTTGCCTTTTTGGTCATTTTTTCAACATGCATTAAAATGTTGTTTTTGTCCGTTTTTGCAACATTGTATACTATGGCGTGTCTTGGCATGCTATTTTATGCCTTTTTGAGGTGTTTCTAGCTGTTTATGGGACATGTCATATTTTTTCCACATTTTTGTCCGTACTATAGCCTTGCCTTTGTCGTCAATTTTTTAATTATGCATTTTTATGGTGTTTTTGTCAGTTTTAGGGACATCCTATGCCATGTCGTGTCTTGGCACGCTATTTTACGCCGTTTTGAGGTGTTTTCAGCTGTTTTTTGAACCTGTCATAATTTGACTTTTTAAGCCATACTATAGCCTTGCCTTTTTCGTCAATTTTTCAACATACATTTCTATGTGGTTTTTGTCCATTTTTGCAACATTCTATGCTATGAAGTGTCTTCGCAAGCTAGTTTATGTTGTTTTGAAGTGTTTTCAGCTGTTTTTGGGACATGTCATGATTTTGAATTTTTCCATACTATAGCCTTGCCTTTTCAGTCATTTTTTCAACATGCATTTTTATGGTGTTTTTGGCCATTTTTGCCACATTCTATGCTATGGTGTGTCCCTGCAAGCTAGTTTATGCTGTTTTGAAGTGTTTTCAGCTGTTTTTGGGACTTGTGATATTTTGAAATTATTAGCTATACCATGCCTTTTTCTTTCTGCCTTTTTTCTTTCTTCAAAATGCATCATTATGGGTTTTTTTTGCCCTTTTTGCTACATTCTATGCTATGAAGTGTCTTCGCAAGATAGTTTATGCTGTTTTGAAGTGTTTTCAGCTGTTTTTGGGACATGTCATGATTTTGAATTTTTTCCATACTATAGCCTTGCCTTTTTGGTCATTTTTTCAACATGCATTTTCATGGTGTTTTGTAAGTTTTTGCCACATTCTATGCTATGGCGTGTCTTGTCCTGCTAGTTTATGTTGTTTTCAAGTGTTTTCAGCTGTTTTTGGGACATGTCATATTTTGACATTTTTCCATACTATAGCCTTCCTTCCTTTCGGTCATTTTTTCAACATGCATTTTTATGGTGTTCTTGGCCATTTTTGCCACATTCTATGCTATGGCGTGTCTTCGCAAGCTAGTTTATGCTGTTTTAAAGTGTTTTCAGCTGTTTTTGGGACATGTCATATTTTGACATTTTTCCATACTATAGCCTTGCCTTTTCGGTCATTTTTTCAACATGCATTTTTATGGAGTTTTTGGCCATTTTTGCCACATTCTATGCTATGGCGTGTCTTCGCAAGCTAGTTTATGCTGTTTTGAAGTGTTTTCAGCTGTTTTTGGGACATGTCTTATTTTGACATTTTTTCCATACTATAGCCTTGCCTTTTTGGTCATTTTTTCAACATGCATTTTTATGGTGTTTTTGGCCATTATTGCAACATTCTATGCTATGGCATGTCTTGGCATGCTCGTTTATGTTGTTTCGAAGTGTTTTCAGCTGTTCTTGGGACATGTCATATTTTGACATTTTTCCATACTATAGCCTTGTCTTTTCGGTCATTTTTTCAACATGCATTTTTATGGTGTTTTTGGCCATTTTTGCCACATTCTATGCTATGGTGTGTCTTGTCCTGCAAGCTAGTTTATGCTGTTTTGAAGTGTTTTCAGCAGTTTTTCGGACATGTTATATTTTGACATTTTTCCATACTATAGCCTTGCCCTTTCGGTCATTTTTTCAACATGCATTTTCATGGTGTTTTTGGCCATTATTGCAACATTCTATACTATGGTGTGTCTTGTCCTGCTAGTTTATGTTGTTTTCAAGTGTTTTCAGCTGTTTTTGGGACATGTCATATTTTGACATTTTTCCATACTATAGCCTTGTCTTTTCGGTCATTTTTTCAACATGCATTTTTATGGTGTTTTTGGCCATTTTTGCCACATTCTATGCTATGGTGTGTCCCTGCAAGCTAGTTTATGTTGTTTTAAAGTGTTTTCAGCTGTTTTTGGGACATGTCATATTTTGACATTTTTCCATACTATAGCCTTGCCTTTTTGGTCATTTTTTCAACATGCATTTTTATGGTGTTTTTGGCCATTTTTGCCACATTCTATGCTATGGCATGTCTTGGCATGCTGGTTTATGTTGTTTCGAAGTGTTTTCAGCTGTTCTTGGGACATGTCATATTTTGACATTTTTCCATATTATAGCCTTGCCTTTTCGGTCATTTTTTCAACATGCATTTTTATGGTGTTTTTGGCCATTTTTGCCACATTGTATGCTATGGTGTGTCCTGCTAGTTTACGCAGTTTTGAAGTGTTTTCAGCTGCTTTTGGGACATGTCATATTTTGACATTTTTTCCATACTATAGCCTTGCCTTTTTGGTCATTTTTTCAACATGCATTTTCATGGTGTTTTTGGCCATTTTTGCCACATTCTATGCTATGGTGTGTCCCTGCATGCTCGTTTATGCTGTTTTGAAGTGTTTTCAGCTGTTCTTGGGACATGTCATATTTTGAAATTTTTCCATACTATAGCCTTGCCTTTTTGGTCATTTTTTCAACATGCATTTCCATGGTGTTTTTGGCCATTTTTGCCACATTCTATGCTATGGCGTGTCTTGTCCTGCTAGTTTACGCAGTTTTCAAGTGTTTTCAGCTGTTTTTGGGACATGTCATATTTTGACATTTTTTCCATACTATAGCCTTGCCTTTTTGGTCATTTTTTCAACATGCATTTTCATGGTGTTTTTGGCCATTTTTGCCACATTCTATGCTATGGCGTGTCTTGTCCTGCTAGTTTACGCAGTTTTCAAGTGTTTTCAGCTGTTTTTGGGACATGTCATATTTTGACATTTTTCCATACTATAGCCTTGCCTTTTTGGTAATTTTTCAACATGCATTTTTATGGTGTTTTTGGCCATTTTGCCACATTCTATGCTATGGTGTGTCCCTGCAAGCTAGTTTATGTTGTTTTCAATTGTTTTTAGCTGTTTTTGGGACATGTCTTATTTTGACATTTTTTCCATACTATAGCCTTGCCTTTTTGGTCATTTTTTCAACATGCATTTTTATGGTGTTTTTGGCCATTTTTGCCACATTCTATGCTATGGCATGTCTTCGCAAGATAGTTTATGCTGTTTTGAAGTGTTTTCAGCTGTTTTTGGGACATGTCATGATTTTGAATTTTTTCCATACTATAGCCTTGCCTTTTTGGTCATTTTTTCAACATGCATTTTTATGGTGTTTTTGGCCATTTTTGCCACATTCTATGCTATGGTGTGTCCCTGCAAGCTAGTTTATGCTGTTTTGAAGTGTTTTCAGCTGTTTTTGGGACATGTCATATTTTGACATTTTTCCATACTATAGCCTTGCTTTTTTGTCATTTTTTCAACATGCATTTTTATGGTGTTTTTGGCCATTTTTGCCACATTCTATGCTATGGTGTGTCCCTGCAAGCTAGTTTATGTTGTTTTAAAGTGTTTTCAGCTGTTTTTGGGACATGTCATATTTTGACATTTTTCCATACTATAGCCTTGCCTTTTGGTCATTTTTCAACATGCATTTTCATGGTGTTTTTGGCCATTTTGCCACATTCTATGCTATGGCGTGTCTTGTCCTGCTAGTTTATGCAGTTTTGAAGTGTTTTCAGCTGTTTTTGGGACATGTCTTATTTTGACATTTTTTCCATACTATAGCCTTGCCTTTTCGGTAATTTTTTCAACATGCATTTTTATGGTGTTTTTGGCTATTATTGCAACATTCTATGCTATGGCATGTCTTGACATGCTCGTTAATGCTGTTTTCAAGTGTTTTCAGCTGTTTTTGGGACATGTCATGATTTTGACATTTTTTCCATACTATAGCCTTGCCTTTTTGGTCATTTTTTCAACATGCATTTTTATGGTGTTTTTTGGCCATTTTGCCACATTCTATGCTATGGTGTGTCCCTGCAAGCTAGTTTATGTTGTTTTCAAGTGTTTTCAGCTGTTTTTGGGACATGTCTTATTTTGACATTTTTTCCATACTATAGCCTTGCCTTTTTGGTCATTTTTTCAACATGCATTTTTATGGTGTTTTTGGCCATTATTGCAACATTCTATGCAATGGCATGTCTTGGCATGCTCGTTTATGCTGTTTTGAAGTGTTTTCAGCTGGTTTTGGGACATGTCTTATTTTGACATTTTTTCCATACTATAGCCTTGCCTTTTTGGTCATTTTTTCAACATGCATTTTTATGGTGTTTTTGGCCATTTTTGCCACATTCTATGCTATGGTGTGTCCCTGCAAGCTAGTTTATGTTGTTTTCAAGTGTTTTCAGCTGTTTTTGGGACATGTCTTATTTTGACATTTTTTCCATACTATAGCCTTGCCTTTTTGGCCATTTTTCTACATGTATTTTTATGGTGTTTTTGGCCATTTTTGCCACATTCTATGCTATGGCATGTCTTCGCAAGATAGTTTATGCTGTTTTGAAGTGTTTTCAGCTGTTTTTGGGACATGTCATGATTTTGAATTTTTTCCATACTATAGCCTTGCCTTTTTGGTCATTTTTTCAACATGCATTTTTATGGTGTTTTTGGCCATTTTTGCCACATTCTATGCTATGGTGTGTCCCTGCAAGCTAGTTTATGCTGTTTTGAAGTGTTTTCAGCTGTTTTTGGGACATGTCATATTTTGACATTTTTCCATACTATAGCCTTGCCTTTTTGGTCATTTTTTCAACATGCATTTTATGGTGTTTTTGGCCATTTTTGCCACATTCTATGCTATGGTGTGTCCCTGCAAGCTAGTTTATGTTGTTTTAAAGTGTTTTCAGCTGTTTTTGGGACATGTCATATTTTGACATTTTTCCATACTATAGCCTTGCCTTTTCGGTCATTTTTTCAACATGCATTTTCATGGTGTTTTTGGCCATTTTTGCCACATTCTATGCTATGGCGTGTCTTCGCAAGCTAGTTTATGCTGTTTTGAAGTGTTTTCAGCTGTTTTTGGGACATGTCTTATTTTGACATTTTTTCCATACTATAGCCTTGCCTTTTCGGTCATTTTTTCAACATGCATTTTGATGGTGTTTTGGCCATTATTGCAACATTCTATGCTATGGCATGTCTTGGCATGCTCGTTTATGTTGTTTCGAAGTGTTTTCAGCTGTTCTTGGGACATGTCATATTTTGACATTTTTTCCATACTATAGCCTTGCCTTTTTGTTATTTTTCAACATGCATTTTTATGGTGTTTTTGGCCATTATTGCAACATTCTATGCAATGGCATGTCTTGGCATGCTCGTTTATGCTGTTTTGAAGTGTTTTCAGCTGGTTTTGGGACATGTCTTATTTTGACATTTTTTCCATACTATAGCCTTGCCTTTTTGGTCATTTTTTCAACATGCATTTTTATGGTGTTTTTGGCCATTTTTGCCACATTCTATGCTATGGTGTGTCCCTGCAAGCTAGTTTATGCTGTTTTGAAGTGTTTTCAGCTGTTTTTGGGACATGTCATATTTTGACATTTTTCCATACTATAGCCTTGCCTTTTTGGTCATTTTTTCAACATGCATTTTCATGGTGTTTTTGGCCATTTTTGCCACATTCTATGCTATGGCGTGTCTTGTCCTGCTAGTTTACGCAGTTTTCAAGTGTTTTCAGCTGTTTTTGGGACATGTCATATTTTGACATTTTTCCATACTATAGCCTTGCCTTTTCGGTCATTTTTTCAACATGCATTTTATGGTGTTTTTGGCCATTTTTGCCACATTCTATGCTATGGTGTGTCCCTGCAAGCTAGTTTATGTTGTTTTAAAGTGTTTTCAGCTGTTTTTGGGACATGTCATATTTTGACATTTTTCCATACTATAGCCTTGCCTTTTGGTCATTTTTCAACATGCATTTTCATGGTGTTTTTGGCCATTTTTGCCACATTCTATGCTATGGCGTGTCTTCGCAAGCTAGTTTATGCTGTTTTGAAGTGTTTTCAGCTGTTTTTGGGACATGTCTTATTTTGACATTTTTTCCATACTATAGCCTTGCCTTTTTGGTCATTTTTTCAACATGCATTTTTATGGTGTTTTTGGCCATTATTGCAACATTCTATGCTATGGCATGTCTTGGCATGCTCATTTATGTTGTTTCGAAGTGTTTTCAGCTGTTTTTGGGACATGTCATATTTTGACATTTTTTCCATACTATAGCCTTGCCTTTTCGGTCATTTTTTCAACATGCATTTTTATGGTGTTTTTGGCCATTATTGCAACATTCTATGCAATGGCATGTCTTGGCATGCTCGTTTATGCTGTTTCGAAGTGTTTTCAGCTGTTTTTGGGACATGTCATTTTTTGAGATTTGTAGCCATACTATAGCCTTGCCTTTTTGACAATTTTTCAATTATGCATTATTATGATGTTTCTGTCCATTGTTGCAATATTCTATGCTATGGCATGTCTTGACATGCTCGTTCATGCTGTTTTGAAGTGTTTTCAGCTGTTTTTGGGACATGTCATATTTTGACATTTTTCCATACTATAGCCTTGCCTTTTTGGTCATTTTTTCAACATGCATTTTCATGGTGTTTTTGGCCATTTTTGCCACATTCTATGCTATGGCGTGTCTTGTCCTGCTAGTTTATGTTGTTTTCAAGTGTTTTCAGCTGTTTTTGGGACATGTCATATTTTGACATTTTTCCATACTATAGCCTTGTCTTTTCGGTCATTTTTTCAACATGCATTTTTATGGTGTTTTTGGCCATTTTTGCCACATTCTATGCTATGGTGTGTCCCTGCAAGCTAGTTTATGTTGTTTTAAAGTGTTTTCAGCTGTTTTTGGGACATGTCATATTTTGACATTTTTCCATACTATAGCCTTGCCTTTTTGGTCATTTTTTCAACATGCATTTTTATGGTGTTTTTGGCCATTATTGCAACATTCTATGCTATGGCATGTCTTGGCATGCTCGTTTATGCTGTTTCGAAGTGTTTTCAGCTGTTCTTGGGACATGTCATATTTTGACATTTTTCCATACTATAGCCTTGCCTTTTTGGTCATTTTTTCAACATGCATTTTCATGGTGTTTTTGGCAATTTTTGCCACATTCTATGCTATGGCGTGTCTTGTCCTGCTAGTTTACGCAGTTTTGAAGTGTTTTCAGCTGCTTTTGGGACATGTCATATTTTGACATTTTTTCCATACTATAGCCTTGCCTTTTTGGTCATTTTTTCAACATGCATTTTCATGGTGTTTTTGGCCATTTTTGCCACATTCTATGCTATGGTGTGTCCCTGCAAGCTAGTTTATGCTGTTTTGAAGTGTTTTCAGCTGTTTTTGGGACATGTCATGATTTTGAATTTTTTCCATACTATAGCCTTGCCTTTTCGGTCATTTTTTCAACATGCATTTTCATGGTGTTTTTGGCCATTTTTGCCACATTCTATGCTATGGCGTGTCTTGTCCTGCTAGTTTACGCAGTTTTCAAGTGTTTTCAGCTGTTTTTGGGACATGTCATATTTTGACATTTTTCCATACTATAGCCTTGCCTTTTTGGTCATTTTTTCAACATGCATTTTCATGGTGATTTTGGCCATTTTTGCCACATTCTATGCTATGGCGTGTCTTGTCCTGCTAGTTTACGCAGTTTTCAAGTATTTTCAGCTGTTTTTGGGACATGTCTTATTTTGACATTTTTTCCATACTATAGCCTTGCCTTTTTGGTCATTTTTTCAACATGCATTTTTATGGTGTTTTTGGCCATTTTTGCCACATTCTATGCTATGGTGTGTCCCTGCAAGCTAGTTTATGTTGTTTTCAAGTGTTTTCAGCTGTTTTTGGGACATGTCTTATTTTGACATTTTTTCCATACTATAGCCTTGCCTTTTTGGTCATTTTTTCAACATGCATTTTTATGGTGTTTTTGGCCATTTTTGCCACATTCTATGCTATGGCATGTCTTCGCAAGATAGTTTATGCTGTTTTGAAGTGTTTTCAGCTGTTTTTGGGACATGTCATGATTTTGAATTTTTTCCATACTATAGCCTTGCCTTTTTGGTCATTTTTTCAACATGCATTTTTATGGTGTTTTTGGCCATTTTTGCCACATTCTATGCTATGGTGTGTCCCTGCAAGCTAGTTTATGCTGTTTTGAAGTGTTTTCAGCTGTTTTTGGGACATGTCATATTTTGACATTTTTCCATACTATAGCCTTGCCTTTTTGGTCATTTTTTCAACATGCATTTTTATGGTGTTTTTGGCCATTTTTGCCACATTCTATGCTATGGTGTGTCCCTGCAAGCTAGTTTATGTTGTTTTAAAGTGTTTTCAGCTGTTTTTGGGACATGTCATATTTTGACATTTTTCCATACTATAGCCTTGCCTTTTCGGTCATTTTTTCAACATGCATTTTCATGGTGTTTTTGGCCATTTTTGCCACATTCTATGCTATGGCGTGTCTTCGCAAGCTAGTTTATGCTGTTTTGAAGTGTTTTCAGCTGGTTTTGGGACATGTCTTATTTTGACATTTTTTCCATACTATAGCCTTGCCTTTTTGGTCATTTTTTCAACATGCATTTTTATGGTGTTTTTGGCCATTATTGCAACATTCTATGCTATGGCATGTCTTGGCATGCTCGTTTATGTTGTTTCGAAGTGTTTTCAGCTGTTCTTGGGACATGTCATATTTTGACATTTTTCCATACTATAGCCTTGCCTTTTTGGTCATTTTTTCAACATGCATTTTTATGGTGTTTTTGGCCATTTTTGCCACATTCTATGCTATGGTGTGTCCCTGCAAGCTAGTTTATGTTGTTTTCAAGTGTTTTCAGCTGTTTTTGGGACATGTCTTATTTTGACATTTTTTCCATACTATAGCCTTGCCTTTTTGGTCATTTTTTCAACATGCATTTTTATGGTGTTTTTGGCCATTATTGCAACATTCTATGCAATGGCATGTCTTGGCATGCTCGTTTATGCTGTTTTGAAGTGTTTTCAGCTGGTTTTGGGACATGTCTTATTTTGACATTTTTTCCATACTATAGCCTTGCCTTTTTGGTCATTTTTTCAACATGCATTTTTATGGTGTTTTTGGCCATTTTTGCCACATTCTATGCTATGGTGTGTCCCTGCAAGCTAGTTTATGTTGTTTTCAAGTGTTTTCAGCTGTTTTTGGGACATGTCTTATTTTGACATTTTTTCCATACTATAGCCTTGCCTTTTTGGTCATTTTTTCAACATGCATTTTTATGGTGTTTTTGGCCATTTTTGCCACATTCTATGCTATGGCATGTCTTCGCAAGATAGTTTATGCTGTTTTGAAGTGTTTTCAGCTGTTTTTGGGACATGTCATGATTTTGAATTTTTTCCATACTATAGCCTTGCCTTTTTGGTCATTTTTTCAACATGCATTTTTATGGTGTTTTTGGCCATTTTTGCCACATTCTATGCTATGGTGTGTCCCTGCAAGCTAGTTTATGCTGTTTTGAAGTGTTTTCAGCTGTTTTTGGGACATGTCATATTTTGACATTTTTCCATACTATAGCCTTGCCTTTTTGGTCATTTTTTCAACATGCATTTTTATGGTGTTTTTGGCCATTTTTGCCACATTCTATGCTATGGTGTGTCCCTGCAAGCTAGTTTATGTTGTTTTAAAGTGTTTTCAGCTGTTTTTGGGACATGTCATATTTTGACATTTTTCCATACTATAGCCTTGCCTTTTTGGTCATTTTTCAACATGCATTTTCATGGTGTTTTTGGCCATTTTTGCCACATTCTATGCTATGGCGTGTCTTCGCAAGCTAGTTTATGCTGTTTTGAAGTGTTTTCAGCTGGTTTTGGGACATGTCTTATTTTGACATTTTTTCCATACTATAGCCTTGCCTTTTTGGTCATTTTTTCAACATGCATTTTTATGGTGTTTTTGGCCATTATTGCAACATTCTATGCTATGGCATGTCTTGGCATGCTCGTTTATGTTGTTTCGAAGTGTTTTCAGCTGTTCTTGGGACATGTCATATTTTGACATTTTTTCCATACTATAGCCTTGCCTTTTTGGTCATTTTTTCAACATGCATTTTTATGGTGTTTTTGGCCATTATTGCAACATTCTATGCAATGGCATGTCTTGGCATGCTCGTTTATGCTGTTTTGAAGTGTTTTCAGCTGGTTTTGGGACATGTCTTATTTTGACATTTTTTCCATACTATAGCCTTGCCTTTTTGGTCATTTTTTCAACATGCATTTTTATGGTGTTTTTGGCCATTTTTGCAACATTCTATGCTATGGTGTGTCCCTGCAAGCTAGTTTATGCTGTTTTGAAGTGTTTTCAGCTGTTTTTGGGACATGTCATATTTTGACATTTTTCCATACTATAGCCTTGCCTTTTTGGTCATTTTTTCAACATGCATTTTCATGGTGTTTTTGGCCATTTTTGCCACATTCTATGCTATGGCGTGTCTTGTCCTGCTAGTTTACGCAGTTTTCAAGTGTTTTCAGCTGTTTTTGGGACATGTCATATTTTGACATTTTTCCATACTATAGCCTTGCCTTTTTGGTCATTTTTTCAACATGCATTTTTATGGTGTTTTTGGCCATTTTTGCCACATTCTATGCTATGGTGTGTCCCTGCAAGCTAGTTTATGTTGTTTTAAAGTGTTTTCAGCTGTTTTTGGGACATGTCATATTTTGACATTTTTCCATACTATAGCCTTGCCTTTTCGGTCATTTTTTCAACATGCATTTTCATGGTGTTTTTGGCCATTTTTGCCACATTCTATGCTATGGCGTGTCTTCGCAAGCTAGTTTATGCTGTTTTGAAGTGTTTTCAGCTGTTTTTGGGACATGTCTTATTTTGACATTTTTTCCATACTATAGCCTTGCCTTTTTGGTCATTTTTTCAACATGCATTTTTATGGTGTTTTTGGCCATTATTGCAACATTCTATGCTATGGCATGTCTTGGCATGCTCATTTATGTTGTTTCGAAGTGTTTTCAGCTGTTCTTGGGACATGTCATATTTTTACATTTTTTCCATACTATAGCCTTGCCTTTTTGGTCATTTTTTCAACATGCATTTTTATGGTGTTTTTGGCCATTATTGCAACATTCTATGCAATGGCATGTCTTGGCATGCTCGTTTATGCTGTTTCGAAGTGTTTTCAGCTGTTCTTGGGACATGTCATTTTTTGAGATTTGTAGCCATACTATAGCCTTGCCTTTTTGACAATTTTTCAATTATGCATTATTATGATGTTTCTGTCCATTGTTGCAATATTCTATGCTATGGCATGTCTTGACATGCTCGTTCATGCTGTTTTCAAGTGTTTTCAGCTGTTTTTGGGACATGTCATATTTTGACATTTTTCCATACTATAGCCTTGCCTTTTTGGTCATTTTTTCAACATGCATTTTCATGGTGTTTTTGGCCATTTTTGCCACATTCTATGCTATGGCGTGTCTTGTCCTGCTAGTTTCCGCAGTTTTCAAGTGTTTTCAGCTGTTTTTGGGACATGTCATATTTTGACATTTTTTCCATACTATAGCCTTGTCTTTTCGGTCATTTTTTCAACATGCATTTTTATGGTGTTTTTGGCCATTTTTGCCACATTCTATGCTATGGTGTGTCCCTGCAAGCTAGTTTATGTTGTTTTAAAGTGTTTTCAGCTGTTTTTGGGACATGTCATATTTTGACATTTTTTCCATACTATAGCCTTGCCTTTTCGTCATTTTTTCAACATGCATTTTCATGGTGTTTTTGGCCATTTTTGCCACATTCTATGCTATGGCGTGTCTTGTCCTACTAGTTTACGCAGTTTTCAAGTGTTTTCAGCTGTTTTTGGGACATGTCATATTTTGAAATTTTTTCCATACTATAGCCTTGCCTTTTTGGTCATTTTTTCAACATGCATTTTTATGGTGTTTTTGGCCATTTTTGCCACATTCTATGCTATGGTGTGTCCCTGCAAGCTAGTTTATGTTGTTTTGAAGTGTTTTCAGCTGTTTTTGGGACATGTCATATTTTGACATTTTTCCATACTATAGCCTTGCCTTTTTGGTCATTTTTTCAACATGCATTTTCATGGTGTTTTTGGCCATTTTGCCACATTCTATGCTATGGTGTGTCTTGGCATGCTAGTTTATGCTGTTTCGAAGTGTTTTTAGCTGTTTTTGGGACATGTCATATTTTGACATTTTTCCATACTATAGCCTTGCCTTTTCGGTCATTTTTTCAACATGCATTTTTATGGTGTTTTTGGCCATTTTTGCAACATTCTATGCTATGGTGTGTCCCTGCAAGCTAGTTTATGCTGTTTTGAAGTGTTTTCAGCTGTTTTTGGGACATGTCATATTTTGACATTTTTCCATACTATAGCCTTGCCTTTTCGGTCATGTTTTCAACATGCATTTTCATGGTGTTTTTGGCCATTTTTGCCACATTCTATGCTATGAAGTGTCTTCGCAAGCTAGTTTATGCTGTTTTGAAGTGTTTTCAGCTGTTTTTGGGACATGTCTTATTTTGACATTTTTTCCATACTATAGCCTTGCCTTTTTGGTCATTTTTTCAACATGCATTTTTATGGTGTTTTGGCCATTATTGCAACATTCTATTCAATGGCATGTCTTGGCAAGCTAGTTTATGCAGTTTTAAAGTGTTTTCAGCTGTTTTTGGGACATGTCATATTTTGACATTTTTCCATACTATAGCCTTGCCTTTTGGTCATTTTTTCAACATGCATTTTTATGGTGTTTTTGGCCGTTATTGCAACATTCTATGCTATGGCGTGTCTTGGCATGCTCGTTTATGTTGTTTTGAAGTGTTTTCAGCTGTTTTTGGGACATGTCATATTTTGACATTTTTCCATACTATAGCCTTGCCTTTTCGGTCATTTTTTCAACATGCATTTTTATGGTGTTTTTGGCCATTTTTGCCACATTCTATGCTATGGTGTGTCCCTGCAAGCTAGTTTATGCTGTTTTGAAGTGTTTTCAGCTGTTTTTGGGACATGTCTTATTTTGACATTTTTCCATACTATAGCCTTGCCTTTTGGTCATTTTTCAACATGCATTTTCATGGTGTTTTTGGCCATTTTTGCCACATTCTATGCTATGGCGTGTCTTCGCAAGCTAGTTTATGCTGTTTTGAAGTGTTTTCAGCTGTTTTTGGGACATGTCATATTTTGACATTTTTTCCATACTATAGACTTGCCTTTTGGTCATTTTTCAACATGCATTTTCATGGTGTTTTTGGCCATTTTGCCACATTCTATGCTATGGCATGTCTTGTCCTGCTAGTTTATGCTGTTTTGAAGTGTTTTCAGCTGTTTTTGGGACATGTCATATTTTGACATTTTTCCATACTATAGCCTTGCCTTTTTGGTCATTTTTCAACATGCATTTTCATGGTGTTTTTGGCCATTTTGCCACATTCTATGCTATGGTGTGTCCCTGCAAGCTAGTTTATGCTGTTTTGAAGTGTTTTCAGCTGTTTTTGGGACATGTCATATTTTGACATTTTTCCATACTATAGCCTTGCCTTTTCGGTCATTTTTTCAACATGCATTTTTATGGTGTTTTTGGCCATTTTTGCCACATTCTATGCTATGGCATGTCTTGGCATGCCTGTTTATGTTGTTTTGAAGTGTTTTCAGCTGTTTTTGGGACATGTCATATTTTGACATTTTTCCATACTATAGCCTTGCCTTTTCGGTCATTTTTCAACATGCATTTTTATGGTGTTTTTGGCCATTTTGCCACATTCTATGCTATATGGCATGTCTTAAGCTAGTTAATGCTGTTTTGAAGTGTTTCCAGCAGTTTTTGGGACATGTCATATTTTGACATTTTTTCCATACTATAGCCTTGCCTTTTTGGTCATTTTTTCAACATGCATTTTTATGGTGTTTTTGGCCATTTTTGCCACATTCTATGCTATGGTGTGTCCCTGCAAGCTAGTTTATGCTGTTTTGAAGTGTTTTCAGCTGTTTTTGGGACATGTCATATTTTGACATTTTTCCATACTATAGCCTTGCCTTTTTGTTTCTTTTTTCAACATGTATTTTTATGGTGTTTTTGGCCATTTTGCCACATTCTATGCTATGGCATGTCTTGTAAGCTAGTTTATGCTGTTTTGAAGTGTTTTCAGCTGTTTTTGGGACATGTCATATTTTGACATTTTTCCATACTATAGCCTTGCCTTTTTGGTCATTTTTTCAACATGCATTTTCATGGTGTTTTTGGCCATTTTTGCCACATTCTATGCTATGGTGTGTCCCTGCAAGCTAGTTTATGCTGTTTTGAAGTGTTTTCAGCTGTTTTTGGGACATGTCGTATTTTGACATTTTTCCATACTATAGCCTTGCCTTTTTGGTCATTTTTTCAACATGCATTTTCATGGTGTTTTTGGCCATTTTTGCCACATTCTATGCTATGGTGTGTCCCTGCAAGCTAGTTTATGTTGTTTTGAAGTGTTTTCAGCTGTTTTTGGGACATGTCATATTTTGACATTTTTCCATACTATAGCCTTGCCTTTTCGGTCATTTTTTCAACATGCATTTTTATGGTGTTTTTGGCCATTTTTGCCACATTCTATGCTATGGCGTGTCTTCGCAAGATAGTTTATGCTGTTTTGAAGTGTTTTCAGCTGTTTTTGGGACATGTCATATTTTGACATTTTTCCATACTATAGCCTTGCCTTTTCGGTCATTTTTTCAACATGCATTTTTATGGTGTTTTTGGCCATTATTGCAACATTCTATGCTATGGTGTGTCTTGTCCTGCTAGTTTACGCAGTTTTCAAGTGTTTTCAGCTGTTTTTGGGACATGTCATATTTTGACATTTTTTCCATACTATAGCCTTGCCTTTTTGGTCATTTTTTCAACATGCATTTTCATGGTGTTTTTGGCCATTTTTGCCACATTCTACTCTATGGCGTGTCTTGGCATGATAGTTTATGTTGTTTTGAAGTGTTTTCAGCTGTTTTTGGGACATGTCATATTTTGACATTTTTCCATACTATAGCCTTGCCTTTTCGGTCATTTTTTCAACATGCATTTTCATGGTGTTTTTGGCCATTTTTGCCGCATTCTATGCTATGGCGTGTCTTCGCAAGATAGTTTATGCTGTTTTGAAGTGTTTTCAGCTGTTTTTGGGACACGTCATATTTTGACATTTTTTCCATACTATAGCCTTGCCATTTTGGTCATTTTTTCAACATGTATTTTTATGGTGTTTTTGGCCATTTTTGCCGCATTCTATGCTATGGCATGTCTTCGCAAGATAGTTTATGCTGTTTTGAAGTGTTTTCAGCTGTTTTTGGGACATGTCATATTTTGACATTTTTCCATACTATAGCCTTGCCTTTTTGGTCATTTTTTCAACATGCATTTTTATGGTGTTTTTGGCCATTTTTGCCACATTCTATGCTATGGCGTGTCTTCGCAAGCTAGTTTATGCTGTTTTGAAGTGTTTTCAGCTGTTTTTGGGACATGTCATATTTTGACATTTTTCCATACTATAGCCTTGCCTTTTGGTCATTTTTTCAACTTGCATTTTTATGGTGGTTTTGGCCATTTTTGCCACATTCTATGCTATGGCGTGTCTTGGCATGCTCGTTTATGTTGTTTTGAAGTGTTTTCAGCTGTTTTTGGGACATGTCATATTTTGACATTTTTCCATACTATAGCCTTGCCTTTTCGGTCATTTTTTCAACATGCATTTTCATGGTGTTTTTGGCCATTATTGCAACATTCTATACTATGGTGTGTCTTGTCCTGCTAGTTTACGCAGTTTTCAAGTGTTTTCAGCTGTTTTTGGGACATGTTATATTTTGACATTTTTCCATACTATAGCCTTGCCTTTTTGGTCATTTTTTCAACATGCATTTTTATGGTGTTTTTGGCCATTTTTGCCGCATTCTATGCTATGGCATATCTTCGCAAGATAGTTTATGCTGTTTTGAAGTGTTTTCAGCTGTTTTTGGGACATGTCATATTTTGACATTTTTCCATACTATAGCCTTGCCTTTTCGGTCATTTTTTCAACATGCATTTTTATGGTGTTTTTGGCCATTTTTGCCACATTCTATGCTATGGCGTGTCTTCGCAAGATAGTTTATGCTGTTTTGAAGTGTTTTCAGCTGTTTTTGGGACATGTCATATTTTGACATTTTTCCATACTATAGCCTTGCCTTTTGGTCATTTTTTCAACATGCATTTTCATGGTGTTTTGGCCATTTTTGCCACATTCTATGCTATGGTGTGTCCCTGCAAGCTAGTTTATGCTGTTTTGAAGTGTTTTCAGCTGTTTTTGGGACATGTCATATTTTGACATTTTTCCATACTATAGCCTTGCCTTTTCGGTCATTTTTTCAACATGCATTTTTATGGTGTTTTTGGCCATTTTTGCCACATTCTATGCTATAATGTGTCTTGTCCTGCTAGTTTACGCAGTTTTCAAGTGTTTTCAGCTGTTTTTGGGACATGTCATATTTTGACATTTTTCCATACTATAGCCTTGCCTTTTCGGTCATTTTTTCAACATGCATTTTTATGGTGTTTTTGGCCATTTTTGCCACATTCTATGCTATGGTGTGTCTTCGCAAGATAGTTTATGCTGTTTTGAAGTGTTTTCAGCTGTTTTTGGGACATGTCATATTTTGACATTTTTCCATACTATAGCCTTGCCTTTTCTGTCATTTTTTCAACATGCATTTTCATGGTGTTTTTGGCCATTTTTGCCACATTATATGCTATGGAGTGTCTGCCTTTAGTTTATGCTATTATGAGGTGTTTTCAGCTTTTTTTGGGACATGTCTTATTTTGACATTTTTCCATACTATAGCCTTGCCTTTTTGGTCATTTTTTCAACATGCATTTTTATGGTGTTTTTGGCCATTATTGCAACATTCTATGCTATGGCATGTCTTGGCATGCTGGTTTATGTTGTTTCGAAGTGTTTTCAGCTGTTCTTGGGACATGTCATATTTTGACATTTTTCCATACTATAGCCTTGCCTTTTTGGTCATTTTTTCAACATGCATTTTCATGGTGTTTTTGGCCATTTTTGCCACATTCTATGCTATGGCGTGTCTTGTCCTGCTAGTTTATGCTGTTTTCAAGTGTTTTCAGCTGTTTTTGGGACATGTCATATTTTGACATTTTTTCCATACTATAGCCTTGCCTTTTCGGTCATTTTTTCAACATGCATTTTTATGGTGTTTTTGGCCATTTTTGCCACATTCTATGCTATGGTGTGTCCCTGCAAGCTAGTTTATGTTGTTTTAAAGTGTTTTCAGCTGTTTTTGGGACATGTCATATTTTGACATTTTTCCATACTATAGCCTTGCCTTTTCGGTCATTTTTTCAACATGCATTGTTATAGTGTTTTTTGGCCATTTTGCCACATTCTATGCTATGGCATGTCTTGTCCAAGATAGTTTATGCTGTTTTGAAGTGTTTTCAGCTGTTTTTGGGACATGTCATGATTTTGAATTTTTTCCATACTATAGCCTTGCCTTTTCTGTAATTTTTTCAACATGCATTTTTACGGTGTTTTTGGCCATGTATGATAAATTCTATGCTATGGTGTGTCCCTGCAAGCTAGTTTATGCTGTTTTGAAGTGTTTTCAGCTGTTTTTGGGACATGTCATATTTTGACATTTTTCCATACTATAGCCTTGCCTTTTTGGTCATTTTTTCAACATGCATTTTTATGGTGTTTTTGACCATTTTTGCAACATTCAATGCTATGGTGTGTCTTGTCCTGCTAGTTTATGCTGTTTTGAAGTGTTTTCAGCTGTTTTTGGGACATGTCATGATTTTGACATTTTTCCATACTATAGCCTTGCCTTTTTGGTCATTTTTTCAACATGCATTTTTATGGTGTTTTTGGCCATTTTTGCCACATTCTATGCTATGGTGTGTCCCTGCAAGCTAGTTTATGTTGTTTTAAAGTGTTTTCAGCTGTTTTTGGGACATGTCTTATTTTGACATTTTTTCCATACTATAGCCTTGCCTTTTTGGTCATTTTTTCAACATGCATTTTCATGGTGTTTTGGCCATTTTGCCACATTCTATGCTATGGCGTGTCTTCGCAAGCTAGTTTATGCTGTTTTGAAGTGTTTTCAGCTGGTTTTGGGACATGTCTTATTTTGACATTTTTTCCATACTATAGCCTTGCCTTTTTGGTCATTTTTTCAACATGCATTTTTATGGTGTTTTTGGCCATTATTGCAACATTCTATGCTATGTCATGTCTTGGCATGCTCGTTTATGTTGTTTCGAAGTGTTTTCAGCTGTTCTTGGGACATGTCATATTTTGACATTTTTCCATACTATAGCCTTGCCTTTTTGGTCATTTTTCAACATGCATTTTCATGGTGTTTTTGGCCATTATTGCAACATTCTATGCTATGGCGTGTCTTGTCATGCTAGTTTATGTTGTTTTCAAGTGTTTTCAGCTGTTCTTGGGACATGTCATATTTTGACATTTTTCCATACTATAGCCTTGCCTTTTGGTCATTTTTCAACATGCATTTTTATGGTGTTTTTGGCCATTTTTGCCACATTCTATGCTATGGTGTGTCCCTGCAAGCTAGTTTATGTTGTTTTAAAGTGTTTTCAGCTGTTTTTGGGACATGTCATATTTTGACATTTTTCCATACTATAGCCTTGCCTTTTTGTTTTATTTCTTCAACATGCATTTTTATGGTGTTTTTGGCCATTTTTGCCACATTCTATGCTATGGCGTGTCTTCGCAAGATAGTTTATGCTGTTTTGAAGTGTTTTCAGCTGTTTTTGGGACATGTCATGATTTTGAATTTTTTCCATACTATAGCCTTGCCTTTTTGGTCATTTTTTCAACATGCATTTTTATGGTGTTTTTGGCCATTTTTGCTACATTCTATGCTATGGCGTGTCTTTGCAAGCTAGTTTATGCTGTTTTAAAGTGTTTTCAGCTGTTTTTGGGACATGTCATATTTTGAATTTTTTCCATACTATAGCCTTGCCTTTTCGGTCATTTTTCAACATGCATTTTCATGGTGTTTTTGGCCATTTTGCCACATTCTATGCTATGTGTCTTTCCTGCAAACTAGTTTATGCTGTTTTAAAGTGTTTTCAGCTGTTTTTGGGACATGTCATATTTTGACATTTTTCCATACTATAGCCTTGCCTTTTCGGTCATTTTTTCAACATGCATTTTTATGGTGTTTTTGGCCATTTTTGCCACATTCTATAATATGGCGTGTCCCTGCAAGCTAGTTCATGCTGTTTTGAAGTGTTTTCAGCTGTTTTTGGGACATGTCATATTTTGACATTTTTCCATACTATAGCCTTGCCTTTTCGGTCATTTTTTCAACATGCATTTTCATGGTGTTTTTGGCCATTTTTGCCACATTCTATGCTATGGCGTGTCTTCGCAAGCTAGTTTATGCTGTTTTGAAGTGTTTTCAGCTGTTTTTGGGACATGTCATATTTTGACATTTTTCCATACTATAGCCTTGCCTTTTCGGTCATTTTTTCAACATGCATTTTTATGGTGTTTTTGGCCATTTTTGCAACATTCTATGCTATGGCATGTCTTGGCATGCTCGTTTATGTTGTTTTGAAGTGTTTTCAGCTGTTTTTGGGACATGTCATATTTTGACATTTTTCCATACTATAGCCTTGCCTTTTCGGTCATTTTTTCAACATGCATTTTTATGGTGTTTTTGGCCATTTTTGCCACATTCTATGCTATGGTGTGTCCCTGGAAGCTAGTTTATGTTGTTTTAAAGTGTTTTCAGCTGTTTTTGGGACATGTCTTATTTTGACATTTTTTCCATACTATAGCCTTGCCTTTTTGGTCATTTTTTCAACATGCATTTTTATGGTGTTTTTGGCCATTTTTGCCACATTCTATGCTATGGCGTGTCTTCGCAAGATAGTTTATGCTGTTTTGAAGTGTTTTCAGCTGTTTTTGGGACATGTCATATTTTGACATTTTTCCATACTATAGCCTTGCCTTTTCGGTCATTTTTTCAACATGCATTTTCATGGTGTTTTTGGCCATTTTGCCACATTCTATGCTATGGCGTATCTTGTCCTGCTAGTTTACGCAGTTTTCAAGTGTTTTCAGCTGTTTTTGGGACATGTCATATTTTGACATTTTTTCCATACTATAGCCTTGCCTTTTCGGTCATTTTTTCAACATGCATTTTCATGGTGTTTTTGGCCATTTTTGCCACATTCTATGCTATGGCGTGTCTTGTCCTGCTAGTTTATGCTGTTTTGAAGTGTTTTCAGCTGTTTTTGGGACATGTCATATTTTGACATTTTTCCATACTATAGCCTTGCCTTTTCGGTCATTTTTTCAACATGCATTTTTATGGTGTTTTTGGCCATTTTTGCAACATTCTATGCTATGGCATGTCTTGGCATGCTCGTTTATGTTGTTTTGAAGTGTTTTCAGCTGTTTTTGGGACATGTCATATTTTGACATTTTTTCCATACTATAGCCTTGCCTTTTCGGTCATTTTTTCAACATGCATTTTTATGGTGTTTTTGGCCATTTTTGCCACATTCTATGCTATGGCGTGTCTTCGCAAGCTAGTTTATGCTGTTTTGAAGTGTTTTCAGCTGTTTTTGGGACATGTCATATTTTGACATTTTTCCATACTATAGCCTTGCCTTTTCGGTCATTTTTTCAACATGCATTTTCATGGTGTTTTTGGCCATTATTGCAACATCCTTTGCTATGGCGTGTCTTGGCATGCTCGTTTATGTTGTTTTGAAGTGTTTTCAGCTGTTCTTGGGACATGTCATATTTTGACATTTTTCCATACTATAGCCTTGCCTTTTTGGTCATTTTTTCAACATGCATTTTCATGGTGTTTTTGGCCATTTTTGCCACATTCTATGCTATGGCGTGTCTTGTCCTGCTAGTTTACGCAGTTTTCAAGTGTTTTCAGCTGTTTTTGGGACATGTCATATTTTGACATTTTTTCCATACTATAGCCTTGCCTTTTCTGTCATTTTTTCAACATGCATTTTTATGGTGTTTTTGGCCATTTTTGCCAAATTCTATGCTATGGCGTGTCTTCGCAAGATAGTTTATGCTGTTTTGAAGTGTTTTCAGCTGTTTTTGGGACATGTCATATTTTGACATTTTTTCCATACTATAGCCTTGCCTTTTCGGTCATTTTTTCAACATGCATTTTTATGGTGTTTTTGGCTATTATTGCAACATTCTATGCTATGGCATGTCTTGGCATGCTCGTTTATGTTGTTTTGAAGTGTTTTCAGCTGTTTTTGGGACATGTCATATTTTGACATTTTTCCATACTATAGCCTTGCCTTTTTCGGTCATTTTTTCAACATGCATTTTTATGGTGTTTTTGGCCATTTTTGCCACATTCTATGCTATGGCGTGTCTTCGCAAGCTAGTTTATGCTGTTTTGAAGTGTTTTCAGCTGTTTTTGGGACATGTCATATTTTGACATTTTTTCCATACTATAGCCTTGCCTTTTTGGTCATTTTTTCAACATGCATTTTTATGGTGTTTTTGGCCATTTTTGCCACATTCTATGCTATGGCGTGTCTTTGCAAGCTAGTTTATGCTGTTTAAAGTGTTTTTCAGCTGTTTTTGGGACATGTCATATTTTGACATTTTTCCATACTATAGCCTTGCCTTTTTTGGTCATTTTTTTTCAACATGCATTTTTATGGTGTTTTTAGCCATTTTGCCACATTCTATGCTATGGCGTGTCTTGCAAGCTAGTTTATGCTGTTTTAAAGTGTTTTCATAGCTGTTTTGGGACATGTCATATTTGACATTTTTTCCATACTATAGCCTTTGCCTTTTTGGTCATTTTTTCAACATGCATTTTCATGGTGTTTTTTGGCCATTTTGCCACATTCTATGTGGGATATGGCGTGCTCTGTAGATGCTCCTTTATGTTTTTTTCAAAGTGTTTTCAGGTTTTTGGGAGATATGATATTTTGACGGATTTTTTCCATACAAATAGCCTTGCTATGGCAAGGAAGAAAGATTGCATTAATTTTTTCAATGCATGCATATTTTATGGTGTTTTTGATAAAGGCCATTTTGCATGTTGATTCATGATAGGTGTCTTGGACATGCACAATTTATGATTGTCAAAGCATTGCTTTTCAGCTCATTTTGGGACATGTCAATATTTTAGCGATTTTTTCCATACTATACGAGCCTTTGCCTTTTTGGATCACAGCATGTGTTTTTCACCACGGTCATGCACAGTTTTACGGGTGTAAAGGGAAAGGCCATTATGTCCAGCATTCTGCAGTTCTAACCGAACTCGCTGAAGACCCCAGTTGGTGAGGCATGGCTATCACAGATGTTAGCTAAGCTAAACTACTGGTTTAAGCTCAGCTGTTCAAGCGGACATGCATAACAGGCGTTATTTCCGACATTTTTCCATACTATAGTCCCTTGCCTATTTATAGGTCAGGTATTTTTTCCAACCCATGCATTTTATAGGGGTGTCTTTTTAATCTACCATAAAGACCACATTTTAGCTGCACACATTCATGCTATAGCGTCTGCCTCTTGGCACTGCAGGGATCACATCAGCGTTGGTAGCTGACTCTGGTTCCCTTCTACTTTTAGTGTTTTCAGCTGTTTTTGCGGCGCAGTGATCATATTTTGAGCTGTAGCTTTTCCATACTGGATATGCCCTGACCATTTTTTGGTCATGGCTTTGTAAGTAAGGAGGATTTTTTCAATCCTGGATGTTGCTTTGGCCATTTTGCCCAGTGCATTACCTCAGGTTATGATGGTCCCTCTTGCCTGGTTAGTTTACACGAGCAAACAGCAGCGTTCTGCAGCTGTTGGAGAGACCTAAGTCAATTTTTGACATTTTCCATACTATAGTCTTGACAAATGCTTGTATCATTTTTCAACATCATTTTATGGTGCCCGAGATTTTGCCAGTCTACATTCTATGCTGGTACCAGTGTGTTATGCAAGTGAAAGGTTTTAGTGTTTTCAGCTGTTTGATATTTGGGACAAGAATGAAATCTTGATCAAATAAAACTCATGACATTTTCCATACTATAGCCTTTGCCTGTTTCGAGAGGGAATTTTTCCAACATGCATTTTATGGTGTTTTTTGGCCATTTTGCCACATTCTATGCTATGGCATGTCTTTGTCCCTTTAGTTTATGCTGTTTGAAGTGTTTTCAGCTGTTTTTGGGACATGTCATGATTTTGACATTTTTCCATACTATAGCCTTGCCTTTTTGGTCATTTTCAACATGCATTTTATAGTGTTTTTGGCCATTTTGCTACATTCTATGCTATGGCGTGTCATGCAAGTCTAGTTTATGCTGTTTTAAAGTGTTTTCAGCTATGTTTTTGGACATGTCATATTTTGACATTTTTTCATACTATATAGCCTTGCCTTTTGGTCATTTTTCAACATGCATTTTTATGGTGTTTTTGTTCCATTTTTTACACATTCTATGCTATAAATTGTGTACTTTGCAAGCTAGTTTATGCTGTTTTGAAGTGTTTTCAGCTGTTTTTGGGACATGTCATATTTTTGACATTTTTTCCATACTATAGCCTTGCCTTTTTTGGTCATTTTTCAACATGCATTTTTATGGTGTTTTTGGCCATTTTGCACATTCTATGCTATGGTGCGTGTCCCACGCAAGCTAGTTTATGCTGTTTTTTGAAAGTGTTTTCAGCTGTTTTTGGGACATGTCATATTTTGACATTTTCCATACTATATAGCCTTGCCTTTTTTGTCATTTTTCAACATGCATTTTGGTGTTTTTGTCCATTTTGCCACATTCTATGCTATGGTGTGTCCCTTGTCAAGCTAGTTTACATGTTTTCAAGTGTTTTTCAGCTGTTTTGGGACATGTCATATTTTGACATTTTTCCATACTATAGCCTTGCCTTTTTGGTCATTTTTCAACATGCATTTTTATGGTGTTTTGGCCATTTTTGCAACATTCCTATGCTATGGCATGTCTTAGCATGCTAGTTTATGTTGTTTTCAAGTGTTTTCAGCTGTTTTTGGGACATGTCATATTTTGACATTTTTTCCATACTATAGCCTTGCCTTTTCAGTCATTTTTCAACATGCATTTTTATTTTTTAATGGCCATTTTGCAACATTCTATGCTATAAGTGTCCCTGCAAGTTAGTTTATGTTGTTTTGAAGTGTTTTCAGCTGTTTTGGGACATGTCATATTTTGACATTTTTCCATACTATAGCCTTGCTTTTTTGGTCATTTTTCAACATGCATTTTATAGTGTTTTTAGCCATTTTGCAACATTCTATGCTATGGTGTGTCCTGTAAAGCTAGTTTTGTTTTTTCAAGTGTTTTCAGCTGTTTTTGGGACATGTCATATTTTGACATTTTTCCATACTATAGCCTTGCCTTTTTCGGTCATTTTTCAACATGCATTTTCATGGTGTTTTAATATTTTTGCAACATTCTATGCTATGGCATGTGTCTTGGTCCTGCTAGTTTATGCTGTTTTTGAAGTGTTTTCAGCTGTTTTTGGGACATGTCATATTTTGACATTTTTCCATACTATAGCCTTTGCCTTTTTGGGTCATTTTTTCAACATGCATTTTATGGTGTTTTTGGTATTTTTGCACATTCCTATGCTATGTATGGTGTGTCATAAGCTAGTTTATGCTGTTTTTGAAGTGTTTTCAGCTGTTTTTGGGACATGTATCATATTTTGACATTTTTCCATACTATAGCCTTGCCTTTTCGGTCATTTTTTCAACATGCATTTTCATGAGTGTTTTGTGCATTTTGCAACATTCTATGCTATGGCATGTCTTGGCTAGTTTGAGTATTTTGGTTTTCAAGTGTTTTCAGCTGTTTTTGGGACATGTCATATTTTGACATTTTTTTCCATACTATAGCCTTGTCTTTTGGTCATTTTCAACATGCATTTTATGTATAAGTGTTTTTGGCCATTTTTGCAACATTCTATGCTATGTGGTGTGTTCCCTGCAAACTAGTTTTGCTAGTTTATGCTGTTCAAGTGTTTTCAGCTGTTTTTGGGACATGTCATATTTTTGACATTTTTTCCATACTATAGCCTTGCCTTTTTTTGGTCATTTTTTCAACATGCATTTTTCATGGTGTTTTTGGCCATTTTGCCACATTCTATGCTATAGGTATGTCTTCCTGCTAGTTTATGTTGTTTTAAAGTGTTTTCAGCTGTTTTTGGGACATGTCATATTTTGACATTTTTTCCATACTATAGCCTTGCCTTTTTGGTCATTTTTTCATTTTCCAACATGCATTTTATGGTGTTTTTGGCCATTTTTGCAACATTCTATGCTATATGGTGTCTTGTACCTGTTAGTTTATGCAGTTTTCAAGTGTTCTAGCTGTTTTTGGGACATGTCATATTTTGACATTTTTCCATACTATAAGCCTTGCCTTTTAGGTCATTTTTTTCAAACATGCATTTTATGGTGTTTTGGCCATTTTTGCAACATTCTATGCTATAGCATGTCTTGGTCCCTGCTACGTTTAGTTTATTTGTTTGAAAGTGTTTTCAGCATTGTTTTTAGGACATGTCATATTTTGACATTTTTCCATACTATAGCTTCTTGCCTTTTTGGTCATTTTTCAACATGCATTTTATGGTGTTTTGGCCATTTTGCAACATTTCTATGCTATGGCATGTCTTTGACATGCTAGTTTTATGCTGTTTTCAAGTGTTTTCAGCTTGTTTTTGGGACATGTCATATTTTGACATTTTCCATACTATAGCCTTGCCTTTTCGGTCATTTTTCAACATGCATTTTTATGGTGTTTTTTGGCCATTTTGCAACATTCTATGCTATGGTGTGTCCTGCAAGCTAGTTTACACTGTTTTGAGTGTTTTCAGCTGTTTTGGGACATGTCATATTTTGACATTTCTTTCCATACTATAGCCTTGCCTTTTGGTCATTTTTTCAACATGCATTTTATGGTGTTTTTGGCCATTTTTGCATTCTATGCTATGGTGTGTCTTTGTGTTAGTTTATGCTGTTTTTCAAGTGTTTTCAGTTGTTTTTGGGACATGTCATATTTTGACATTTTTTCCATACACTATAGCCTTTGCCTTTTGGTCATTTTCAACATGCATTTTTATGGTGTTTTTTGGCCATTTTACATTCTATGCTATGAGCTTATTGTGTCCCTGCTTCAGTTTATGCTGTTTTGAAGTGTTTTCAGCTGTTTTTGGGACATGTCATATTTTGACATTTTCATACTATAGCCTTTGCCTTTTTGGTCATTTTTCAACATGCATTTTTGATGGTGTTTTTTGGCCATTTTGCAACATTCTACATGGTAGAGCCGCAAGCTAGTTTATACATTCAAGTGTTTTCAGCTGTTTTGGGACATGTCATGATTTGACATTTTTCCATACTATAGCCTACCGATCGGTCATTTTTCTAAATAACATGCATTTTGATGGTGTTTTGGAAATGAGGAGAGGGGAGAGAGGTTGGCAGAGAGAGGAGAAGCCATTTTGAAACAGTGACATGTCATATTTAATGGTGTGTGTCATTTTTAACATGCACTTATGATGATGTTGAGAGGTTTTAAGAGCTCATGCAACATGTTGATAGGAGGTGTCAAGGCAAGATCATGCATTACAGGACCAGACCATATGCGATTACTTGGGAGCACAGTATTTACGTCCATTTTCCTTATGCAGGATCACGGCATGCACAGCTATCACCACGGTCAGGCACAGTTAAGGTTGCTATCCGGGTGTCAACAAGCAGGTTTATGTTGAGAGAGAGCAAGTGATTTTTGGTGCAGTTCAACAGGACCAGGTTCGTGTCGCGGTAGTTAGTGAGAGTACCACATTTGGAGCCATGGTTTTTACTAAGCTAAGCTTTTGCAGCATGTTTTTGGCATGATTTTTGATGTTGGCATTTGCAAGTCAGCGATAGTCCCCAGCAGGTTATGGTCAGTTTCAACATCCTGGTCAGGCAATGAGCCATAATTATGCTTTATCAAGGTATTGTCTTAAGTCTACCATAAAGTTTATAGCATGTTTTAAAACTGGATGTTTTCATTGATTTGGTACATTTTCTATACCATACTTTTGCTTTAAAGACTAAGTCATTTTTTTCAACATCTTGATGGTGTTTTAAGGAACCAGAGTTCTGAAGCAGATAGGATTGACCATTAGAGCTTTTAAGTGGAGGAGGATTTTCTTCAATCCTGGATATGTGCAGAGAAGCTAAAACAGAATATGTGTCCTTTCTTTGCTTTTTTGCATCCAGTTGAAGACATTGTTCTGTCAGTAATCAGTCTTCTGCATGTTTTCAGCATCTGTTTGGACAGATATGTCTAATTTTGCGATGTTTAGTGAAAGAAAGCCGTCCTTTAAGTTTGTTTTATATGGAAGGCAAGATAAATTTTTACACTCACTTATTAGAGAAATTGTTGGAAGGAGCTTTGCAACTTGCACATGCCATTTGTTCTATCATGTCTTATTTTGTTTTCAGGTAAATTTTTCTTCATTTTTCAACATGCAATTTGGCTATTCTATACTGTGCATGTCTTACCCTTCTTGATGTCATTTTTTCCATACTATAGCCTTATGCATTTTTCAACATGCATTTTATGGTGGTTTTGGCCATTTCTGCAACATTCTATGCTATGGTGTGTCCCTGCAAGCTAGTTTATGCAGTTTTCAAGTGTTTTCAGCTGTTTTTGGGACATGTCATATTTTGACATTTTTCCATACTATAGCCTTGCCTTTTCGGTCATTTTTTCAACATGCATTTTCATGGTGTTTTTGGCCATTTTTGCAACATTCTATGCTATGGCATGTCTTGGCATGCTCGTTTATGTTGTTTTGAAGTGTTTTCAGCTGTTTTTGGGACATGTCATATTTTGACATTTTTCCATACTATAGCCTTGCCTTTTCGGTCATTTTTTCAACATGCATTTTTATGGTGTTTTTGGCCATTTTTGCAACATTCTATGATATGGTGTGTCCCTGCAAGCAAATTCATGCTGTTTTGAAGTGTTTTCAGTTGTTTTTGGGACATGTCATATTTTGACATTTTTCCATACTATAGCCTTGCCTTTTCGGTCATTTTTTCAAAATGCATTTTTATGGTGGTTTTGGCCATTTTTGCCACATTCTATGCTATGGCATGTCTTGGCATGCTCGTTTATGCTGTTTTGAAGTGTTTTCAGCTGTTTTTGGCAAATGTCATATTTTGACGTTTTTTCCATAATATAGCCTTGCCTTTTCGGTCATTTTTTCAACATGCATTTTCATGGTGTTTTTGTGCATTTTTGCCACATTCTATGCTATGGTGTGTCCCTGCAAGCTAGTTTATGCTGTTTTGAAGTGTTTTCAGCTGTTTTTGGGACATGTCATATTTTGACATTTTTCTATACTATAGCCTTGCCTTTTCGGTCATTTTTTCAACATGCATTTTTATGGTGGTTTTGGCCATTTTTGCCACATTCTATGCTATGGTGTGTCCCTGCAAGCAAATTCATGCTGTTTTGAAGTGTTTTCAGCTGTTTTTGGGACATGTCATATTTTGACATTTTTTCCATACTATAGCCTTGCCTTTTCGGTCATTTTTTCAACATGCATTTTTATGGTGTTTTTGGCCATTTTTGCCACATTCTCTGCTATGGCATGTCTTGGCGTGCTTGTTTATGTTGTTTTGAAGTGTTTTCAGCTGTTTTTGGGACATGTCATATTTTGACATTTTTCCATACTATAGCCTTGCCTTTTCGGTCATTTTTTCAACATGCATTTTTATGGTGGTTTTGGCCATTTCTGCAACATTCTATGCTATGGCGTGTCTTCGCAAGCTAGTTTATGCTCTTTGAAGTGTTTTCAGCTGTTTTTGGGACATGTCATATTTTGACATTTTTCCATACTATAGCCTTGCCTTTTCGGTCATTTTTTCAACATGCATTTTCATGGTGTTTTTGGCCATTTTTGCAACATTCTATGCTATGGTGTGTCCCTGCAAGCTAGTTTATGCAGTTTTCAAGTGTTTTCAGCTGTTTTTGGGACATGTCATATTTTGACATTTTTCCATACTATAGCCTTGCCTTTTCGGTCATTTTTTCAACATGCATTTTGATGGTGTTTTGGCCATTTTTGCCACATTCTATGCTATGGTGTGTCCCTGCAAGCTAGTTTATGTTGTTTTAAAGTGTTTTCAGCTGTTTTTGGGACATGTCATATTTTGACATTTTTCCATACTATAGCCTTGCCTTTTCGGTCATTTTTTCAACATGCATTTTGATAGTGTTTTTGGCCATTTTTGCAACATTGTATGCGGTGGCATGTATTGGCACGCTATTTCATGCATTTTTTCAAGTGTTTTCAGCTGTTTTTGGGACATGTCATATTTTGAGATTTGTAGCCATACTATAGCCTTGCCTTTTCGGTCATTTTTTCAACATGCATTTTTATGGTGTTTTTGGCCATTTTTGCAACATTCTATGCTATGGTGTGTCCCTGCAAGCTAGTTTATGCAGTTTTCAAGTGTTTTCAGCTGTTTTTGGGACATGTCATATTTTGACATTTTTTCCATACTATAGCCTTGTCTTTTCGGTCATTTTTTCAACATGCATTTTGATGGTGTTTTTGGCCATTTTTGCCACATTCTATGCTATGGCGTGTCTTCGCAAGCTAGTTCACGCAGTTTTCAAGTGTTTTCAGCTGTTTTTGGGACATGTCATATTTTGACATTTTTCCATACTATAGCCTTGCCTTTTCGGTCATTTTTTCAACATGCATTTTTATGGTGGTTTTGGCCATTTCTGCAACATTCTATGCTATGGCGTGTCTTCGCAAGCTAGTTTATGCTCTTTGAAGTGTTTTCAGCTGTTTTTGGGACATGTCATATTTTGACATTTTTTCCATACTATAGCCTTGCCTTTTCGGTCATTTTTTCAACATGCATTTTATGGTGTTTTTGGCCATTTTTGCAACATTCTATGCTATGGTGTGTCCCTGCAAGCTAGTTTATGCAGTTTTCAAGTGTTTTCAGCTGTTTTTGGGACATGTCATATTTTGACATTTTTCCATACTATAGCCTTGCCTTTTCGGTCATTTTTTCAACATGCATTTTGATGGTGTTTTTGGCCATTTTTGCCACATTCTATGCTATGGTGTGTCCCTGCAAGCTAGTTTATGTTGTTTTAAAGTGTTTTCAGCTGTTTTTGGGACATGTCATATTTTGACATTTTTCCATACTATAGCCTTGCCTTTTCGGTCATTTTTTCAACATGCATTTTGATAGTGTTTTTGGCCATTTTTGCAACATTGTATGCGGTGGCATGTATTGGCACGCTATTTCATGCATTTTTTCAAGTGTTTTCAGCTGTTTTTGGGACATGTCATATTTTGAGATTTGTAGCCATACTATAGCCTTGCCTTTTCGGTCATTTTTTCAACATGCATTTTTATGGTGTTTTTGGCCATTTTTGCAACATTCTATGCTATGGTGTGTCCCTGCAAGCTAGTTTATGCAGTTTTCAAGTGTTTTCAGCTGTTTTTGGGACATGTCATATTTTGACATTTTTTCCATATTATAGCCTTGTCTTTTCGGTCATTTTTTCAACATGCATTTTGATGGTGTTTTTGGCCATTTTTGCCACATTCTATGCTATGGCGTGTCTTCGCAAGCTAGTTCACGCAGTTTTCAAGTGTTTTCAGCTGTTTTTGGGACATGTCATATTTTGACATTTTTTCCATACAATAGCCTTGCCTTTTCGGTCATTTTTTCAACATGCATTTTGATGGTGTTTTTGGCCATTTTTGCCACATTCTATGCTATGGCGTGTCTTCGCAAGATAGTTCATGCCCTTTTCAAGTGTTTTCAGCTGTTTTTGGGACATGTCATATTTTGGCATTTTTTCCATACTATAGCCTTGCCTTTTTGTTTATTTTTTCAACATGCATTTTCATGGTGTTTTTGGCCATTTTTGCCACATTCTATGCTATGGCGTGTCCTGGCCTGCAAGTTTACGCAGTTTTCAAGTGTTTTCAGCTGTTTTTGGGACATGTCATGATTTGACATTATTTCCCTTTCGGTCATTTTTTCAACATGCATGTTTATGGTGGTTTTGGCAGTTTTTATACATTCTATGCTATGGCGTGTCTTGGCAAGCTAGTTTATGCTGTTTTGAAGTGTTTTTAGCTGTTTTTGGGACATGTCATATTTTGACATTTTTTCGGTCATTTTTTCAACATGCATTTTTTTGGTGTTTTTGGCCATGTTTGCAACATTCTATGCTATGGTATGTCCTTGTAAGCTATTTTATGCGGTTTTCAAGTGTTTTCAGCTGTTTTTGGGACACGTCATATTTTGACAATTTTGCCACACTATAGCCTCCTCTTTCTGTCATTTTTTCAACATGCATTATTGTGATGTTTTTTGTCGGTTTTTGCAACATTCTATGTTATGGCGTGTCTTGGCACTCTATTTTATGCTGTTTTGAGTTTTTTTCAGCTGTTTGGGGGAAATGTTATATTTTGACATTTTTAGCCATACTATAGCCTTTTTTTTTTTTTTTTCCTTTTTTTCAAAATTCATTATCATGGTGTTCTTGTCTGTTGCTGCAGTATTCTATGCTATGGTGTATCTTTGCACGTTATTTCATGCTGTTTTGAGGTGTTTTCAGCTGTTCTTGGAACATGTCATATTTTGACATTCTTAGCCAAACTATAGCCTTGTCTTTTTCATCGTTTTTTCAACATGCAATATTGTGGTGTTTTTAGGTCATAGAGAAGTGCCATAGCATAGCCTGTTGAAAAAAGGGCCAAAAACAGGCTAATAATATAGCAATTTAAATGAATGAAAACCACCTATTATCGCTCATAGAGACACGCTATAATAACGCATGTTGAAAAAAAGGGCCCAAACCGCATGCTATTGTATTGCAAAAATTCTCAAATTTTGACATGTCCCAAAAATGGCTGAAAACTGCTTGTTAAAGCTCATAGAGACACACCACAGTATAGCATTTTGAAAAAAGGGCCAAGAACAGGCCAAAAAGTCATAATAAAGCATGTTTAAAAAATGCCAAAAAACGCATATTATAGTATGGCAAAAATTCTCAAATTCTGACATGTCCAAAAAACAGCTGAAAACCCAAATATTATAGCTCAAAGAGATGTGCCATAGCATAGCATGTTGAAAAAAAAGGGCTTAAAAGGCCCAAAAGTCATAATACAGCATGTTGAAAAAATTGCCAAAAAACGCATAGTATAATATGGCAAAAAATTTCAAATTTTGACATGTCCCAAAAACGGCACCACTTTTTAATGCTCATGGAGACGTGCCATAGCATAGCACGTTGAAAAAGTCAAAATATAGCATGTTAAAAAAAATTGCAAAAACCCTGCATACTATAGCATGGCATTAAATCTTGCATTTTTTTGACATGTCCCAAAAATGGCTGAAAAGCACTAATTATAGCTTATAGAGACTTGCCATAGCATAGCATGTTTAAAAAACAGCCAAAAAAGGCCCTAAAGTCATAATAAAGCATGTCAAAAAATGACTGAAAACACCATAGTACAGTATTTTGAAGTGTCAAATTTTGAAATGTCATAAAATGGCTGGAAATAAAATATATTTTGTAGACACTATGTCGTTAAAGGCCAAATGCATCATAATTTAGCATGTCAAAAAACATCATATTATATACATCATATTATATATTATATACATATCATACATCATATTATAGCTTGTAGAGACACATCATAGTATACAAGGTGGAAATAAAGGCCAGTTTTGCATCATTCTATGCCACAACGTGTCTCGGCATGCTATTATAGCTGTAGTATAGTATGTCGAAAAAATAGCTGGAAGACATATTATAGCTTGTAGAGACATGTCATAGTATAGCATCTTGAAAGAAGGCCAAAAATGTAATAACATAGCGTGTCAAAAAATGGCTAAAAATGTGATAGTATAGAATGTCAAAAGATGTCAAATTTTGACATGTCTACATAATTTATAGACTAAACCATGTAAATGTCACGTAGATCAAAGGATAATTGTGTTATGAGCCATACTTCCTGTTGCTATAATAGTTAATTGACATCTTGATGTGTTCATGGCTGCAGCTTGATAATACCTGTGAAATTTGGGGCCAATTGGTCGATGCAAAGTGAAGTTATAACAACTTCCTGTTTGCCTGCGAGTACCGTGCTGCCACTGTTTGGTGCTCGGTCCCTAATAATTCCTTCAGTATCAATAGGGTCCTTGCACAGCGTTCAGTGCTCTGTCTTTAATTATGAAGTTTTAATGCTGTTTAAGCCGACATGCCATACTATGACATTCTTATGATATTTTGGACGACATACCATAATATGGCATTTTTAATGCTATTTTAGACAACATACTATACTATGACATTTTTATGCTATTTTGGTCAACATATATGCTGATGTTTTGATGCCATTTTGTCCGACATACAATATTATAATGGGGTTTTTTTTGCTATTTTGGACAACATTCTTAAGTCTGACATTTTAATGCTGTTTAAGACAACATGCAATTTAGGTCAACATGCTCTACTATGACATTTTTATCTTATTTGGGACGACATACTATAATATGACATTTTTATGCTATTTTTGACAACATTCTTAAGTATGACATTTTAATGGTATTTTAGGTAACATACTATACTATGACTTTTTATGCCATTTTGGACCACATGCTATACTACAACATTTTTATGCTATTTTGAACATTTTTATGTTCGGTCAACATATACAATGACGTTTTGATGCTATTTTGGACAACATTTTTAACTAGAGAGGCTAAGGGAACTTTGAAAACACCTGAAATGTAGGGAGGATTAGCTCTGAGAGTTAAGGTGCTTGTTCATGTCTCGGAAGTCATGAGATTGAATCTTGCCCTGGACAGGTGGATTTTAAAGTCCAACAGTCAAATGAACTGCTGAGTTAGCTTCCCACTGGAAACTGACCAGGCTCCCTGAAGGTGGACTGTTGAGGTGGACCAGCTTTTCTCACTGTAGTGACACTCCCAGCTGCTTCTAAACAGATAATTGAGAAAAGTCTTTCTGCTGAGTCTCTCCTCAGTTAGTGAAACAATCATTGATTCCAATTCAAAATGTATTTTGCTGTATTTGATACAGTAACTGTTATGTATTGTTACATTACATTAGTTGGGTTAGGTTTTATTATTATGTGAATGTGAACAAGCTTTATCGATGTGCAAGCTGAGTTATACAGTCGTGGCTGTACCACACATCTTTTATTGTTTTTCAATTCACTTGTATTTAAAGTTAACTCATTGAGTACCATTGACGTATATATACGTCATTCAAAAGCCAACGCTTTAGTGCCATTGACGTATATATACGTCAAAGCTGCCTCTACAAATATAATGGAGAAATGTCTGTCAGCTGAGTCTCTCCTGAGTTAGTGAAACAATCACTGATCCTAAATTTAAATAAAAATCCTAATTTGTTATGTTTTGTTTAATTATATTAGTTAGGTTTTATTATTATGAGAATGTGAACAAAGCACCGCATTATCATTTTTGCCATAATCAGCCCTAGGTGAACCAAAGGTTGGACTCCAGTGTTGTCAGCACCTTGCACGATAAAATGGGTCCTGTAGTGGGGGGAGGATAGGGACAGGTGGTTGGGGATGGCGATGTAGGGATAGGTAGTGGGGGGGGGGTTATATTACTCTTTTCAAGATGAAAATGTGTAGCCCCTCCTCTAAAGCCGGGGGATACAGTATCAGTGCAGCCACAGCACGAGCACGACCAAAGGCAGGATCACAGCACCAGCACAGCTATCACCATGATCAAGCATAGCCAAGGTGCCCTACCTGTCCCTAATGCTCCCTAAAATGTCATACTACAGGATGTTTTCCAAAATGGCACAAAAAAGCCCAAGTAAAGTACGTCTTCAAAAAAACAAACAAACATGTAATACTATCGTATGTTGTCCAAAATGGCCAAGAAAGTCATTCTATACTATGTTGTCCAAAATGGCACAAAAGCGTCATAGTATAGTATGTCAACCAAAATAGCACGAAAAGTCAAAATAAGTATGTCGCCAAAGAAAGCACAAACATGTCATACTATAGCATGTAGTCCAAAATTGCAAAAAAAAATCATAGTATAGTATGTCATCCAAAAAGGCACAAAGAAGCCATACCATCATGTTGTCAGAAACAGCACAAAAAAGTCATACTATAGTATGTTGTCAGAAATGGTACAAAAATGTCATAGTATGTCATCCGAGATGCTATGATAGATACTATAGTATGTTGTCCAAAAATTGCCAAAAAAAGTCATACAATAGTATACCCTCAAAATGTCACAAAAAAGTCATACTACAGTACGTCATCCAAAAAAGCACAAACATGTCATACTATGCTGTCTTCCAAAATAGCACAAAAAATTACTACTACTCTAGCATGCATCCAATATAGCACTAAAGGTCAATCTCAAGTTTGTTGTCGAAAATTGCACAAAAACATCATTGTATTGTACGTCCTCCAAAATGGCACAAAAAAGTCATAGTGCAGTATGTCCTCCAAAAATAGCGCAAAAACGTGATAGTAAACTGTCGCCTAAAATTAAACAAAAAGCCATACTATAGTATGTCGTCCAAAACTGCACAAAATTCAGTGTCATGTTAAAAAAAGTCAGACTACAGTGTTTTGTCCAAAGTAGGACAAAGAAGTTATACTATAGTATGTTTTCCAAAATAGCACAAAGCAGTCATAATAAAGTTTGTCTTCCAAAATTGCATAATGCAGTTAAAGTATAATGTGTCATCCAAAATGGCATAAAAATGATAAATTATTTAATCCAAAATGGTATAAAAATGTCTTTTTATAGGATGCTGTCAAAAATGGCAGAAAAACGTAATAGTATAGTATGTAGGCCAAAAGAAAAAGCATCGTACAATAGTATGTCGTCTAATAAAATGAAAAAAAGTTATACCATACTATGATGTTTTTTGTTTCAGCTTTATCAACATACCATATCCACCTCAGTAGCATGCCCTTTCTCCTCACTTTTTTCAAGATTGTCTGCCTGCAGGCCTCCACTGAGATGACACCTCCGGTAGTGCCTCGGCTCTCAAGTCAGCTCCACTGTCAAAACAGGAAATTAAAAATAATGAATAAATACACAGATGCACTCAAAAAAATAAATAAATAAAATCCTGTAGACACTTCCGCAGGAACAATGTTGTCTTTGATTCATCTTTAATAAGTCCAGATGTGATGTGTAATCTATTAATTCCTCAAGCGTAGACACTGATTGACACGTTTTGATTTTGCCTATTCTGTCTGCGTAGCATGTGAAGTGGGTATTGATGCCAGAGTAGCAACATACAGAATATCGATTCAATAATTGTAAAAATAATGGTATCTTATTTACACAGACTATTAATTTATTCTATCAGAATAGGACCTAAACTCTGTCCATATAACCCAACGACATCAACTCATAGAAAAACATACTGAACGATTGTACAATGATGGAACAATCTCTCTCTCTCACACACACACTACTTATTTAATTTCCCTTTGCAGAATATAAAAGGACATTTTCACATTATACTACCTAAGAGGGCTGCCACTGCTTTTCTCTGCTCAGTGCCTCCCTGCAACCCTTCTAAAATCACCAAAATATAGTACGTAATAATAATAAAGTACGACAACAACCAAAAAGCCGGCAGAGGAATTAGAGGAGATTAAAAAATCTCTCTGTTTTTTGTCGGAGGAGATAAGTAAAGTGGTAAAACAGCAAGCCAATCTCATAGGCCTCATGGAGGAGGTCCGGGAGCTGAATGACACAATCAAACAGAGGGATCAGAAGACTGAGCTGCTGGAACAAAGAACTGACATGGAGCAGTACTCTTGTGTCAATGATCTCGTCATCATTGGGTTGGATACTAAACACTGCAGCTATGCCAGGGCTGCAGCCAGTGACCGGCAACGTGAGGATGCTCCACCTGAAGAACTTAACAAACTAGAGGAACAAGTTGAGCAATTCCTGAGCAGCAAGAAAATATACCAACAGACAGAGCACATTTCAGCCTGTCACACCCTTCCACGTACGGATAACAAAGCTAAGCCAACGATTGTTATCCAGTTTGCAGATTGGAAGCATAAAGCTGATGTGTTGCGACAGTCCAAAAAACTTAAAGGCATGGGGGGGGGAGAGAACTTGATGAAGAAGAATGCTGAAATAGCAAGGAATGGCCGTGTACTCAGAAGGCAAAACAAAAGCTACATGGTCGAGTCTGGTCAGAGCACCACACATTGGACAAGAAATGGAGAGGTGGCTGTAGGGTAAAGAGGTCGAACAGAGAAGGCCATAGACATAGTATCCATCACAAGAGAAGACATTACAGGACCTGTAACTAATGATTTCTCTATGAAAGAAACAGAGACAACTTTTTCTGAGAAAGAAAGCTGAATATCATTCTAATGAGATTCTTTGGTCAGTAAAAATAAATTAAGTGACAAGCAGCATGGATTTTGAGAAAACAGAACTACTTCTTATGCAGTCATGCAGATGGCAGAGAAAAACTGCAATGGCTGATGAAAATGAATGTTCTGTTGGTATTTATGTTAATTTACAGAAGGATTTAGATACTGTAGATCACAGCCGATTATTGATGAAACTGGAGAAATATGGAATACGTGGTACAGCTTATTTTTGGCTACGAAGTTACTTACACAGTAGACAGCAGTGTGTACTAATAAAAGATATCATGTCAGAATGTAAGGAGATCACCCGTGCAGTACCCCAAGGATCGGCGATTGGTCCAAAACTTTTTACACTTTGTATTAATGATATTTGCAATGTTACGGATCTGTTTAAATTTGTCATTTTTGCAGACGACACAAATTTGGTTTGGTCCAGTAAAAATCTGAAGGAACTTTTGAATACTGTGGAAAGGGAGCTGGAAACCCTAAAAATTTGGTTTGATGTAAACAAATTGTCTCTGAATATAAATAAAACTAAATTCATGGTTTTTGGAAATCAAAAAGAAATTGCTGGTGATATCAAAATCAAATCTGTAATACTATTGAAAGAGTTTATGAAACAAAATTCCTTGAGGTTGTGATTGATTATAAATTAACATGGAACAACAACATATATATGTATATATGTTGTTATATATATATATATATATATATATATATGTAAAACAACATATTGATTATATTAGAGGGAAAATCTCTAAGTCAGTAGAGTCAGTCCTGTATAAATCTAGGGATGTATCAAATAATAAGGCCCTACATATAATTTATTGCTCACTTATTTTACCTTACATATCTTTCTGTGTAGAACTTTGGGGATCAACTTTTAAAACAACTATAAACTCAATTGTTGTTCTACAAAAACGAGCCATACGAATCATTAATAAAGCTGATTATTATTCTCACACAAATCCACTGTTTGGATTTGGAAATCCACTTGTTTTATTATAAAATTTTGCAAATAATGTTCAAAGCAAAATCAGTGTCACTCCCAGTCCAAAAGTTCTTTTCGATATGGGAGAGCAAACATGATATGAGAAGTGTTTATAAGTGTACTGTACAAAAAGCTAAAAGGGGAATTAAAGGGAGGCACATCTCTGTTATTGGGGTCAAATTATGGAATGATGCAAGTATGTGTTTAAAAATGTGTAATTCACTTTTGGTTTTCAAAAGAATGGTTTGTGAAGAAATTTTTGAAGGATACAAAAGTTTCTGTTGTCTTTCTCACATTTTGAAGGGTAGCTTAAATTGATGAGTATGTATGTTAGGCATATATAAGTATCTTGCTTCTGCCTAAGCCTGTTCAGTCACTACATCATACACAGACTGCTGTTTTTTGTTTATACTGATGAGTATACTGATACAATGTTTGTGTTTATTGTATTATGTATGATGACTGAATAAACTACTACTACTATTTTACTGCAATCAGCTGAATTTAATATGAACTGACAACCGTGGGTATGGTATATAACACAATAAGCTGTCTATTTGTACAGCAAACCTGACGAAATATTTTAACTATATAAGCAATGTCAACACACATGGAGGCTGGGTGTAGTTTTTTTAACCCTAGTTAATTCCTTAAAGTAATTAGCCTCTAATGCCATGTCATAATTATGTATATCTATCATGCCATACACATTATTCTGTTGTGTGCTAGTACTGTAGATGCTTCCACCCAACTCCTGAATATTTATGCACACACAGTATATCACAATAGTAGTGTGCCGCTAAAACTTGTACTTATTAGTTGTCAACATCTTCTCCTGTTGCATTGGTTTTCATTAGTCATTGTCCAATCTGCCTTAACAGTACACCCAATACCCATGGCTATTTATAATTTCTTCACAAAACTTCCACATGTGCAGTGTTGTAAAATACTAACTTAAATGGCTCCGAGATGAATTCCCTCGTGTTCGTCCAGGCCTTCCCTTGTTCCATCAACCCAAAGCTTTCCATACAGCTGTACGGCCTCTGCCAGTTCCTCTTCCCCCTCCTGCAGTGCATCCGGCAACTCCGCCGTCATGCACAATCCCGAGCTCCACTCCGCTTTATGGAAAAGAGAAAGAGAAAAAAGGGTTCCTATGGCAATTTTTTTTATTTCTTACTGAGCACAGAATGTTGCAAAATGACATATACTTAACAAGAAGCTTTTTGTCTGCTTCCACTGTTGTCTTCCCATCTTTTCCAACTAAGCCGTCAGCTTGCTGAGGCTGTAGGTGCTCCTCTTACTTAAAAAAATAATAATAATTTTTAATATTTAAATTCATGCATGCACATACACACCTGCATACACACATGCGTATATATAAAAATGATCTTTTAACGCAATGGCATTTTTCATGAGGACTTCTTGGTGAAGCTCAGGTCTGGATGGTTGGGTGGGTTTGTGTTGAGGCCAAAGGGGGCAGTGGTAAAGTTTGCAGCGTGTTGTGCAGCGTTCCACTTCATGCTTTCCACCTAAAGGAATGATCGAATGATGCATCTGCAAAAGACAGAAAAACTGTTACATAAACTTCAATTCAAATACAATTTATACAGCAAAGACTTTGCCAGAGTTATATGTTTTTTTTTTTTCATCTCTCTCTTTATTTTTAAATTATTGTTTTAATTCAGTTTAGTTTCAGTTTGTTTCCAGAATGGGTTTGGTCATTTTAACTTAGTTTTATGTTATGTGTATTTGTAATGATGATATGGACGGTGTTGTCAGGAGCAAGATTTAATAAGTTCAGAATAGATATTACAATAAAAACACACTTTGTGAAGTGTGAGCCTAAATAATCATACGCACAAATGCCCACTCATGCTTGTTAACAATTTGGACATTTTCTTCACGTTTTTATTTTATTTTAGTCAGTTTTCTAAATACACAATATTGTTTCAGGTAGTTTTTCTTTTTTCTTAAGTCTTATTTTTATTTTAAATTCAGTTAGCATCAACAAAAATGTTTTAGTTATAACCTTGGTCTGTATTTAAACACTGTTTAAATATGTAAACAGCTTATTTCAGTACATAATTTTTGTCAATGTTACACTGAACGGCCTGACCAATAGAAAAACTTTAAATCTTTATTTGATCTTCTTTTGGACAATAAATAACCAACCTGAGTGTCTCAGTCAACATCTTAAGACAAATGCAGACCTATGCCCTTGCGTAACTCTTTTTCAGAGTAACCCTCATAAAACCTTTAATGAACAGTCACATATCAACAGTTAGGTTACATTATCCAGAGAAAAAAATCAAATACTACAATAAAATTTTCAGAGCTAAGACTACCCACCTTTGGTGTAATTCTTTAAAACCATAAAATACATTGTTACTTTGACAGCCCCGATGTGCAGGACCCATGCATTCAAACTTTTTTTTTTTAGCTGTTGTAGATAATGCAAATGAATTACTTACCATTGTCATGATGCATTATGTGGCAAAAAATAACTGAGAAAACAATCTCCTTCTTCTCTGGTAAAACAAACTCCTTTGGATGCATAAAAAAAAATCTTTGTTATTTCCTGTTCTGACAGTGGAGCTGACTAAGAATGGAGACTGCACCACATGTATCTCAACAGTGCATTTTTCAATGTACTCTATTTTCCCACTTTTTTTCAACATATTGCAGCATGCCTTTATTTCCTCTTTTTTATAATATACTCCTATGACTTTTTCGACATTACGCACAATGATGATTTTCCACTTTTTGAAATACTATATTATGCTTTTATCCCCTCTTTTGTCAACATACTAAACAACTCTTTTCCACTATTTTATTTCTTTTATTTTAGAATATGACATTATGATGTTTTTGCACTTTTTCAACATGCTATACTATAAGCTTTTTTTTTAAAATAATCAAGATAAGACGATTATGTGCAACATAATAAGCCAAACAACGTTGTTCCCGTTTTCTCTTTTATTTTGTTAATCAGACGCAAACTTTCCTCATGCTCTGCCCCTCCCACCAAAGTCCAAACAGAAGTTTCAGCACGGTCTTGCACTGCCTCTCTGGTTGTTTTGGGACTTCGCTGTCTCATTTTGTTTCCAGACAGCATGTGCAGCGAGAGAGAGAGCACAAGTGACAACGAGCACAAGCGGGGAGAGCAAACGTTTATGTGCCAGTTAGAGGAGCAGAGGGTATGACATCAAACCAGCCAGCTGTTGTTTTAAATGACAGAGGATAGCCCCAAAGTTAACAAGCAAGCTGTATTAGCTTTTCACTGGAAACTGACCAGGCTCCCTTAAGGTGGACTGTTAAGGTGGACCAGCTTTTCTCACTGTAGTGACACTCCCAGCTGCTTCTAAACAGATAATGGAGAAAAGTCTGTCTGCTGAGTCTCTCCTGAGTTAGTCAAACAATCATTGATCCCAATTCAAAATGTATTTTGCTGTATTTGATACAGTAACTGTTATGTATTTTTACATTACATTAGTTGGGTTAGGTTTTATTATTATGTGAATGTGAACAAACTATAGTGATGTGCAAGCTGAGTTATACAGTCGTGGCTGCACCACAAAGCTTTCATTGTTTTTCAGTTCACTTGAATTTAAAGTTAACTCACTGAGTACCATTGATGTATATATACGTCATTCAAAAGCCAACACTATAGTGCCATTGGTGTATATATACGTCAAAGTGTGTTTTCAGCGCCTGGCACAGGGGGCGCTCTCACGCTCCCTGTGTGTATTTTGGGGGCTGCTGGGATTCATAGTTGTAGTACATAAGACGGTAGATCAAAACATGAAGTGGAGTAGGCGGGATCGGATGTGTAATGTGTACGGATGTGATTTGAATCTACAGCTACATCAATTCAATATCAGCATAAAATGCCCCCCCCCAAAAAATGGAGAGGGTCAAGTGGCCAGTTTCGCCAGCGGACGCTGGAAGAAACTCTCATGCGATTTGTTGCATTGTGCTGTACTTTGTATATTTATTTTACAATAAAATAACATTTGTAATACAATTTTCAGATGTATCTTATGTCATTGAAGGCAAAATTATAACATTCAAATCACTGTTTTGCTGGACAGACTTACTTTCACAAAAATGCATTTTTCTCAGCTTTCTAGAAATAAAGTGGCCTTTTTGATAAAACTAGCCTCTATTCAACTTCAGATAAATAAAAAATGGAACAAGGTGAAAAGAAATGTTTTTTTCAATGACGAAAAAGAGAGTTTCTTTTTTCCTTTGAGCTATTTGGTATTTTCAGAGTCTTTGTACAAAATATTCTGTGGGCCTTGAAAGTGTTAAAAGTCAGTGTTAAAACACCAGTTATTCAATAACTGCATGAAGTTCTAAAGGCCAATGAGTAATCATGTTAAATAATCGTGATTTCAATATCAATCAAAATAATCATGATTATTATTTTTGCCATACTCGAGCCACCCTACATGATATAACATGAAGACCCCCCCCTTTTTTATATAATCTACTATGACATCTTTTCACTATTTTCAACAAACACTATAACGATTTTCCACTTTCTTCGACATACTATAACATGTCTTTTGTTCCTACTTTTCTAGCCATACAATACAATGCCTTTTTTCCACTTTTTTCAACACAGTACACAATGTTTTTCAACTTTTGATATACTTTAGTATTACTTTTTTTGACATATTTTACAATGCATTTTTTCCACATTTTTCAACATGACTTTTTTCAATTTGTTTGACATACTGTACATGTTTTTTCCCACAATTACTAACACACTATACTATGATGATGTGCCACTTTTTCAACATACTACACTATGCCTTTTCCCCAATTACAAAAAACAACTATACTATGAAGTTTTTCCACTGGTTTTGGCATTTCATTCTACGATGTTCCATTTTTTCTGACATACTATATGACTTTTTCAACTTTTTTCAACATATTGAACTATGTTTTTCAATTTTTTAAATACTATAATGTGACTTTTTCCCACTTTTTCAACATAATAAACCGATGTTTTTCCACTTTTGACATATCGTGACCTTTTTCCCCATTCTTTGACATATTGTATGCATTTTGTTTTTTCACTTTCTTCGACATACTATGCTATGACTTTTCCCCCCACTTTTTTCAACATACTATATTATGACTTCCCCACAAACACTTCTTGACATACTATACTATTTTATATACTATATTTTTTTCAACATACCATTGTACCTTTTTTCAACATACTATTCTATGGCATTTTCCTGCTTTTTCAAAAATTTTTACAAACTATACCATGACATCTTTCCACTGTTTTGGACATACTATACTAAACTTTTTTTGTCCATTTTTTGACATACTGTACTATGATGTTTTTCAACTTTTTCTTGAAATACTATTCTATGACTTTTTTCCACTTTTTTGACATACTGTACCACTTTTTCAACATATTATTGAAAGCCTTCTTTCCCACTATTCTAACAATCTATACTGTTTCCTTTTTGACATACTATAATATGCCTTTTTTCCACTTTTTTCCCCCAAAATGTTATACTATTGTTGTACCTCTACTCCTAACCTTGTGGGGTAGAGGAGACAATAACATCTATCTTGGTTCATAGGGAGTAATACCTACAAATGACTCACGAAAGGAGTTGGTATTATGTTTGACAGTTAACAAATGTATTGCTTCCCAGCAATAGTAGAGTATTTACAATACTGCCTTGACATGGAAAAATAACAATAGATAAAATAAAACAATAGAATGAGTCTCTGAGTTGAACTATCCAACTCATATCAAGTCTTCAAGTTGAATTTCAGCGCCTCAATAGTTCAGTTTTTGAGTCCTGAAGTGTGTTCAGCGTTCATAAATGTTACTATGCTGGTAGTGTCTGTATGTGTGTTCTTATCTAGAATTAGAGTAGTCATGCAAATCCGACGTCCTCTGCGAACAGGTCCAATGATAGGCCACAGCACGTCCAAAACAGTCCACAGTCCCGCTGGGCTGGTCTCGCTGTCACCAAGTTCACCAGTAAATCTAGGTAAAGCAATTAAAAACTACATAAATAGTGCAGAATTGTAAGTTATCCTGTTCTACTCCTAACATGAGGCCTCCTAAACGTCGTTCTTTTTCCTTGCATTTTGCAATGAATAAATGAATAAAAAAATATGAATTACCTATCATAAATTACCTAGATATTTCTAACAAACACATTATTGGTCTTTTTAAACATCTTCATTAACATATTTTTAAAGACAATTTTTATCCATATTTACGATGCTTGAACATAGACTACAAACCATTAAAGTGAGTAAATATCACTTAACTCAAGCGCTAGATTGTCAACTAAATGCTCATTTGATGTTTCACCGCATAATATCCTGCTCTAGTAGGGCCATAATTAGCCATTAGCTTAGCGATTAGTTAAGCGATTAGCTTGGGCTAGCATTTAGCCAAACATTAGCACCATGGAACGCCACTAAATGAAACAATCGCATTAGCAATTAGCGTTAGCCACCAGCGCTAGCAGTTAGCGCGTTAGCGTCATTTTACACATTAGTAAAATGATACAGTACACCAAAGGACAACGAAAACCTTAGACAACCTTCGCACAACTCTGACTGCTTTTAGAGAAAAATGTTCATGAGAGCTTGTAAACAACAACAGATTAGCATGAAACATGTGCGCCACTCACCGAAGTTGGAAAGCAATAATAACTCGACAGAAGTTATGTCCTCCAGGTTCACAGCTCGAATTCTGGTAGAAGAGCAACTTAGATTTACTGGTATGGTTGAATAACCAACATTTTAAGCTTAAATCGTGGCATTACACCAGGACTCGGTCCGTTCACCATGGCTAGCACACATGGCGTCTCCAAGGTGTTTTCCAAAGTAAAGTAAATTTTACAGGAAATGACGTAGGACGTGATGTTACGAACAGGTAGGGAACAGAGCCAGTGCTATTCTAGTGCGCTAGCAGGGACCATACCGCTTCACGTCGCTTGTGCCCCCCACGAGGAAAAGCATGCAACTACATCTCTAAATGACATATTAAGCTATATATTTCACAAGAGTTAAACAAAACTCTGAAGTTTTTCACCGTTTCTTTTACATACTATGCTTCAACATTTTTTCACTTTTTGCAATACCATGATTTTTTTTCTAGTTTTTTGACATACTCTAGTTTGCCTTTTCCACTACTTGACATGCTATCAATACGTCAAAAACTATGTGTTTTACAGTTTTTTTGACATGCTTTATCATATGTTACAGTCCCAGGACCTCTGCCAGGGCTTGGGTGCATTGCTTGTTGCTGTGTGTGATGTGTTCTGGTGGAGCTTTTATTTATTTACTTATTTTATTTTTGTGGCTTTTGTAGACATGGTATATAATGACCTTTTTAATGACTATTTATGACATATTATACCATGTCTACTTCAGACATGATATAATCTGACTTTATCACATACTATAGTAGACATATTATATATTTTGGCAGAATATACGATGATTTTTCATGACTTTTTATTACTTTTGTGGACATGCTACAGTATGATTTTATGACTTTTTTATTTTTTAAGATTTTTTTAGAAATACCCTTTAATGACAACTATACTTTGACTCCATTGATATATTTTACTTATTCTTTATTACGACTTCTCTCTCTTAAAGACTCTTTTTATTCCTTTATCCTCTGCTAGTCTTTTAATAACTTGTTATTATAAGATTATGTATGTATAACTGTGTTTTTCACTAACTTAAGTATGTTGTCTTATTGCTCTATTGAAAATATTATATGGATTTCATATTTTAACATTTATTTTTAAACTTTTTAAAATTAACAAATAAATTAAGCTAAACATTTGGGAACAAGTTGTGTGGCATCTTGAATTTTTTCTTTTTTATGTGGTCTATGCTTGGCTGTTTTTATGTATGTTGTATGCCCCATATAGTTTTTTTTTAAGAAGTTTAATATTCAGAATAATTTTATTATAGAATTTTATTATTGCTGTCTATTATTTATATAATGATTTATATTTAAATAAACCAATCATTGCTTTAATGAGGAGTCATTTTAAAGTTTATTTTAGACTCACACCTCTTGTGCCCATGCTCCATGTAAGACTCTTTTATAGTGTTGTGCTTTTAAGTATTAAAACTTAACATACTATAAAATGACTTTTTTTATGACTTTTAATGACATGTACCATGACTTTTGTGACATTCTATATTGTGACTTTTTTATGATGTTATAATCACATACTATGACCTTTTTTTTTTTTTTTTTTTACCTTAATACGATTTTTATGACTTTTTCATTGCTTTATTATAACATGCTGTACTATAACTTTAGTTTGAGATACTATACTATGACTTTTGACATAATATACTTTAACTATTTTAGACATGCTATACTATGACTTTTCATAACATACTACACTCTTGACTCTTTTTAAAACATACTATACTAAGATTATTTATAGTTTTTCTGATTTTTGTTTAATTTTTTAGATATGCCTTACTATGACTTTTTAAATGACTTTTTTCCGACTTAATGACATGTTCTACTATGACTTTCTGAAATTTGTATGAGTTTACAAATATAGTTGGTAATGATAGCCTTCACAACACTCTTTATTACATTGCGGTTATCCACTTTTTAGTACATTTCAAAATAATGAAACTGAGCAACAGTACAGTGTGTGACATTTATTGAAGTGTATTGAAATTCATATTTATAAAATATCGGTAAAGGGAGATTATCCATTGCATCAACACTGGACAGCATAATTTGTCAATACTTTGTACAACAACCATCAAATTTGAACTAAATTTGCTGGAATTTTACATAAAGGCAATAAGGTCCAGTTCTGTTGTCACGTCCCCTGTGGTGTGCTGGTAACTAACTGATGGAGTCATGCACACTATTGGAATCAACCACGTTACCTTGAGGAGCCAGCAGAGGGAAGCACGGCTGCAATCTGAACGCTAGTAGACACAGTTTCCGAATGGCACGGCATCAAGGCCACACCGTTATGAAGGGTATTTTAAGCCTCAACCACAGCTAGGCAGCCAAATCTGATACCGTGAGACATATCCAGAGGCTTCATTAAAATGTTTATCATTTGTGTGTCTGACATTTAAAATCACACCCAGTTCTCAGTGGACAGAGGAGGATGTTGAAATTGTTTTCTTATTGCCTTACTTGTAAATACACCAAACTACCTGTGATACAACAGTATGGGAGAAACATGATGATGATTTTAGGTTTTTTCGGGCTTTTCTCTACCATGTCATTTTTTATAACAAGGAAAATAACTACTTACAGGTGTAGCAGCGGAGACTTTGGGGTCAAAGTAAAACAATCTTAATGCATCACTCAAGTGTTTTTACCTCTGGGCCAAGGAATGATAAGCAGGCAGCAGGTTCCACTAGTAGCAGATTAGTTTATTTTAAATCAGGGAATTTAGTATCTGTGGCTTAACGTGTGTGTGAGAGAGAAAACAGATGTGCTAAGCATAAAACTAAGCAATGACAAATAGTGCAATAAGGTAAATAAAAGTATTAAGGGAAACAAACTTACATGGCACATATTGTGGCTGACATGCCAAGAAAAAAAGGGAGAAAGGCAGAATATGTAGCCTGCAAATGAGCAAAGTGATCACACCTGAGGGAGGTGGATCCTCTCCAGTTGTGTTTGATTTATCCATCTTGCCTCAGGTGTGTCAGGTAGTCCTATGGAGATCTTTCTGGGGACTTTCAAAGAGCACAGTTAGTTTCGAGTGGTGCTTGATTAAAGGTGCAGGTGTAATAAATAAATACACAAATAGACATAACATGTATATCAATTAATGTCTCACTGATAGACTGTATAAATAATGGCATAGCTCCTGTGACATCAGTCTTTGGTTTGTGGACTCCCATTTTGAAGCCTGGAGATTTTTTTTGTCTGTTGCCATCTTGGTTTGGAGGAGGGTGGAGGCTGTGGAGGAGCGAGGGGTGGATCTGACACCTTGCAGACAGCCTGTTACTCAAGCAGCCCCAAACATAGTAAAACATCATTTTTAGCCTTGATAAAATGTAAACAAGTGAGTTTTATTAAAAAAAAAAAAAATCCCCCCCCGGTACAGTTGTCACGAATGTTGAAATTAGCTATAGAGACATACACGTTTTTTTTGTACCAGGCTGTGAACATGTTTATTTCTTCTTTAAAGCTGGACATTTTCACATGGGGATCTATGGGGATTTGCTCTGTTTTGGAGCCAGCCTTAAGTAGCCATTAGATGAACTGATGCCGCAGGTGTCGTCTGGCTGTCTGTCGGCGTATACAACACAACAAATACTGTTTAGCGGTGTATTATGAGGACATAAAAAGTGGCTTTTGGCGTTGGTCTAACGCTGAAAACACTGCAAAAGTAACGTTATTTCTTTGGAATGAGCACGGGTAGTGCAGCTTGGTCTCACTTTATTTCTGATTTATTCATTTATGGTGGCAAGCATAAACTGTCATTATCATTAATTAAATGTTTTTTAAATATTTATTTTTATTTTATTTCATTATATGATGATATATTTAATTGAAGCATTTACTTATATAATCATTTATTTATTCAGCATTTAATTATAATTGCATTTAAGGTTTAATATATTTACTTAAAATGCTCAAAACCCTCTTTACATGGAATCATTACAGCAGATTTAGTGTCTGTTTAACATCTGTCTTTAATTCGTTTTCAGGATGCTCAAGATTCAAGCTGAAATCCATGGCAAAAGTTGGCAGTTTTTATGCACTATCAAGTGCAATCAGAAGAGGGCAGCATGACTGTGGATTTAAGAACCAACTGACTCTTTCACAACCAGGCCATTTTATCACCGGGCCATAACATCCATCAGGGGTGCCACCAGGTTACAGCATTAAGCTATAATGAACACAGCTATATGTCAGTGGCTTGTTAAGTGTTAACACAGCGTACTCAACAGCACTTGTTTTTCTTGTTGTTGGCTTGCTGTTTTCCCAATTACATAAGTCCGCTATCACTTACACAATCACATCAGCCAGAGCAGTCCTGTTTGGGGAAGATAGGAAACACAGAGAATCAGCTCCTGCAGCGGCACAGCTGAATTATATGTAGTGATGCAAACTGTAATAGACAGAGGGCAGTTGTGGAGGTCATAACTGTTGATTATAATCCTTGTATGCAGTCCATGCTGTCCTCAGAGCCACACAGTGGTGGAGTGGAACAGCCACAGAGTGTCAGGGGTGGCTGAAGGACATTTCCTAGACTAGAGTTGCCTCCTTTTTTTTTTTTGGACAGAAAGCAATTTTCCAGCTTCGGGGACCGTTGTTGCATTATGTTTGAAAGGTGACTCCACTTCTAGGAACCCAACATTTCTCCTTACTGGAACTGAAATACAGCTGCCACTCAGGGTCACAGCAAGCAGGTTGTTGCTTGTGTCGACTATAATATACGACACATCTGCAGAGTGACATAGCAGAGTTGTGCTTTCATTAATAAGGCTGTGGGGAGAGTGAGAGCGGCTGTTATTGTTATTCAGATCATCTGACACCAGCCAGAGATTAATTAATTAACTGAGCAATGCTTCATCCTGATGTCAATCTGTTTGTTCCATGAGGTCTGTCAAAATGCAAAACAGTACAAGCAGTGATTATGACAAAGTATTTTGGGATGCGGAGGTTTACCAGAGTAAGGTCAGGGGGAGTTACTGGGATGGAGTTCTCAAACAATGTAATGTTGCACTTCCATGAAGATAACAAGCTTGCAAAAGACGGATTTACAATTATCAGTCTGGTGCTGAAATGCTTAGTTGATTGACAGACAGTAAAAAGGCCAGACTTTTGATAACCAATTCATAGTTGAAGTCCTTTATGAAACAACAGGGCCAAATATTTATATCATTGTAGACTCACGTAGCCACAATTATCTCAACTGCACTTGAAAAAGGTCTAGAATCTCCAGATTATCATTCTGCTACAGTGGAAAACAGATCAGATCAATGTTTTTATCTAAAGCAATCGCAGTTGTCCTTTGGAGGTACTAAACCTTGGAAGCAGCGACAATGACCCTTCAGGATTTTTTTACCGGAAGCTGAATTCTCCGCACAGGTCTCCTGCTCTTCAAAACAAATGGAAAACCAGTAAAACCACAGAGTAAAGCAGTTTCATGTTACAAATCAGTGTTTTTCCAAGGCCATCATTGCGTAGGCGCTTCTAACTATGGTGGCTGATGTGAAAATGTGAATAGCCCTATCTAGAACCAATGTTTGGTTTGTCCATTCTGGGCTACTGTAGAAACATGGCAGTGCCACATGTTGATCTCTGTAGAAGACAACCTGCTCCCTATGTAGATATAAACGGTTCATTCTAAGTAAACTAAGACTTTACCTCCAGGCCAATGTAAAATGTAGACTGAGATTTCAAAAAAATCATTTGTACCATCTTCCACTGAGATGCTAAATACTTGTATAACAGCTTTCTATTCTTCAAAGCACTTTTAGACAACATGTCAAATTCACACACACATTCACACACGCATTCACACACACACACACACACACACACACATTCACACATTAGTTGCCAAGGCTACCATACAAGGTGCCACCTGTTACTCAGTAACCATTCTCATGCACTCACACACCTATGGAACAGCCATTGGAAGCTATTCAGGTTTCAGTATCTTGCCCAAGGATACTTCGACATGCAGACTGGAGGACCTGGGGATAAAACCGCCAGTCTCTCGATTAGTGGGTGACCCACTCTACTTCCCGAGTCACAGCCTCCGTGTAAGTATTGTAAGTGGACTTAAAAAAGTGCTCAGAGAACTCTATTTAGAGTAGGATCTGCACTGGCATGCCCAATCTAGTTGTTGGTTTTATTGTTAAAGTCTGTGTAAAGTGATAATTAAAATGTGCTCTGAGTTTGTCACATCACAGAAAGACATGTGATTAAACACCTGACCAAATATGTAAAAGCATGTAAAAGAAGGTCTCAAAATCAGTTAAAAAAAAATGCACAGTGTTCTCTGATCTGAAACGCTGGGGGCGTGTCCGCTGGAGGAGCGGAGGCCATGCTCAATCGCAGGACTATGATAATGACTCTTCTTGTATTTATACTGCAACATTGTCATGGGTGGGCTTATGTGGAGTATAGCTACAATGCATCATTGAGCTATGGTTTTATGCCCACCCAAAAAAAATCTTAAAACAGGAAAATGGTGAAAAAACAATCGTCCATCTAACTCCACAATTCAGTGCTATATAGTAAATGGTCTTTGTAACATGTTTTCAACAATCAGTTTCCAACATTTATAATGTGTTTTGAAACAAATCTCCGCATTCACTTGACACTTGACTTTAAACGAACAATATTTGTATGTGTCTATGTAATAGTCGTGCAATATTCCAGCTTTATTAGTTTTATCATTTATATCGGCTTTTGCTGTTGACTGTTCAGTGTGAACTTTAGGTTTTTAAATTTATCTTAATATATGAATGATTGTAAGGATACTGCCATATATCTAGAGATCAATGCTGTGTGTACTATACGCAACAAATGTCAGTATGATGTCAGAAAGATATTGGACTCTTACCTTTTACAGAGTTTAAGTTTTGGTTGGAGTGAATATCAGGTAGCTGATATTTTAAATGTATAACAATGTTCTCCATGCTTTGTGACTAAATGTTGCTCCTCTATGTAAGATGATACTGGAGATGTTTGGAGACACTGGATTTTGGTTACTTAAAGAGAGAGTTTGGGATTTTTGGAAGTGGGGCTGTATGGCTGTTGGCGTGCATCTCACACCTCAAAGCGCAGCATAAAACTATCATGGTTGGGGGTTGACAGCGAAATGTATTCAGCCACTTTAAAAAAGGTCTGCATCAAAAAAGTTAATTTCAGTCCAAGTGGATGCTATATTTAGAGTGTTTTCACCGATTTTCCTTGCTGTCACACAGCCCCTTCCTCTGGCGCTAAATTTTCTCAGCCGTGTAACTTCCATATTCCTGTGCAGAAACCCAACTGAGCCATCCACTGTATTACACCACCGGTCAGCTGTTTGGAGCAGAAAGTGCTGTTACCGGCTGTCACGCGATTCAGCTGAAACAAAACTTTTGTAAAGATTTCACATGCTTGTGTTTTTCTGAGCTGTTCAAAGACATGACAACTGCTTTGGCCAGTTACATTGAATATGGACATCAACACTCCACCTGCAAGACTGAGGCAACTCTGTGTTTGGGGTGCAAGTCCCATCTGTTCGCAAACAGTGAGCACGCTGACCGACAGCTGCTGTGTGTAATACACTGACCATAATGAAGTATCTCATACAGCCCAACCTCGAAAATCCTAAAATATCAGTTTAACAGCAAAAATGCCATCATCTCTTGTCAGTATTCTACATCATATTTCCACTGGCTTTAGGAATTGCCCAAAGTTGTATTTTGGTCATTCAACATTACAACCTAAATTTAACCAATTATCAACATCAAATGACTCTGGTGGCCTGCTGGGATCATATCCTACCTGCAAAATATCAGCATGGTAACACTGTAACCAGATGTCAGCATACTGATGTCAGCATGCAGCTCAAATGAAGTGTATCCTCTCAGAGCCAGGTGGGGTGACTGTAACTCACTTGGTCCCTAAAAAGGATTAAGCTACACAAATCCTGGATGCCACACTTCCCATAATGCCACTCAGCTGTGTCTTTTGCTGGATTGTCCCTGCCTGCATGGAAAACACACTGTGTCAAACTCCATGCCCTCAGTCTGTAAAGCAAACTTTCTTTAACAAATTGGTAGTCACTGAGTCCAAACTGAGATTACCAAAGCAACAACACCGGCTATTCAATTCACTTTGACATATAAAATTGAGGTGTTTAAGCATTTTATCTGTGCCCTGTCATATTACATGCCAACGTGTATTTATAATTGTTAGAAACAGTTGAATGTTTACTCATTCAGTTGATGCAGTGTGGATCATTTTAGCAGTCGACATTCATCACCAACACTTGCACCATTCTTTCTTTCCATTTCACAGAAAGATGTGAACTTTGTTTTAACATTATGCACAATTTGCTTTGTTGGCTTAGCTAAATGTTCGTCGAGCCTGTCAGTCACCAAGTAATTGCTTTGCCACTCTGCATTTCTCCTCAGATTACAAAAGGATAGTAGAACATGTCAGCTGTTAAATTGAAGGCAAATAGTTTCTGGAGCGAGCTAACAACACTGACTTTATTGAATTAAGATGGCGCTGCCATCGCAAAGGCTTTCACAACATGTCCATCTCTGTGCAAAATAGGGAACTAATTCCCTTTTCCTGAAGGGTGACTTAGCATTTCTTCTATAAATTAATGACCGGTGTGTATTTTTGTTGGCTAGTAAACAATAACACTTTTTACTGAGAATACTGAGGGGAAATATGTTCTCTTGGCACTTAACTTACTTTTTATTTCCACAGGTGTAGAGTCAGTTGCCATGACACCTTATTGATGCCAAAACAGGGTGAAACATCTACATTTTGTCTTTCAAACCAAACTGATGCATTTTTTTCATATAAAGGAAGGAGAGAAAAAATCGTTTTAATCCAATATAAATCACCTAGGTGGTTTTTTAAATCTTGAAACCCGAGGAGCAAAAATTCAATATGTTTACCTTCACTGGAAAAAAACTGCTGTGGATCTCATTTTCCGATTTTTCCAGATGTATTTTAATAAAGCATTCAATATTAGATTAAATAGCTTCATTTGCCCCATTTATTAATTCAGATTTAGTCTGACATTACCTTGAAGACAAGATCTTACTCTCAGAGGGTCGATAAAAATGTATCCGTCTCTCTACATTTGAGAAATGAATGTCTCAGTATGCTGAACTGACAGCATGCATTACACAGGAGATGTCCAGTGAGGACGGAGGAGTTGGTCAGACTTCCCCAGTCAGCGACTCTCTTTACCCTTCACATTGCCTGGGTGTAGTGCTGTCATGCCCACACTGACTGATTTGGATCAGTGGGTCCTGAGAATTTGTCTTGACTGCAGAAGGTTGGGGAAACGGACCGTTCATCACCTTAATGGAAGAGTATTGATTGTGGTGCAGAAGCACGATACCCGTCTGCAATAGTAATGGAGTTCCTGAGAAATCACAGATGAAAAGGCATCAGGGGATATCCAGGAAAAGGGAGACACCTCTGCCCTGATTGTTAGCACCTTGTTATCAGTTTGGATGTGTCTTTACCTACACTTTTTTCTCTATTAATGTGTCCAGACCGAGAAAATAAAAGCAGAAACACACTATTAATGGACAAAGAATGGTTCTCTCACTCACTCGCGGCGACATAGTTAAAGAGATATTCATCTCTGGGGTTCCTGCCATCAACCCATTACAATTTAAATGAATGGGATTTTGTTTGTGGAGCTCACAGCAGAGAAAAAAAAAAAAAAGACATTTAAATTAGCAAGCTATTTTGCAAACATTTCATGTGGAGTCAGGTATCTGGTCACCAGTAAGTCTAACATTTACTCTCCTTTTAACTTTGTTTTTCTCACAAACTCCAGTGCCCTGTTATGCTACACTATACCCTAAGAATTAAGGTCTACTTGTGGCCCCTAGAGTCCCCAAAAGTAAAATGGGAGCTATCAGCTATCAGGCTCCTCTTTTGTGAAACTGTGTTTCAGTTTCAGTCTGGGAGGCAGACATTGTCCCCACATTGAAGAGTAGACGTAAGACTTTCCTCTTATATAATGCTTATAGTTAGGGCTGGCTCAGGCTTGCCCTTGAACCAGCCCCTAGTTAGGCTGATACAGGTCTAGCCTGCCAGGGGGACTTCCAAAGACTTCCTCTCTCCTTCTCTCTCTTTTCATTTGCAAGCATTCACATCCTATTACTGCGTATCACTAAATCGGCTTCTTCTGAGGATCTTTACCTTACTTTGACCAAAGGTGTTTTAGTTGCCCAACTTAAACCATACTCTACCATTAAACAAGCTTCTTAGTTGCCAAGCCCTAGATATACCATCATCTTAAGCAAGAGTTTTAGCATCATAACCCTGACCATATCTTAATTATAGTCTATTGTGTTTGTACATTGAATGTAAATAAGTAAGGTAAGGTGTATAAAAAACATCAACAGAGCATTTTCCAAAAAAAAATCAAAGTTCCAGGGGAGGATATGGGGTCTGGGCTTAAACCCCAAATATCTTGAAAACCAAGAAACGCCCCAAACACACCCGACCTGTGCAGGGCTGCTGCAACTGTGTTTGTCTCATTTAATTTTATCCACATTACACATTACAACATTATTTTTTTTTGATTAACTGGCCCTTGGCCTCCTGTCATTTTTGCAAATCTGGACCTCAAGCAAAGCAAGCTGAGTATTTGTGGTCTATGGATTGTCACCCTTTCACAGTACACACAGTCATATCATCCATTCTTAATGTAATAATGTAACAGTTTCGATTAGTGCAACTTTGAAAAAGAAAAAAATGTGGCACCTCTCTCCAGCGATGCCTACATAATCAATACAACACGCTGTCAACAGCTTTCATGCTATTTCTTTGGTGGAAAGTAGTTCATCTGAAAACTGTTTGCAGTGAGGTCAACAGAGTAACCAGGACATCGTTTCTGGGACATGCTGAATTTTACAAATATCATTTTTCACAAAACAAAAACTAGATGATACCTCTATAATATATCAAAAATTTGTATTTTGGGCATTTGAATGAGCCTTAGCCTTTTGATCTGTGAGTGTTTTTGTATATCCCTCTTGATGCATACACACTCGGAAATACGTGCCTTTTCTCCACAGATCAGTATAATCTCTTAACTCTGATCTCGCGTGTCAAAATCACTGACAGCTGTCAAGGTGTGAGGGCCAAGGCATGGCATGATGGAGAACAAACGCATCCACAGTGTGTGTGTTTGTGCATGCACTTGTGTTGTGGAGTCACAGCAGCAGGGCCTAATAACATAAGACTCTCTTAGCCTCCATTCAGCTGTATTTGACAATCCCCTCAGTGATTAGTGGAACAAATGCCTGCTCGTCGCATTACAGCTGTTGTTTTTGGCGGCCATTTGTACAGCTTTCATGTCCTGCACGCTTTTCATCAGGAGATCATCTCATTACACGGCGCGTGTGTGTAGGTTTGCTTTAAATCACCGTTATCTCTCCAGCATCTGCCTGTGCATGTTATTGATTCTAACCCGCGTCGACCACATCGCAAACAAAAAAGGCCATATCCTCCAATGTTTTTTGTGGTTTTACATTTATATGGAAATTGCGTTCATTTATATCGCTCCATAAAGTATGTAAATGGAAATTACGCTTCCCTGTTGGCACTTTGGTTTAGTCTATATCGCTCCATCTCCATCTGTCTGTCTGACTGTGAATCAAGTCGTCAAACTTTATCGTCGCCTGTCATTTTGAAAATTGCTCAAACCAGTCAATTTTAGCCACAAAGAGATGGATGATTCAGTCACAATTATATTTCTCACAATGACAAGGAGCCTGTGTTCCTCTCCTACTTCTGTGTGTCAGCTTGTGTCTCTTAATTCAAGCTGCTTTTCACATGCTGTGATTCAAGGAAAAAGAAATACTTGTTTTTCTCCCTGAAATATCTGGACAATAAATGAACCATGCTGCAACAAAGACCCATCATTTCAATGTTAGAGGTGGAAAAATCCTACGTGGCAGGGCTGCATCCAATGTGTTCCCTCTTTGATATAGAGGTGTTTTCATTTACAAGGCAAGTCGAGAAAGAGAACATTCCTAATTACAGACGGTCCCAATGGGAGTAGCTGCAAAGGGTTTTTACTCAAACACACACACACACAAACACACATACACTCAGAGAGACACACACACCTGGATACAGCCCAGAGAACCTCCGTCTTCTTAGGTTGGCCACAGAGCAGCACTAATGGAACTGTGACTTGTTCAAGTGCACTTAGACAGTTGGACAGTGTGGTGAGTGGGTGTAGGAGACTGCTTTTCCTGCAGATCTGGGGATTCAAACTGGCAACCGTGACATTATCAGCCCAACTGTCTAACTCTGAGGCTGTTTAATAAGGTGCTTTTTTTTAACGGCTGGAAAACACAACTTGTTAGCAAACTTTATGGACCAATTTATGTGCAAATAAACTGCGGATGAGACTTTGCATGCATACAAATAGCCCGTGGGTTGTATTTCAACACTGCTTGCTTTTCCTGTGAGCCAAAAAGGGAGAGCAAAGAACAGCAGGATGAGAAGGAAGATGGTGAGGGGAGCCCTTTGCTCTTACAGACAGTTGAGTGTGATGTTAATTATCCTGATGTGGGTCGAAATAGGCTCGTGCTGGCCCAGAGGGGGTAGGAGGAGATCATTAAAATCCGAGCTCAAACACACACACTGCAGCGCGCTCAGCATCACAAAGACACGCAATTAGACACAAAATAATGTACCTGCTCAGGCATGGGAACCTTTTTACACGCAGCTATGCCTCAGCGCGCGTGCACCCGTGTGCAGGCGTTAATCAAGTGATGCTAAATGTGGGTCAGCGCGGTTTTAACTACTGTGGAGTGTGATTAGTGTGTGATCAAGTCATCATCAGAGGGGGCACGCACGCACAGAGGCGCGTGCGACTTTGATTCCCAACCAGGATTTGGCTTCTTGTACCTGAGGGGGTACTTCAACAGTTGCTGGGAGACATGTAGTGAGATTGCAATAGAATTGCTCAACTCATTTGAGAAAAAAAAAGGAAAAGAAATTACTGTTTGATTAGAAAAGATATCTGTGGCCTCACATCTTGGTTGATATAGTATTAGTTAACAATCGAGCGGAGCATTCTGAACACCAGTAGGCTTGGCTAATGCATAGCCTAAAAAAATACCTAAAAAAGCAATTAGTGAGCTGTTAAATAAAACAGCTACAATAATAAATGAATATGTAAAACTGTCAACTTGACTCAAAATAATGGATAAATTCTTGAAAATGGTGGCTTAGATAATGTATAAATGGTTAGAGTAGATAGTTATGAGTAGGCTAATGGGGGAAAAAGCGCTCGTAGCTAGATAAAAGACAGGTAGCCTGCTCTGACTGTTGAGAATTGTTTATCTTTCAGCTTCCGGTTTTAGGTGTTTATGCATTAGTCTGACTTTTACATTGCAAAAATCAATGGATAAATGGGTGAAATAGCCAAAGTAACTAATAAATATTTAGAGTAAATAGCTAAAAGTCAGGGATACATTGTTATAATAGATAGCTAAAGGTAGGCTAATGGGTAAACTGCTGAAAGCATGAAAACCAACTAAAAGAACACACACTACACTGCTGAAAACTGTTTATAAGTTAATGTAGCTGTCTTTAAGCAAGCATTAGTCTGCTTTATTCAAAGCTAGTTATTTAGCAAAGAGCTAATGTTTAAATGGTTCACATAGCAAAATGAATCTGCACTGCAATGATAAACGAAATATGATAATATGAAATAGGTTGTTAGAAGTATTAATACATTTTAATAGTTGGCTTAATATCATGGATGGATAAATGGTTGAAATACTACGACTGCTTCTACTAATAATAATTATAATTATTATTATTATTGATATTATTTGTGGTAGCAGTAGTAGGCTAGTAGCAGTGGCAGTAGTATCAGCTAAACTACTTCAATAACACTTTTCAAAACTGGTTTAGAAAGTGCTTCACTTAAAAAAAAGAAATGACACAGGACACTTATAAATTAGAAAAACTTAAATTCAGTCTAGAAAAATAAACAGATCATATACAATGAAAAAAATGTTTTATGTATAAATAAATTTATAATAGCATTTAAGAAAACTATTAATTTAAAGCAATTAGTAAAAAGGATTTTTTAAAACTGAGGTAGCTTGTCTAATTCCCAATGAAAGGTCATTCCACAGTTGTGGAGCCCTCACAGCAAAAGCCCTACTTCCCCCTCTCTTGAGCCCTGGGGACTGAGATCAACAGCTGCAGATCTGAGAATACGAGCAGGGATGTAAGGGGTGAGAAGGTCGATGATGTAAGAAGGGGCAAGGCCACTCAGTTATTTAAAAACAAGAAATACAACTTAAAATCAATTCTTATAACCATGGGTAATCAGTGCAGTGAGGCAAGAATAGGTAAAATGTGCTCATATTTTAGAATTCTTGCGAGAGCGCCAGCTGCAGTATTTTGCTCAAGTTGAAGGTGGTTGATTGATTTCTGGGGCAGTCTGGCAAATAATTAATTAACGAGTTACAGCAATCCATATGGCTGGATACAAAAGCATGAATGAGAGTTTGTGCATTGCTGAATGAAAAAGATCATTACTGCTGCAATATTCCTTATTTTTACAGATAGCTGATTTAGTGACGTTGCTAAAATGTTCACAGAAGTTTTGGACAGAAACAATGATTATTCCCTGATTTCAAAGGTCTAGCTTTTACTAATCTAAATGGTAGTTATAAAACAAACTTGACCCAACCAGCCAAAGCATTTGTACAGTTTTTCAGAAACATTGCTTCATGTAATCATTTTTTGAACAAGATGGGTGGGTAGCTACCTGAGTTCATCTGATAGGACTATGGGGTGAGTAAAGGCTGATTGTTGATTGTACTTAGAGCTTTTCTGGGTGTTGCACATCAGGCTATGCTCCAGATGGTTCTCGATAATTTTTGTGTTGAGGGCCCCTGAATTGATACACATTAGGTCAGGGAGCACCATTAGATAAAAATTTGGTTCAGGGATCTCCATCAGAAAAAGATTTGGGTTGTTAGATATGATTAAGACCAGAAACAAAGATTATACTGTGACATCACTCACTGGTTTAGGGACTGCCATTTTGAAGTCTCAAATTTGGCTTTTTGGTCATCGCCATCTTGGCTTTTTGGAGTCAGAGGTAAACATATTTCGACAAGAGGTTGGAGCTGTGGAGAAACGAGGGATGGATCTGACTCAAAGACTGTGGTGATGCCTTAAAGACTGCCCATCAGCCCAGCCTGCCCTTAAATGTGGGTCAATTTGGGTCTTAATGAAGCAGGCACAGATGAGTGATCAAAAAAATCACCACTGTACAGTGGTTATGAATTTTTAAGTTAACTATAGAGACCAAAAACCATTTCCTTTCTTTTGTACCAGGCTGTAAACATGTTTGTTTATGCTTTAAAGTTGGGCATTTTAAGAAGGAGGTCTATGGGGATTTACTCACTTTTGGAGCCAGCCTCAAGTAGCTATTCAATGAACTGCAGTTTTTGGCTCTGTGCATTGGCTTCCTTTTTCAGCCTCTGAGGTTTCCACTTGACCAGAAGTCATACAGTTGGGGAGATAACCACGACAAGCCATATGTTCAGAATACTGACTCTTAACTCACATTGGACTCACTTCTATAGTGGATTAAATGGTGGAAATAAACTATTTCTCATTTTTCCCCATGCTTCTGGGGACCCCCTGGACCTGGAACTCCCTCAAGGATCCCTAAGGGTTCCTAAACCCTTGGTTGGCATAGGGAATTGAGCCTTGATGACCTAAAAACTCCATTCAAGGGAACATTTCGATGTTACACATGCTGAACAATCACTAGCAGAGCCGCTAAAAGTGCTCCAAAAACAGATTGTAACTTCAGCTCATGTTCCTCCCCTCCCTCACAGCCAGTAATGAACTCAGCCGCCCGCTCTGACTGAGCAATATGCTTTTGCAGGATATCGAAGAGCCGCGGTTCAGCCTGAATACACTTGCCCTTGCCTGCCCAGACAGAATGGCACTTTTTCAACTCAGTCCTTTCTTTTTTTTCCTCCACTCACTTGTGCCTGCTGCCATTGCCAATGCAGGAAATCTAAGCACGAGCGTCCGTGTGTCGGTGGCAGCGCGTGGAGGATCAAATCTAAACGGCCGTAACCTTTCATAATAAAAGACAAGGCCGCTGTCCGTGGTGCTGAAATCACTCTGCCGCTCTGTGAATGTGCCGTTTCTGTTTATCAGCGGCGGAAATTACACCCAAAGTTACAACAATCGGTACAAGGCGGGGGCGAGACCACCCAAATTATGTTTTGAAAGTGAATGGAGAATAACCCCCCCCCCCCTCTCTCTCTCTCTCTCTATCCCTCTTTTTTCTCTCTCACTCCTGCACGCAGAGACACAGAGACAGAGAGAGAGAGAGGAAGAGAAAGGGGGAGGGAGTCAAGTCAAGCAGGGATAATTAGAGGAGTGGGTCACTACTGGGAGATAACATCCGCGTTGAGGGGAAAAAAGGGAAAACGAATCAAAGCCGCATAACAATATCAGAGGAGGGAGATAAGAGTCTAAATCGACCACCATCAGCGCTGACGTCCGGCGTTGGCAGAAGCGAGCAGTTTCCTCTCAGCATCCAATTACAATGGACGAGGAGCTCAGCCTGTGTGGACTCTAAACCGCTGCCCAGTCAGGAGCGAGTCGAAAGAAAGCGGAGAGGAGGGAGGCAAAACAATGCTGGGGCTGATTTTTCTGCAGTGATTTTAAGTGGGATTCATCTTTTTTTTTTTTAAATTCTTTTATTTTTTTTCTTTCTTGCCGCTCGAGCAAGTGGAGCTGCCAAGATCAAGTGCACGCACGCAGGGAGACGGTAGGTCGCAGTTGTGTGTTGGGGAAAAGGGGACCGCGCGCGCATGGGATAGTAGAGCTTCTCAAATGTTGTTTGTCAGGAGTATCATTTAGTATGATGGACTCCAATTTGATCAAATAAGAGCACCTGAAGGCTGTTTTTGTATTTGCTCTTTGGGAGATTTTAGCGCGGGAGTGGAACAAAATCTCTGAATTCAGATGTGTTTTATATCCAGGATTATATTATACTGAGATAACTTAAAATGAAATTCAACAGCACAGCATTACATTGGCACTTAGGTAGACCTGATAACACCGGATCAATCATGCCCTCATTATTTCATGTTAATGGTAAATAAATATTTGATATAGGTCAGTGGCCAGTATTGGTCACACTACTGATATGAATGGGGTGCGTAACTCTCAGTATAAAGCAAAACAATAGAAAAAGCAGAAGAAACTACAGACTCCGAAATTAAGGCTCACTGCTGCAGACAGAAGCATATCTACTTAATGTTATTATGCCATGCTCATAATTAACAGTCTAGTACATGCAATCCAATACAACAGCTCTGCCATAACATCTATCATTACCATAATGTGCAATTTTTAATGTCATTACTGTATATATGTAAATTGGATTATATGATTATTACTAAGATCATACATTTATATTGTACTTGACTGCATATATTAATATAATATATGAGTAAAATACAGTCCAGTACAACACCATCAATAATAGAGACCTCAGTGTGTTAAACATATAATTAGATTAACAGCTTTGAGACTTTAATGGAGCATTGTAGGTATCATAAAAGTAGACTTTTGTTGCCGAATAGCTGTATTGGATTGCATTAGACTGTAAACATGGCCTTAATAAAGTAGAGTACATTTTTATAAACCTGTAGTATATGATTCAACAGCACCACAAACTGCAGCATCAAGTTGGTCTAAATGAACAAAAACGGAACATTATAAGGGAGTGTTGGATATTTATGGGGGGGTAAAATGTGGAGGCACTTCAAATATATTTTAAACCCTGGGGAGGGAGTTACGATTTTTTGATTTAGCTTAGGGCAGGAGATGAGACATTAAAATGTTGTATTTTGTATTTAGTTTAAATACCCTCAAACTCCCAAACTTGCAAGAAGGTTTAAAAGACAAAATAAATCACACAAAAAAAAATCACTCAATTTCTTACAGCCAGAAACTGTGAAATGTTTATTTATGGTGGAGGAAGGGTCATGCATTTTCTATTTTCTTCCAGTCACTCAGAAAAGCTCAAGGAAAAATATTTGTAGCTGTGGGGAGGGTCATGATATAAGAAAAAACAAAAGTTACACTTCAGCCACTCCACGACTCTGATAAATAAAGTACAGTCCCTAACAGTCTTGAATGTTGGATTCTTTGCAGGGCTGTTGTTCTAGTCTGCATTGTTTTTTTGGCGAGGTGTATCTAATGAACTCAGTCTCAATCTACTATCCCATAATAAGAACTAACTAACCATGCTGATGTGTTGTTGTTAATTGGTCTTGCTGCTTCTCTTATAAACACAAATCAAAAGCTTTAAAAAAAAGTCATAACCAATGTGTCACAGCACTTATCCATTATAAGGTTGTCCACAGTTTTTGCCCATCATGCCGCAGTACTAAAGCACTAAAGCAGCAGTTTTAATCTCAGAATACAATTTACAGACAAACTATAGCAATTTTCACCGCAGAGCCACTGTGTATTCAAATCACACGGGAATATTAAAGTGATACTGTTGTGATGGGGAAAAATGAAGCATAATAAGATCACTGCTGAGCACAGCAAAGCACACACCCTCTAGGAATCTGGCAGGAATATTACATTGACACTATGGGAGATGCCAGGAGGAATAGAGTGTGATTAGGTCACACTGGGAAGACCGTCATGTTTTCTAATTCTGACTTCAGTTTCTCCCTTTATGTCTGACTTTTAATGCACGTCCCTCTGGTTAATTGCTATTCCGCACATGAAGAAGTGTGGAGCCAAACAGTGGGCCCCTAGATAGGACCTCGTTTGTTTAACTCGGAGGGTGGGGTGTCTGATCCGTGCGGACAAGTTGACTCCTTATGCCTGCAGAGATGTTTAATTTTTCATTGGCTACTGTCTGCCAGACAATGATGACTGAAATCTCTCTTGGCTATAATTCTATAGCACGAACCAATTCTGAGAGCAATACGGTGAGATGGCAAAGATCAGCTGAAATAAGAAATGCATGAGGAAAAAAACATGATTACTTTTACGGTTTCATTATTTCCTGACAGACTTTTCAGATAGCCACAATATAGGCTACAAGCCAGATTGTTATTTGACATACATCGGACATCCATCACTCACAGTGAGCAGACGCTGTCACTTCCATGGCAACAAAGAAACATAATTTATGAGGATTCAATGACTCCCGCTGCAGACACCACTGCACACCCAGTATTACTGAAATGCAATATAGTGGGATGATAAGCAATCGTTATTGAAGCATTGCAAAGCATTTCATTCTTGAACACACCACACAAACTGTCCCACACACTTTTATTGCTGCTTGAGTAATACCTGCACTTTCTACTGAACTGCCATAAAAGGGAGTCATATTTATAATTTAGATTCAGCCATGTGGAACAGCGAGGGGAAACACAATATTGCAACAGCTTAAAAGAAAACAACAAATTCATTCATGTGAACACTTTTTTTTTTATCACAATAGGGGGTGCTATTAAAATGGAAGGGGTCACTCTGTTTCTGGAAGATGTGACTGGCTGCCATCCATCTCCCAACCTGTCGAATCTCATCCATCCATTACAATGTGTAACCAAAACTACTGAGTGACAGCTAAATGTGATTTGACTTTTGCTTCCTTCATTACGGCACCGTCACCCAGTCACTGGCATAAATACACAGCAGGGTTACTCTACTTGCTTTGCTTGGGGGCCACTTTTGCAAAAAGACAGCAGGCCAGGGGCCAGTCGCCACAGCCCCATACACTTCTTCATTTTAGGACATGTCTAGGATTTTAAGATTTGTCAAGGATTTCAGGACATCTCTCGGATTTTAGGGTGTTTCAAGGATTTTAGAATCTTTCTAGGATTTTAGAAGTTTCAAGGATTTTAGAATGTTTCCAGGATTTTAGGAAATTTCTCTGATTTTTTGGACATTTCAGGACTTTTCTGGGATTTTAGGACATTGCTAGGATTTAGGATATTTCTAGGATTTTAGGACATTATGGGCTTAGCTAGGACCTCTGTCGGGGGAGGTGGGTGATCCTCCACTGGCACCATTTTTAACAACAAACTCTTTTTTAATGCCATTTCATGCACTCTGGCACCTCATATATACTCAAACTACAAAAACAACTTCCAGTGTGAATCACTTTATTTTTATTGTGAATTAGAAAATGCCTAGGGGGCCACCTGCCCTGGCATGCTTTCGTGAGCCAGATCTGGCCCATAGCAGTTGACTATCACTGATATACAATATAAAATATGTGCAAAAAGATTGATGAAAATTGGAGCAACAGAAATATAAAAATCAAACCATGCATTCTGCTCCGACATTATCCTCATAAATTCTACAGCCCCTCAGATGAAGCTACTGTGAGTGAAATAGCTCTGATCGATTGCATCAACCAACCTCTACAATTAGAATGGACAGTGTGCATGTGTGAGAGAGACAGAGAGAGACTACAGAAAACTGACATTTGAAAAGGAGGGGGCACGAGAAATCAGAAGAATGAACAGGAGTTAAGTGTCAGACAGGTGGCGTTGACACAGATTCATTTGAAATGTGAAGAGCTGGAAACACTGAAAGGGTGACATAATTTGCTGCAGCTGTCGGCGTCGTGTATTCAGGTTGCCTGAATACAATGACTGACAAAGACACACAAACACAGACCTTGATGTTGCATTTACTTGTACTGCTTTTCTAGTAGAAAAACAAGATGACTTTAAAGTCCAGAAAAAATGGCATTTAAAAAGTGTGTAGCTTAAGTATTGAAGTGAGACAGCACAGGAAGACTGCATATATTTTGAGAGAAATATGATTTGATCATTGTGTCAAAACAAACACAGTCAGGTTAGCAGTATCCGTCAGGGAAAGAGAGATGAAGCTCATTATATGCTCAATGTAGTTGCTGAAGCAGTCCACTGTTAAATGCCTTGCGCACAATCTGGAGCTGTCACTGATACCACCTTCCATACAGTGAATCAATTCTAGCCCATAAGGTGGACAAGGTCCACAAGTCAGTGTTGAAAGAACAAAGCATACCATGCGCCAATGAATAATGACACAAACCATCAGGAAACATACCTTATATGACAAGAATGTTTCCATCTCACTCCCTCTTGATGTTTATCTACTTTCCTAACGTATGTTGTGCACCGACAGGTTGCGATGCCGATTCAGCATGTTGAATTGGCATTGCAAGATAAGATTAAAAAAAAGCCGACTAGGACTGATGAGGGCCAACGGTGTGGGATACACCACAGCGAGTAGGGTGACATATACTCATTGAATTGAAGGATTTATTGCCAAGTTGGTTTTTGCTCACAAAAAATTGCTTTGGTTGTTGATGCATGCATTAAACAAACAGTAAACGTATCAAGAGAAATAAAAAGTAAGGCAAAGTACCCGCAATGTACTGTAAATGCAAAGTACCAAAACATAAGACATACGAAGAATGTAGATGTTTCAGAGTAAGAGAGCTGTGCAGTTTTGTAAAGGATGTGCAGAAATATTTAGCAGGTGATGTGCAAAAGTTCACAGTAAAGCAAATCTGCAATGTGCAAGGATAATAGTACAAGATGTGTGTTATAGTAACGCATAACAAGTGTCTTTGGGGGGGTTAAGAGACTATGTCAATGGAGGCTCCGGGTTGACAGCACAACATTGACAAACAGCTGACCTTCGACTTTTTGTGTTTGTTTGTTATTGTTTTTTTGCGGCTCTCGTTTGAAAGGTTTTATAAATTCCAACTCATGGCTTTAAGAATGGTTAATGTTTTACTAATCCTGCTTAATTTACTGGCAATTCATTAAAATGTAAATCAAGCACTCTTTTTCAGTTGAAAATATCAATATACATGGGTATTAAGTAGTGTTGTTGATTGATTCAGGTCCAACTCTTGACATCTGAGAGCGAAGTATTAAAATTCCACATATTATGTATAAACATGCATAGTGACTGTGCTCTAAAGGCTGAAACCTGGCTTTTGCAATTGAATTATGCTATTGACTAATCCTGGTAGCAGGACCCTGCTTTCATCACCAACTGAGCCCCCTGTCAATAATCTCTCACCAAATGAATACTTTGTGTGTGTGTCAGGGGCAGGGAGGTGCTGTGGATCAAGAGGTGGCACAGTCTTTAATAAAGACAACTTCTGGATTGCCAGGTTGCAAAAACTCCTTTTGGACTGTGTTTATTTATCCCTTTGATTTCTTACTGATGCATTCATATAATTAACAAGTCATTAATACAAGATTAATAAGATGCTAATAAATGGATTTTGGTCTTTTGCAGCACTTTTTCCAGAGGATAAACTTCCTGCTGTCCAGTCAAAGGGATTTTTCATAACCCAAAAGCTGTGCTTAATAACAGCTTGAAACTGATCTATAAAGCTCAAGTAAATTATGTATTAACCATTAATAAAGCCATTAGTTACAGTTCATAAAGAATTTATAATGGGTTTCTTATTTAAAAGTAATCTCTTCTAAATTATAAACAATCTATGATAGCCTCAAACTATGAAAGTGATGATTGTGTAGATGGCTGTAAAAGAGACTTTCACCATGTGTTTGTGCATGTGCTTCTTTGTTAATCATTGTATTGAGGCATATAGTGAAAAGTCTGGCTGCATAAATTGTGTTGTCTTTCACAAGGGGTGCCCTATTTTGCATTATATCCTTTTCATCTCTACAAACATATTCCTCCTCGAAAATCAATACATCTGTGCATAATATTTTAGTTGTTTTGAAGTCATACATTTTTTTTACACAGCGTTTGCAGCATTTCCTCTGTTTAGTCATGCAGATAAAGCAGTGGATTTCAGAGGAGAAGAAAGCCCAGAATAACAAAAAGAGAAAGTCACAGGCCTAGAAGAGGTTTACGATCTCTCTTTAAGCTTTGAGCGATGATGATGTGACATTACAATCACCCTTCCTGGACAGTGAGTGCATAAAAGTAAATCTTGTGTGGAAAATGGATATTGATTATGCAGTCATACAGTTGCCATTGTGCTTTTACTTCTCAATTATCGGTTGCAAATCAAATCAAACCGCGAGGAAATTCAACGCAAAAATATGTTCATTCTTATACGATTACAGCGATATATTCATTAGTCTGAAACATTGCTTTTCACTGTGCATCGAGCAAATAGTGTGACTAGAGCTGCAGCCTATAAAGCATCCTTTTGCTTCAGACAAAATCTGGCTTTCTGGGTTGCTTTGAGCCTCTGTGCAATTTTTATCAATAACCTTTGAGCTTTTCTGCTGGCCCGCTTAACTCCCAACAACAGTCTCGACATCTTGGACTAACCTGTCACTGCAGTTTATCATGTGAACTCTTATAAAGCAAAGATCTATCTAGTTTCTTTAAGTACAGGGAGATGGAGTGAGGAGTTTTTAGACTAAATGCTCCGCTGGGAGAAGACGCGAGTGCCGCCGATGCTGCTCAGAGGATGATTCTGCTTGTGGTAGCCTGACAGTGTGCCACAAAACACACAAGCATTTCAGCGATAAACATTCACTCATTTACTTTGTTTCTCCTTAACGCAGATATTCACAAATGCAACCCCAAGACAAACACACACACACACACACACACGCACACACACACACACACACACACACACACACACACACAACATCTGCTTTCATGGTGAAAATCAATGTCTGCGGAGCCCAGCTGGACAGAGTAGTAGCAGCAAAATAAAGAAATCAATGCAGGCTTATTAACTGAGCAGAGCTTCCTTTACCACTGACACCAAAATGTGTGTGTGTGTGTGTGTGTTTGTATCTGTCTGTGTCTGTAAATGATGATGGCTGCTGCCGGTTGTGCGAGTACATAACTATGTCTGCCAGTCAGAGTGTGTGTCCCTGAATGTTGGTGGCTAGTGTACAAGTGTTACTTTGTAGGCATGCTCTGCATGTTTATGAGCTTGTGTGTTTGTGTGTTTTTGTGTGAGACTATCGCTCAAAGTCAGTGTGTTACTCTTGGGTTAGTGCCACAGTGTTCTCCCCGTGCCTTGGCCTCAGTCTATTTGTGGACAAAAGGATGCTCTGAGACAAATGATTTAGCACCTGTCAGTCAGCGCAGAAGGACGAGAGATGAGAAAAGAAAGAGGTCAGAGACGAAGGAAGGTGGGGGAAGGGAAATCATGGAGGCTTTCAGAGAAACCATGAAGGAAAAAAGGTAGAGGAAGAAAGTTCAAGCGAGAGAAAGAGAGAGTTGGGCTAAAAGAGAATTTACGATTTAGCTCGGGGTCATCACATAGCTCAAGTTCCTGTGAGCAATTTTCCTCGGGAAATGACAGCTTCTATTTCTGTTGAGTTGTTTGCCTAACACCGGCTCGCAGGAACTGTGCCTGGCCTTCAGGCCCTGCGAGCAGACCTTCTCTCATCACAAGAGTTACCATAACAACGGATGAGGCCAACCTGCACCGGTGGCAGCGCAGGGATGTGAACTTTGCTTCTGCCTCCAGCACTCCTGACTGTCTGCTGCACCTCTGACACATCAACACCCACCCTTTTTGGAAAAAAAAAAAACATAACAGTGCAATGCTGTGAATTTTCTACTCTGTTAAAGGGATAGTTCAGATTTTTTGAAGTGGTGTTGTATGGGGAACTTATGCATGGACAGTATATTACATACAGCAGATGTCAGTCAGCATGCCTCCAATGTAGTGAAGCAGGCTCCAAGTGTTTTATATGTAAAATGTTAATGTGACAGGTAGCCATTAACGAAATGCAGTGGAAAAAAAAGGGTCACAATTCCACTCTTAAATGCAGTTGAGTGGAAGCATAAAGTAGCATTAAAGGGATAGTTCAGATATTATGAAGAGGGGTTGTATGAGGTGCTTATTCATAGTCAGTGTATTACACACAGCAGATGGTGTTCAGAACAGGTAGCTAAACAATCTATTGCTGTGCATCGGGCTGACCATAAAACATATTTTAGCCACCTAAAAAAATTACCACTTAAAAAAAAATCAATATCAGTCAAAGTGTACGGAGAGTATTTTCACAGCTTTACCTAGATGTCAGAAAGTGGTTTCTGACAGGAAAATGACGCATTTATATCGCTTTCTCTAAAGCCAGGCAGTAAAAAAGGCAGTGATTTTAGTTCACTGAACACAGGAGCTGCTGCTCTACCAACACATTCTCCTCCCAACTTGTCACCTGCTCTACAGTGGATTTCTGCATCTACATATTACATTTTAGGTATCCCTCTGTGTCTGCTGTTTACATTCTGGGATGCTGCTTCCATGACATCAACAAATGCACATGGTGGGATTATGTTTAGACAACACGAGCACATACCAGAATGTACCGCATGCACATGCTGGCACGGATGGGTAGGATGATTAGAATTAGGCAACAAGGGCACAGACAGTGAGGATTAGGGGAAGAAGCAACACTGTACTTTGGCATGAAAGTCTGTTGTTTGCAGGACCCATCCACCACCCCTCTCACCCACCAAATAGGTGCCCCTGTGCGCCTTATATAATGCAGTTACTGGTAGTGTTTTAACCTGAAGCTGTCCTGCTGCGTATCACGTGCATGCAGCAGATTCCGTCTGATTGCGTTCTCAAGTGACACTAACTGTGCACATGTAATGCAGATGAGTTTGGAATGAGCTGGCTGGCTCTACCTTTGCCTCAACGGGTTATGTTGCTTGTGTTATTGTGTTGCATTTAAAGGGGTTATTTTGGATTCACCAGAGTCACACAACAGCAGAACTAACTGATAGGGGCAACAGTTAACCAACAGCTCCTGTGTTCAGGGAGCTAAAATTCCAGTTTTTCTTAATGGAGTCTGGTGGCTTTGATAAAGAGCATAGATGGTGGAATGAAGCCATTAATGGCTTCCCTGTCATAATGGGCTGCCTGAGATTACGGTAAAATAGTGAAAATACCCTCAATATAGCATCCACGTAAACTGATATTGATTTTTTTAGGTGGGACTTTTTTGTAGGTGGCCAAAATACTTTTTTGTTGCTGACTCCCATCCACAGCAGTACATTAATTAGCTTCCTTGGCAGTACTCCAGCTTGCTTCTCCAAACTGGGACCATGCTGACTGCCATATAGTGTAGTATATGATATTATTCCAATTTTATTTTTACATGCATGTCTTACTATGTCTTTATGTCTTCCATGTCTTGATGTGAAGCACTTGGTCATATAATGTCTTTCTTGTAAAGCACATTGGAATGCATTTCTTGTGTAAAAGCGGCTACGCAAATAAAGTGTATTATTATTATTATTAGGTAATAGACTTACTACAGACAAGTAATCAATACAAAGCCACTTAAAAAAATCAGAACTATCCCTTTAATGTTCGTCCAGCCACACTGCTGATTGTTCAGCAGAAGGTGATTTGTCTGGAGCGTGAAAACAAAGCGCTATGTTAAGAATAAAGACACAATTCTAATTTCAGAAACAAACAAACTTCCAAGTTGCTGCGAACTCCAGTGCACAATCATGTTTGCAGAGCCTCAGTGTGTCGATGCATGCTCAGAGCGAGATACTGAATGCTGAACAGGCTTTGTGTGACATGCAGTTTAATGGATTTCTTTTTTGGCATTTGTTGACTGACATCTGCCCTGGCAGGTTCTCTCCAGCTGTTCTCCCTTTTAAATCCATGTACACAACATTATGCTCTAATCATCCTATTTACACATTTCCAACCCAGTCGATAGAGATGTATTGCTGACCTCGTTTTTTAACGGCGAACAAAGCAGCCCCCCTCTATGAAAACGTCAACAGTGCTGAGAGCGGCTTAGCTAACAAGCATCTGATTGTGCAGATTACGCATGTTCCGCAGAGGATTACTGAGACTGAAATGAACAAATTGACCTCTTACCACTGAAATCCCACATCAGCATGACAAAAGATGAGCGTGGTGAGGGCAAAATCTGGAATAGTGGGAGCGTGTACTGTAAGACAAGTCAGCAGCATTATTTAAAGAAACCTCTCCCTGAATGTTTTATTTTTGTTTCTGTTTGCAGACCCCAATAGCTCCATAGGTGATTCTCGTCTCTACATCTCATCAGGCTCGCACTAACACTGAATGCTATTGCTGCTCCGGCTTTTTAAAGACGGAGTAAAACTGAAATGAGCGGCGAAATGCACAAGCTATTTTCTCTACCAGGCAGGGTGTCATTTGCATTGATGTTGGCCTCATATTCTACAACAATATAAGCATCCTGTTCCATGTGTATTCTTAGCCAAGGGCGGGCGAGTGTCTTCCTCTCTGCCTCCTGTCTGACACTTTTCAAACAAGTCAAAGCTATTTAAAAGTCATCTCATCGTGAGAAGTAACAAAAAGCTCAATGACAGACCAAGGCCTTATTCAAAATTCAATTTTTGTGCTTTCTCTCCCTGACAATAGAAGTACATAATTTTTGCTCCACGCTTGTTTGGAGAGCTCTAGAGAGGAAATGGCTTGCTTTTTGTTAATAAGTGTCTCTGTGTTTTTTGCAGAGAGAAGACGATTGAACAGCTTATGTAGGTCACATTGCATTAATCTAGTTGGCTATCCTCGTAAATGCGCTCTAAATCAAACATGCAATATTAAAATCCAGCTCATTGCTCATTGGCTTAATAATGCAGAGTGGCTGCGATGAGAATGACTTCTCAGCCGGCGAAAAAGTGATCCTAGTGCTTTTGCACTTAGGCGGTAAATTACTGGTCTGGATTATAACAGTACAAATGAGACGCGCTTGATATCAATCTGACAGTTCAAACAGCGTGCAAACTGAATATTTATCAGTCACAGTGTATTTCAGGCACAGGACCCTTTCATCACTCATCAGTAATGAGATCTGTGTGCATTCTAGTAATTAATAAACTAGATGATCTCCGAGAGCGAGATGTAAATGCTATCAATTATCTGTCTGGGCGATTCTGCAGTCTTAAGCAAACTGGAGATTTCACAAGTCAGACAGGCTTAATGGGATATGGAAACACGGCCCGGGTGCACATGAATGTTTTATAACAATGTGAGATTTTAGCTTGGATCAATGAGATGTGTGCACTTCTCCACTGGATGAAGATTCTGTGGAACAGGGCGACAAAGTACAATAAATCTACCTGCTGTCACCAGAGCAGAGTGACGGGGATCAGTGTGACATTTTAACATGTATTTTATCTCCAGGCCTTTCTGTATCTTCATGCGATCTTCTGCCGATTGTGAACGCTGCTGGGGTTGCATGATATTGGATGTCCAAACGTGAACTGCAGAGCGGAACAATAAATCCCTCCCAGCCTGTATAGAAATAAAAAAAAGTGTACGGATGAGTTGCTCGGTGATGGGTTTATATCAAAGAAAGATATTGCTGTAAGGTGCAAGCGAGCAGCCGACGCTGATGTTTTTGATCAGATGATTAGAGCTGCTTGCCACTTGAGGTTTGCTTTGAGAAAGTAAATATGCTTTCTGAGATTATAGGGGTCAGAGCAGAGCATCTTTGCTGCACATTTACGTGTGTGTGTGTCTTCGTATGACAAAGAGAGAGACAGAAATAGAGGGAGTGTGTTTGCGCATGCATTAAAAAGACAAGAGAGAGGTCCTTGAGGCAACCTGCACATCTTTTATCACATCTTTAATTAATTGAAGCCCATAATAGAAGCTGCTGCAATTCCACTGAATAGACACAGTTGAAAGGAAAACAGACGTGGATAAGGAGATACTCTTATGTTTCCCCTGCCATTTCACAGCCATCTGCATATGCAACAAATCTGCAGCCACTGTCAATCTTTCCTTTGTGGGGGAAACACATTACCGCGGAGGAAAACAGTTTGTTGATATAACTGATTGCTTTCTCTCTCCAGGTTTTGCCTCTGAAGGTCTAAAAAACCGCCATGGTGCTCTTGCGGTTCTCCAGGCTTGTCCTCATCATAGGGGCCCTCGTCCCTCGACTGTCTGTGGGATGCCCCTCCGGCTGTCGCTGCTACAGCCTCACGGTAGAGTGCGGATCTCTGGGGGTCAAAGAAATCCCACAGGGCGTCTCCTCTGTTACCGAGGTCAGTCGGACGATCGACATAGCACTAGCTGCCGGTGCATTGCAGCCTGACCCCCTTCTCTGCCCCTGCCTGCACCAGTGGTTTTGTGTCAGTTGACTCCCTCTCTGATCCATCCTTATTACCCTGAAATGATTGTGGTTAATCAATTCGCTGTGACCCCCTTTGATGTAAGCCTGAGGGAGGGGCTGTGCTGTTGGCTGTGTAATTATTCATTCTTGCTCAGAAAGTGACTCTCGCACGCCCTCTGATCATCTGTTGAGAACATGTTTAACACTACACCGTCTTTTCCTCTCGGGTTCAGGCCCCCCAACGTTGCTGCAGCTCATGAATATTAATACAAAGCATGTCCGCATAAATTGTTCCATTAACCTCAATCAGCAGGTCTATCTCGTCCATCATACTTCACCTCACGGCCCCGTGTTTGCCGCTTTGAAAACCGACAAATGCACATTAGCAATCAAACACACAGCTGTGCATTGTGGGTAGGCCACACAATCTCGCTCCAATCACTCAAACAGTTTCTGATTGCTGACAAACAACTGTCTGTGATTTCTGCAGCGTTTGGTGAGAACTGAACCACAAAATAGGAAACACGCCGAACAATCCACATCCCGATCCTCAACGAGCTCATTCTACACTGTTTGTATTGCCTACATTAACATATATCCAAAGCTCTGCACAGTGCGGCAAGTGCAGATAGCTCTAGCGGTGGCCCCGTTGTTAATGCAATCTCTCCTCATGGTTAATACATTTTTCTACTCAGCGAGCACAGCAGAGCAACAGGCCACGCTCACTTTCTTGTACAAAACAAAACATCGATTCAAACATCACATCTCCTCCTCCGTGTCTCTAATGTAATAAGGTTGTGATCACTCGCCTAATTTCATTTACCCTGTCTCCCCTGCAGACCATCTTCCTCCAGGACAACGCTATAGTGCAGATCCGTCTTCAGGATCTAACTCGTCTTGGCAGCCTGCATTACCTCTACCTTCAGAATAACAGCATCTCAGCCCTGGAGCCTGGCGCCTTTCTGAGCCAGGGGCAGCTGCTGGAGCTCGCACTCAATGGCAACCTCATCCACCTGGTCACCCAGGACATGTTCCGGGGTCTGGAGCACCTCCGGATCCTGTACCTTGCTGGGAACCAGATCACTCGAGTGCAAGACCACACCTTCAGGGGACTGCAGGTTGGAGAGTTAGGATGAAGGAATAAATGCACAAATGGATTTTGGACAGAAATGTTTAATGCTCATTTTGTTTTTAAAAACCTTAAAGCTAATCCCTTTTTTGGTTAAGTGAAAAAAGCTTAGCATTTAAGCTATCCCAATATGGAATGCCTTTTTATGGATTATATATAATGGCGCCTGCAACTGTAAATCCAATTCATGACAACATGTCAGACTAATCCCTTGCACACAGTTATACAGTACAGACTGAGTCAGGTGGGATTGAGTCATCCTGTCTTTACATTTGACATTTCGTTTTGCCCTCCCTTAACATTTTCTTTCCTCTGCTTTATGTCTTTTTCATCTGCAGCGTCTGCAGGAACTCCACCTGCAAGAAAACAGCATAGAGCTGCTGGCAGAGCAAGCCCTGTCTGGCTTGTCATCTCTGGCGCTGCTGGATCTCAGCAGAAATCACCTCCGTACCCTGGGAGCCTCGTCCCTCAAACCGCTCGTGAGCCTGCAGGTGCTCCGTGTCACAGGTAGGCAAAGCGAGGACAGAGTACAGCACATTATGTCCCACAGTAATATGACAAAACCCTCCAAGACTGAATTAAATTCAACGTGCCCTGGAAAGTGCTTCCATATATTCCACATGAACTGACACTGCTCGAGAATGCGCTGCCGTAGCCACAACCTGCAGGCTCCTGTCAATGAAAATTAAGTGTCCTTAAACATGTTTTACATATCAAAGGCTTCCATCCAACCGTAAACCTTTAATGAGAAAAAAATCCCTCAAAGACACAATTTGAAAGAATAAATTGAAGGAACACTGTCTGAAATTGGACTGCCTAGCCAGGGCAATTAGTCCTGCAATGGGTGCCAAAAGAACTCAAACAAAATTTAAATTATCTGAAGCAAAATACAATTGTTTATAACAATATCACCTCAAGGCCAATTCAGAAGCAGCTCTAACACTTCAATCCTATCACATGATCTTCTCATTTCAGGGACTTATTCCCGAATTTTGGCTCATGGGTGCAGTGCTGCTGGAGTGCACCAGTATAGAATAGAATATATCCTTATTGTCCACCAGGGTGGAAATTTGTCTTCGGCCCCCCACTTTTTTCCTCCAAGTGGGAAAAAAACATATTCTCAGTTAGCATAATCCCGCTGAAATACATTTACACTTTTTTAAGCAGTCTAAGATTCAGTCATCACTAAAGCATATGTCATGCAAAGGAGCCAATAAAAACAAATGGAATGGTCAAAGCTGTGATATTGAAATTTACGATGCATTGACTGATTCATAACAGCAACTTGTGGAATGAGTAACATGCAAGGTGCAACCTCGGAGGCTGAAAAACAAAACAAATAAGAAGTCAAAGAAGCCAAAAACTGCAGTTCACTGAACACCCACTTGAGGCTGGCTCCAAAACAGAATAAATTTCATTTGCACTTCTGGCTCAAAAACAAAACAAGTTAGAGACAGCTGAAATGCCGATCTAAATGCTTCAAAACGGCAGTCCACAAACCTTTGAGGGTCATTCTAAATTAAATAGTTTTTTCTTCCTCTACAGATAACTAGCTGTTAACTTATAAAGATGAAAAGGGTAAAAGTTCATGATGATGTAACATTACTTTAAAAACAATAAAACTAGTCAGTCTAGCTTAGGTTGGCTTCTACTAATGCCAGCTTGCTTACTATCATTGTTGAAATGTTTAGCTCACTGCCATGTAATATTCTCAATATGATGAATGCTTCAAAATGAGCCTCAACTTAGTGCTTGCACACATGGGCACTTATTATAGGTGCACTCTTGTATTTAAAGAACATAGCACTACACCTTTGGGTTCAAGGTTCATTCTCATCCTTGGAAACAGTAGTTGACAAAACCATACACATGGTTTACCTCTGCCACCCTTGTCTGCCTCTCCAGAGAATCCTTGGCGCTGTGATTGTGCTCTGGGATGGCTGAGAACCTGGATAAGCGAAGATGGACAGCGTCTGTTGAGCTCTGCCGAACAGCGTCGACTGATGTGCTCTGAGCCGCCTCGCCTCTCCCACCTCAGCCTGGTGGAGGTGGCTCCCAACAGCCTGGTCTGCATCCCCCCTGTGGTGCAGCTCGAGCCCAGCCATCTGACTGTGCGACTCGGGGAGAGCCTCCGAGTCTCGTGCCAGGCTTCCGGATACCCTCAGCCTCAGGTGACCTGGAAAAAAGCCTCCCATGGCAAGGCCCAGTTATCCCCTCGAGGTCTGGTTCAAGAGTTGGGACCAAATGGTGAGCTCTTCAGGCCTGGCGCTGGAGGAGTGGTGACAGCCTTGCCCTCCAGTAGTGGAGGGATCAAGGTTGGAGGTGTTGGAGGAATCCAGGGACTTGTGCGAGGGACAGAGGAGGGCGGTGAGAGGGACAGCTTTGATCCAGACATGGGCAGCGGCATGCTGTTCCTCAGCAATGTCACTGTAGCGCATGCCGGGCGCTACGAGTGTGAAGCCTGGAACCCTGGTGGTGTAGCCAGAGTTACCTTTCATCTGGCTGTCAACATGTCCTCGTCTTCGTATTCATCCCAGCTCTGGCCTCGTTTGAACATGCACTCCTTTGTTTCCTCTTCATCTAACTCCTTCTATCAGCCAGAGGTTCTGGATGTTAGCCAGGAGCTGCTCTATGAACAAGACAGCATGGACTTTTATGCTCTTGGCCCTGCTACACAGACCGCCATCGCCATTGGCATCTCCTTGCTAGCACTCACTGCCGTCCTCCTCTTGATTATGATCTACACTCGTCACCAGCAGTACCGCAAAGAAGAAGGCGGATCCTACTGTACCAGCAAGGAAGAAAGCATCCTCTATGTGAACGACTACTCCGACGGACCCACCACCTTTGCGCAACTGGAGGAGTACCGTGACGACCATGGCCACGAGATGTACGTACTAAACAGAACCAAGCCTGTCCTGGGCTCCACTTCATCCAGGTATCCAATGATGACTGGGTTTGTCCAGCAGAAGGGTATGAAGGAGGCTCTCCTGGACCATGAAATGGTGCAGACTTTGACCAGATCGGGAGGATTGGGGCTTCACAGAAACCCAGCAGATGGAGGAGAGGGACCCCTAACAACAGATCCAGAGGAACTCTTCCTCAGTCAGAGTCTCCTCTTCGGATCACAGGTTGCTTACGAGATCCACTGCTAAGGGGTTTTAACTGTGTTCTAACATTAAACAATATGTTGTTGGACTTAGTGAAAGACATTAAAGGAAATCAGCTTGGTGCAATAGTTTTAAGCATCACATCATTATGTGGTCTTCAAAGAGGGGAGAGCATCAATAATTGGTTGCTTTGGATCATTATCAGCCTCTCAGAGATCCTCGTCTGATTGATTGCACGACATTAAGATGGGTCAGAGTGATGAACGGTGATATTTAGGAAAATGACCATACCTTTCTGTCTTGAAAAAAAAAAAACCCTTTAAGGATAATCATGAGTGGCTAACTTTATCTGAAATGATTTGCTTTGACAGTTCATCTAAATCCTGACAAAAGAGGCTACAGCACACAATGGCAACTAACAATGTGGATTCAAACAGTGAGTCATATTTTGTACTTCTTGTTTTCTTTTGGTGTGTTATGTCAGTGTTTTGTGAAAATATAATAAAGCTAATTACCACTGTGAAGTACAGTCGTTCTGTGGACCCTGTTGCAGATCCTGTTAGAATTAGACCTAAACCGATCCTCATACTGAAACTACATTGTCATTACCCATATGTGTGAGTGGGTGTAGGTAGGTGGATTTGTTTGAAGAGGTTCATTATGAATGCAGCAGTCTTTTTGTTTTTGTTTTTACATTTTTACCATTGCAGTGTATTTCTTGATGTTAACATGTCCTGTTTTTGTTGCAACTGTTTTGGTTGCAAAACTAGAACAAGAAATTAACATTTCTATTGTCTGGAATTTAGTCATTTGTGGAATTAATGACATTAACATCAGTCTGTACCAACCATTACAATGTGAATATTTCTACATAATAAAATGTATTTTGAAAGATCCAATGCTTCTTTTCCTTACAAGATCAACGGGTCGCCCTATCACAGCTGTTCTGCTAATACTGTACTGTTAAAAGCTTATTGGATTTCACTGTCTTTTTATTCTTCCCTTCAACCCATTACATGTAGCAGGTGAGTGTGAAAGCTGTGCTTTTATAGACTGTGGCATTCAGTCACTTTTTAGAGGTCAGTCCGTGAGAGGTCCATGGTTCATAAACTCTTAATTCTTTTCCTCTGTGGCTAAGCACTGTAGTATGAAAACTGCTATTGGAAAAGTGTTTTGAAATGGAAGGTCTGTGCTTCATATCAGGACCTAGAGCCATACTGATCCTCAAAAACATGTCAATATTCTTGTCAAAGGACTGCTGCTTTATTGTGTATAGGTGTAACTGTTTTAAATGCCATGTTTTTTTTCATGAAAAAACAACTGAAGGTCATGTTCACCATCAAAACATTTTATTTTATTAATAGTGCTGCCTGTCATAGTCACTGGAAGTATGTGGCATGGAGTAAAAGACTTGTTAACGTGTTAAGGTTAAAAAATACACCTACAAACATCTCTAAAGCAGATTTATTATCATACTATATCTCGTTTGTTTAATATGTACACAAATAACATATGCTCATACATCCATCATTTGTATGGTCTTTAAAATTAGCGCCCCACAAATGTTGTTTTTTCTGGTAAAGTTAAGTACATCATGTAAAGTTATGTAGACTACGTAAATTGATGTAGGGTTAGGTTTAGGCAAGTTAAGCTACCGTGGTTAGAGAAACATAGTGAGGACGTACCTTAAATTCCCTCCACAAGTGACCACAAGTTGCTGATTTTACACTTTCATTTTAACAAAAAGTTAATTAATAAAGAATTAGTGTTTTTGAAAACCAAGCTAGCATTATTCTCCTGCTTTCACTCTTTATGTCAATCTAAGCTTGTCACTGCCTGGTTCAGCTTTTTACTCACTCGAAAATGCATTCTTAATACACTCAGAAATGAAAGTAGTATTGATCCTTTCACCTTTCAGAAAGACAGAAAATATTGCTTTGAATATTGATAGGTAATCGTGTGATCTCCACACACAGATTCCTGCAATGCACATTCTGTAGGCAATAGTTCAAGATTCTGGTATTGAAAGTGTTTTGGTTTATCGCACTCCAAGTTGTACTGACCAATCACGTTTGAGCGGCAAGAAAGCAATCTGTGCGGAGAACAAAAGAGAAGGAAATTGGTCAAAATACAAAAGACAAAGTGGCAGTATTTGACAAGTTAGGATGAGAATACATGGTAACAGTGGCAAGTCAGATTTGAACACAATACTATATAACAACTTATCCATAAAGGTGGAAAAATTGTCTTTGCCCATCAGACATTTTATTCAAACATTAAAACATACACACAACCTAATAGCAACAGCACTGACAGAACAAATGCTCTGTGGAATTGCCTGTGGAATAAATTATGTCTTCTATATGTTCTTTGTAGCTTCTTCTCTTTAGCTGGATGGACCAATCACACAGAGAGGTTTTTCTCTGACATTTCTATAAAAACTCGACAGTGGATTACAGATGACACTGTATGTGCAGATTTAACAACAGTAGCCTCACAGCAGACAGCTGAGCTAATATCAGGGACAAAAGTAGAACATTTCCCAAACACAGAAAACAACATACACACAAAAAAAACGGATCCGACGGAGCCCGTCCAAACAGCTCCTTATCACTGCTGAAGATGTATTATGCGGCCTTTCTTACACAATGCAATGTGAAATGCTCTTTGCAGTTGTCCCATGAAGCAAATGGGTTTCCTTTGTGCCTACTGTGATACAGTTTTCAGGCTGTGTCATTACATGTCCAACAAAGCCTCACTTACAATGGTTGTCATGGACACAAATGGCAAAAGCTCAACATGTCCAGTTTTTTTGTCGAGACCAACAGCTTGATTGGCATTTTGAGGTGTGTCTGCAATTTTCTGTACAACCCCTCTATCCCAGAATACACGCTGTGTGTACTAAACTGTTGTTTCATTTTTGTACAGCGCGCACCTCCTCTAATCACTCCGCATTATTTTCAAAGATCCCCACCAGTGTACCTGCAGGCATGTGCTGTTGATTAGAGTCTTCTATAATTGATTTAACAGCCAGAAAATTATGCAGAAATAATTCTAATGATAGCAGTAGTTTGGGAATCAAGGATTTAATGCATTGCGGCGTATGAGAGCACCCCACTAAGAAGCCTTACCTTTTCCAAAAAGCACTAGCTCTCTGTAATGGCACATAGGTCACTGTATGTGGGATATTTAAGTGGATTATTCACCCATTTGTGATGCAGAAGGGCGTCTATGGATAAAAATTTATTATTCAAGATTCTGGAAAGCACGTTTTAGAGCCATCCTTAAAATCAGAATGTGTTTTATATGCTTGTGGGGTGGTTGCAGTTTGGGTTTTGGATATTATAATCGTTCAAGGAGAGTCAAGGACAGTCAAGAGTTCAAATTCCTTTTCATTAAAGAGCACAAATTCAGTAACACGTAAACAAAAGGAATGCACCCACACAACATAGACAATGGATGCAATCTTTACTACTGGAATTTGCTTTCCTTTTTCATGGCGAAGGTTACCTGTGATCCCATCCATCAATCAAACGAGTGGAGTGGGGATGCAGCGGGGAAGAGTGAGACCTCATGGTTCTCATACTGATGCTGTTCTTTTTTTTTCTTTTTTCTTACCCATCCACCTTCTTTCAAGTATCTGTTCTCATCTCACTCCCAACTCAGTTCAACACGAGGGAATGAATTTTCGTATGAGGTCAAATATGAGATATGTGGAAATGAATTATTGATGTATTTCTACCTGGCCTCTAACAGTGGCTTTTCCCAACATATAGGGTTTGTACAAATTTCTGCCTGATGTCCGGTGTCACTAACATGTCATCATCATAGTTTTGTTTTGCAATGATCAGCTTTGATGCTGTGTTGAGTTATGTATGAATAATGTTAGGCACCATGAGGGTCAGTCAAATCACAGTTTCATTATAATAAAAGATATATCAGAGTGGGCAACTAAAGGATTCAAAACCTGTGTGCACCTGCACAGAAAGTGTAGCAAATGTAGAGTAGAAACAGCAATCAACCGTATTGTTTGTTGATTCCGGTCCTACATCAATATTAGGCACTGCTTGATTACAGTCCCTGACTAATGTATAGTCTTGCTTGAATGGTAGGTTTTTATCCAGAGCATGAATGAACAGCATGTGATTTCTCGTCAAGGGTTACATGATTGAAGGCTAGAAAATCAATTCAGGTCAAAACTTTTTTTTTTTTTAACTAACAATAGGCCTGTCAAACCGATTTTCAACAACAGATATGAAAATCTAAGATACGGTTCTCTTTTTGCCCCCATAGAAAGCCTGCAGGGCTGCCAGAGTCATGTTGAGAAAAAAACAGAAAGAAAGAAAAATGTCAATGAATCACGCTGCACTTGAGTGCTTGATATTTGCAGGGGAATTTCTTCAATTTTTTTCCTCAAATGGACCCGAGTCCTTCACAACACCAACATCACAGTAATTGGTCACATGTGGAAAGGAGTGTTTGGCAGAAAGTGAAAAAACATCTATTAATACATTCATTCAATGCAACACACCAATTTGGTTTATTTATAGTCCCAACAGTCTCAATATTTCATGGCTACTTATGTCTTTTACACATATTATGATTAATATGATAATAATGAGATACTAATTATGAGTAGATGTTATTCTGCATTTCACAGTTATCAGAGATTTTCAACATCGGCATAATTCAACAGTGATGAGGCCAATGAAGAAGTACCAAAAACAGTGGCTCCATGAATGACCACCTGAGGCTGGCTCTGGAGGCCAGTCAATTCCCACAGACCTCCATGTTAAAATGCCCAACTTTTCAGCAAAATAAACATTACGGCCTGGTACAAAAAAACAGTTTTGGTGTCTATAGCTAATTTCCCCCCTCATGACAACTGTACAGAAGGTGAAGTTTTACATAACTGAAGGCTTAAAGTTCAGAGTAATTAAGAGCCGCTTGATCCACCCAACACTCCTCCACAGCTCCACCCTCCCCTCCAAATATGGTCACCTCTGAGTCCAAAAATCCAAGATGGTGGTGGCTAAAATGCTGATCTCAAGGTTTTCAAAACAGACAATCCACAAGTAGCTACTTCCATTATTTATACATTCTATGTTAGTACTATCCCAAGGGGTTCTTTCTGTAGTCCCAGTTGCCAGGAGGTATGCACATTACATTATTTATATGCTTCATGATCACTAAACCAGCTGATTTTCATTTTGTTGGTCTGGAATCTGATTTATCAACGTTAATTAAAACCAGGTATGTCATATGATGCATATTTTATTGATAACGCATAGTTTGTAATAAATACAGGGGCTCTATGCAAAATTAAGAAAGGAGGGTGGGCGTTACATTTTTCAATGATGCTCTACCAATATCAGCAGCAACCGCCGTATGTGCAGTGCAAAGTGGTGGCGATGAGCTAGCCACTGAAATACATACATGCACTAGCATGCATATGTGGCGGAACTGGTCTACCCAGCCCCTTGTCTTTCCAAACCCATAAAATAGTGCTGCTTTGTTAAAGCTTTAGACGTAAGAGTGCAACGCCAAAAGGCACCTTTATTTTATGCATGGAACACTGCTGCACAGCTTCAGGTGAGGTTATAATATGTTGGTGATTGGCTGGTTTGTACCTGCTGCATCTGCTTGATATGCGCAAGGGCGGTTTCTCTTTAGAACTCGGCCAGATAGAGCCTGTTGTGTGCACATGAAACATGGCAGGGAGGGCCTCAGGTTAAAACGCTGTCTGTGACAATGTAATGTAAGGAGTACAAACCAAAACAAATGCGGGAGTCAGATTTTCGCTTCCTGTTGAACGCGATGTTAAAACCTACTTCTTCCACGCCTACACCTAACCAGCTATGCCAGCATGTGCGTTTGTGACATCCTGGCGTTGGTTGGTTGTTGTCTAAAAATAACCAGGTGGGGCGCCATCACCCCAAGTGCATTTGTTGACATCACAGGAGGAGTATTGCAAAATGTAAAGAGCAGATATCTGATCAAATTTTGTATACAGAACCTTTAAAATTTCACATAATTAGCCCATATCATAAGAACATGGGACCGTGTGTTATAATGTAACTAACCAGATGAATTTTCACTCTTTGTTTTGGGTGTAGAAATATTGCATTAACACGCATTTTGAACAACCACAATCAGACAACTCGTCCTATGCCATAATTTAAATTACATATGATCCAATCTCATTTGCACAGCTGTGTAAATAGCGATAGATGTTTGCACGACTTCTGTAGAAGAAAGGCTCATTCATTCATTCATTCATTCATTCATTCATTCATTCATTCATTCATTCATATCCCAGTGTACACAGGGCGGGAGGTGTGGTGGATCCTTGAAAGGTTGACAGACTATTACTAGACAGTAATTTCAACGAAAACAACAGAGGCTGCCTAACCACTAACCATGTCATTAACTTTTTATTTTTGAGGGGGATGGGGTGTAAAAAACAAAACAAATCTTAAATAATCTGAGAGATTTTGAGATCAGAACAAATGCCCATACTGTTTGGTCTTTTAACTGTAGATGTAGACAATATTTCGCCGAGAAAACAGTCTAATACTTGATTGTGTTCTACCCTCGCTCATCTCCTCAAGTCACCTGGGCCGCCCTGTCTTCACCCTTCTCCTCTCCTTGAATCATCTAGAGCAAATATGATCTTGTCAGTGACTGTGTGTCTATTGATCGATATAAGGTGGCCAAAAAGAGTAATGATAGACTTGTACTCTGCTGTATTCTATCACAGTTTCCGAAAGTCACACTATTCACACTCACCACCTCTAAGTCACCTGTGCCTGCCCTTTTTCCAGCGTCCTCCACACCTTCTGCCTCCCTCTCTGTCATTTGGTAAACCACTGAATGCTGTTACATGATGGATAGCTGTAACAATAAGTGAATAGAGACTGCTGCCCACTGATACTGTCGATACTTTATGAATATTGGGGTGTGTACTTGTAGCCCCCAAAGAATAATGTAATCACACCCCAGGTCTGAGCACTTCTCCACCATACCTCGACACGCCGTAGCAGCCAAAACTCCAGCCAAGCAAAGAGGCTCCCCAGGTTCACCACCACAGCTTCCACCAGCTCTCCCTGGATCCGAGGACATCCCTTGGATCAGCTTCCACTGTTGCTTTCCGCCACGTCGATCAGCCGGATCCCTATCCTCGTCACCACCAGTTTCCCACCTGCCCAACCCCTACCTTTGTTCCCTATTCTCCGCTGGTACTCAGATAAGTGTTTGTTAAAGAGGTTAGCTTCGTTGCTAGCATTTATTTGGTGTGTTTTTGGCGTGTAGCCTTTCAGTCAGTCTGAGAGTGATTTTGTAATTCTGTAGTGTGTTTTTGGCATGTAGCCCTTCAGGTTGTAATTCTGTGTGCAATGAATGGTGGTAGGTAAATTGTGTTTCTGGTCTTTGACCATTCTGTCCGTGTTGAGGCTCTTAATTCATACACGCTGTCGTGTCTGAGCTTCATTCAGTTTTTCATCAGTCAGTATTAAGCTTGTAATTTTGTTATTCGTGTTCTGGTCGAACTTATTCGACAATTCAGTTTTCGTTTTCATTTCCACCCTCCTAGCTAGGTATTACCTTGTGCAGGTCGTGTGTGATTTTGGTTTTGTAAAGTCTATTCTGTAATAAACACTCGTAAAACTCCGCTTGTTGCTGTGTCTTGTTGTCTCGCACTTGAGCCTCTAAACACCCCCCGTAACACTTTTATTGGCATTAAAACGGGTTGGGCTGGTGTGAACATTTTCAAACTGGTTTCATATTAAGCCGATCACCGAACCCATTTACCAAATTTTACCAGGTGTTTTTCATAATTCAGCAGTCAATGCTAAGTGGAACATAACGGCTCAGTGTCCCAGCAGAAAGCGAATATCTATCACTTTGCATCATGTAACACCAGAGCACTCTGTCCACACTGAAACCATTTAATATGACCTTCTGTTTCTTCATGTAAACAAACCGCACAGCTATCAGCTGTGCACTCGAGAACAGTCAGGAGAAACACTTAAAAGATGGAAGTAGCCTACCTGCTTTCTTCCTATGTTTGTAATGTCCTGGCTCGGCAGTAAATTACATACAACTAAAAGCACTACTTGCTCCATCAGTAAGTATACAAACATATTATATTGATCATGATGTCATATTGCTTATTACTAATGCAATTTGAGTTGGGTTTGGCACTGTGGCTTAGGCTACTTTTAAAATTGCTAGAATGCGACATAATGCCAAATGCCAGTTCAGCCTGTTTGCATAAATCAAACCGCTCTGAGCTCACACATCAGACCAGCAAAACCAGAAATCGACCTTACTCTAGTATTAAATAACATCTAATTTTAAATCAATTCAAATAAACACATTTGGATCATGATTGGTGGTGCTGGTAAATTATGTACTTGAGGTGATCTGACAGGGCTGAGCTGGACATCAGATTTAGGAATGACTGTAATACAATATATGTAAAGTATTGCATATGGAGGTAAAGACTGTAAATAAAGTCGAGGTAAAATTTGAATTTGTCTTTGTGACACTGATGTAACTGATATTCTAGCACCAGGGTGTGTCCTTCATCCCTCTCCGTCACGGTGGCTGCTTCCTTCCCCTCATCCCTCAGCAGGCGAATGTCACACAGTGAAATGTGAACGGGACTGCAGACCTTGACAGCCCGTCTGATAGCTGCTAAGTATCGAGCCACTGAACACTGAGCAGTTATCCCTCTGCCCACCAACTCTAATGCTGACCACAGCAGCAAATGGGCCATTGACATGCACATAATCCTTACATTAAGAGAGGTTAACAAGAAGTCAACTGCTTTAATCCCAAAATGGGAACACTTAGTCATGTACCAATTATACTGCTATTGTTAGGTAGAAAATCATAAAAATGGTAAGAGATTTAACAGCATGTTGATGGATAATATGTATTTTTTTGAGTGTCTAATTCTAATGGGATTTGAAAAGGTTTCATAAGAGCAGGAAGAGAATTGTCTCTTCTGCAGTGCACCATGTAATCCTCAAGGCATTAGCATTAAAATAACAAACAGGAGTTTTGACAGAACAAAAACAACAAAGCCCTTGAATATAAATAGCAAATGTCATAAAGCCTTAACTCTTTAACACCCACTCTACTTGTTGGCAGCTATGTACCTAAATCAGAACAAATGCAGTGACTTTGGACATAAAGTTTTCAAGGATTTAAAACGCTGTTGGATTTGACAGACTGCTTTAAAAGGTCAAAGCTAGGTTAAACTATATAACAATTTAAATTACACATTTAACATTGTCACATAATTGGTTTATTTGTAATCCCTTCATCCAGGTATTGTCTGTGCTTTTTAGTTTCTCTCTCTCTCTCTCTCTTTTTGAAATACAAATTTTCAGGTAATGTACTTTTTTACTAATTTCTTGCAAATCATTCATTTTTGTTTTGTTGCTCAATGCCTTCTTCCCATGCTTTTGAAAGAAAACAATACTGTTTTCCCAGGTTTCAAATGGTTAAAGTTTCAGTATAATAATATTTCTTCTCAGTGATCAAATGACTGTTTGTAGTACTATATCTGTTGCTGGTAGCGACAATGCTAACAGGTAAGCAGGTGGACCTAAACTCAAAAGACAGTTGGCAACGGGAACTCAAAAGATTTTTTTTTTTAATTTAAAGTAAAAAGCAATAGAACATTACACTATCAAATCAACCAGGACTTAAATACAAACCTGACTGATGAGGGGATGAAGTGCAGCTGGAGAAAAAGAAGAACAGGCAGAGAGCTGATTGGCTGAGAGAAACTGAGGCGTAGGGAAGGATTAACGAGGCTTATGCAGGGCAGGTGTGTAACTGGACAAATGAAGGAACACAAGAGGGGAAAACACAGACTGTGTCCGAAACCACCTACTACACTGGCAGTATGTCCTGATTTGGTCAAAATGCAGTATGCAGTATGTGAACAAAAGCGATAAATGCCATAAATACCCAGATGTCATACCGATTCAGAAAATTCTATTCTAACTAATATCTTGCCGTTTTCATGATATTTCTTTCTAAGTCCCTCAATGCCTTTTATCCCTATGTTTTCAAAAGAAATTAAATCAATTTGCCAATACTGACAGGTGACAGGAGTCTGAACAGAGCACAAGAAAAATGATGTTGATCCAGGTTTCAAAGTGTTAAACAGACACTTAAACCAGTATTCCCAAAAGCCAGAAGGAATCAGGACACAGCAGACTGTGACAGCCTGTAACTTTCCTATTTTAATAAAGTTCTCAGGCTGCGGTCGAATGCCTCTTTTTGCTTAGGAAGGTTCCTAACTGAGTGAGATGAACCGGAAGTACCTGAGCGGCTTCCACAAAAAGAGCTGTTTGAATTCTCCTAATATTAAGGAAAGATGCGTCAAGGCTTCCTTTATAATCTCTTTTAGCATAGGATACACTGGACCATCCTTTACCAAAGGAAAGGAGAGAATCCGCCCCACAGTTCTTTGCGGTGAGAACTTTTAAAGTGACGCGTCGCATCGAATACACCACAGATCCACAGTCTGTATGAGCTGAATAACTTTAAAACACGATCACGTCAATATGGAGCTGTTTACTAAGCTGTGTGCTGCTTCTTAAGCTGTACACAAGCTCATAATCACATCTCTGTCGTGAATTTAGGCTAAAGGCCTATGTTTATCAAAAAACATATCTGTTATAATATATTATCTGTTTTATATATATATATATATATATATATCTATATATATCTTATATTCTCATTTTGTTATTGTATTTTAATTAATTTTATGTGTTTTTAATATTTACTATTGACTGTTCTCTCTAATAAAGCCTCTAGCAAAAATATAGTGCCAATAAACATCTATAGCCTATAAGATTAGATTCAGCACATTAACCAGAACAAGAGGGAATGTTTTAAGACAACTGATGTTTCCAATTTTTCACGTTTGAAATGTAAAAATTATCAGATGTGCAGTCGTGGATCTAACACGTCGTACATATTTTCATATTTATTGGGTTATTTTCATGAAATCATATAAGGATTCATGATGACAATTATGAAGGGAAAAGGAGGGTGAGTGTCAGCAACCAACTCGTGTGACAACGTTACATTTTACTTGTGTGACTGGCAGCCTATATTACTCTTTATTTTTGATTCTCACCTTGGTAATTATGTAATATTTTTCACCAGGTTGTCCTCATTTAGCCTATATAACGTGCATTAAACAACATGGCGAGTACGCACAGATCGAGGTAGGCTGGATTAAGATAATAATGACAACAATAACAATATTATTAATAATAATTATTATTGTCATGATCATAATGGTAATACTCAGTGTTTATGGCACACATTTTAAGAGCCACATTACGTAACACTTACGTAAAAAACCTTTTTGCTGCACACAAACCAATCCAGTGAGGATGTGCTTTTTGTAGTCCATTATGTGAATATTGTGGTTTCATCACAGCAGACCCACGTCAATAACATCTGCTGTCGCATCATAACAAAGCCAAGGAGAAGTTCAGTCAGATTCTCTAAACACCGCGACTGTCTTTGCCTAAGTCCTTATGAATTCTCCTTCACATCTTTCCTTGACCTCCTGACTTTTTCTCTGAAGTTTAAGGAAAAGTGGTTAGGAAAGGAGATTATTTGACCTTTTCGACCACGACCTTTGTTTCCAGCAGCAGAAGTAAGCTGTTTTTACCCCAAAAGCTCTAAAAACTAGCTGCACAAAATCTTCCCAGAACCACACACACAAGACAGAGAATTTAGCAGCTACCTGATGTGGGTGGAGACCAAAACAAAGTTAAAAGGAGATGAGTGGATTTTATGTTGTCGAGAAAAATGACTCCAAATGAATTCTAAAATTGGTCTATTTCTGTTAAAACATTCACCTTATCAACTTTATAAAGTGATGCAGACCAAATGGCAGAAGAAAATGTTGTGTGGTGTATTATGCTCCGTTTCTTAAGGTTCTTATTTCGGTTAGGCAAGGAGGCCTCAAGGTCAAAGGTCTAGGGATGGTTAGGCCTGGGAGCCAAGTGTGCAGAATACTGGCACCAGGCTAAAAGTAACATGGAATGAGGCTCCTTTCACAAAAGGACATATTTGTGGGGTCTTTACTGGCTTTACTGGCTTTAAGGACAAATGTATTGATGCCTGTACCTATATAAGAGACTTGCATGAGCTGTAAGATAGAGAGATTTGCATTGGTCCTGAATCCTCTCCCAGGCAGACCATGGTGCCTGGTGGATGCTGAACTTTGTTGTAATAAATTGATTATTATGCAACCAAGTCAGTGTCCACGGAGGTTTTTTCATCTTCCACACATCATTGCTACTTAAGAAACAACTACAGATGCCTTTCTGTTTTTACAAACCCCTGAACATTACACTTGTACATTTGACATGTATCATATCTGCATTTTTGAGACCAACAGACAACACAGCTGGTTGGCTTTAGTGACAAGTTGCTGTTTGTTGTTATATAATGCTACAAAACATTTCCAAGTGTGCTACACTGTAATGAGAAAGTGAAACAAGAGCTGTAGAGAAAGTGCTCTGTCCCAGAAAGCATTAGGCCCCTGCTGAGGGGGAGCTGCACTTACGATAAAATTACTCTGTTTTTTTCTTGATTGTAACATAAAACTCATGGCCATCATCAGCCTCTAAATGACCAAAGTCACTTTAATGTCAACTCATACACACAGAGCAGGTCAAAAATGAGGTGTTGTACTGTACAGCGCCAATGATTCTATAGAAGCATGAAATAGATATTGATCCCATTGTGTGCTTCTGTTTTCTTCAGCATCTTCTTTCAAGCAGGGGTTGTAAATTGTTAGACATATAGTATAGCCAAGGGTAATTACCCGCAAAGGACTCCACTTATATTTTCTTTGATTTTGTGACAACTACAGTTCATGGTAAAAGTACAAGTTAACTTTCCCATATTCAGCGATGAATGAGATATTTTTAAAATTAACTTTTGACGACTTTTAAGGTTAGTTTGCAAAATAGAAAAAAATGGGTTTTTTTGTGAATAATGAACTGTTTTCATTATAATCTAATATTTATACCACAATGCAGAATAGTTTGACAGCACTTTGTAGATGCAGCATCCATCAGCAGTGCACAGTCCTCAGCAAGTGCATCTTGTCTCTGGAGCAGAAAGGTTTTTATATGCAAATAACCAATATCAGGGATTCATATAAATTTGATAGGATTATGAAATCCAACATTATCAGTCAGCGCGCTGTTAGGACTCACATCAAACTTGTCAAAGTCAAAGGTCGAGAGAAATAACAGCAATCTGGCAATATTTTTAAAGTTCTGTTTATGTTCAACACATAATTGATATGTTATATGTTATTCAAGGGCACTGCTCAGTCAAGCAAATAGATATAACCTGAATAGATCTGGCATTTTTCTGCGTGTTAAAATGGAACACAGATGTGTTCCAGTGTTTAATTTTTCACCTATAAAATTAGTTCACCATTGCAAAAGACAGCAGCTCAGCTGCAAAGTTAGAGTTCCATTTTGTGTACTGTATGTCTGCTAAAATGAGGACCAGGGCCAAACATTTCAGAAACTATTCACTGCTGTTCAGATTTACTGATGTGAAAGGAAATAAGTGCCAAATTATGTAATACAGTTGTTGAATATGTCAGTCTGTTTCTTCTTTTTGGGAAAAGAGAGATAGTTAGTGTCATATGCACAATGGGGCTTCAGCCTACGCACAGTGCCCTTTGTTATCACTGTGCATTTTCTGCAGATGATGAGAACACAATGCTTCTTGACCCACTTGGACCACTTTGCAGGAATGCTGCTTCATGCTGGCAATGACATTTAAAATCACAATCCTCATTGTTGAAGGAGCTGAGCCCTGATGCAGCCCCTTCAGTAAATGGTCAAAACAGTCTCGTTTCCTCTGGCTTTTTCCAAGACAGTTTGCTGCTATTCTGCAACTATTAAAGGAATCCAGCTCAATTAAATTTAAGAAAAATATACAATGAATGTCTATAGTATATCATAATGATTGCATTTATTACACATTGTAATGCAATCAGACAGTTCATGAGGGAATGTGCTACTATGTTACTCTTTGTTTGTAATCAGATGTCAGTGACACTTATAAATGTTTATGTAACGAGGAAGACTGAACAGGTATAAAATCCTTAATGCTGTGATTCTCACTCGTCACTTCAAATGTTTCTTTCAATACCCGAGTGGTTATATTACCTCAGTGACGCCAAAGATCACTCTTAAAGGTTTGCAGTGTGGGTGTGGATGTGGGCACTGGGCTATGAATCAACAAAGATGTTATGTAATTTCTGTTATTGTACCTTTTATTTTGCATTACTGTAAGGAAAATACTGTAGCCTTGGTTATAATATATATATATTTTTTGGTTAAAGAAAGTTAATAATAGATATTATATATAGATATTATTAATAGATATTAATAGATATAAACAAAGCGCCTCAAAAGCTGCTGTGGCTCAAAAGTTTGGAATATACATTTTTCTATTATACATTATTTTTCCTTAAACTGTATATATATATATATATATATGTTCTTGTCTACTCCTTTTCTGTTTCTATCTAGTGTTCTATTCTATCTACTCTCTGTTGTCCACTCTAGTCTAGTTGAGTTTCACCACTGTGTCCATGTCACAGGGACTAAGTCATTAATCTAAATGCGTTTAAAGTGGAATCAGTTCTGCCACTAGATGGAGGTCAGCCTTGTGTGAAATATGTTCTTTCTGTTATATATATAGCTGAAGACTGTGTGTGTGTGTGTGTGTGTGTGTGTGTGTGTGTGTGTGTGTGTGTGTGTGTGTGTGTGTGTATATGTATATATGTATATATGTATGTATGTATGTATATGTATGTGTGTGTGTGTGTGTGTGTGTGTGTGTGTGTGTGTGTGTATATATGTGTGTATATATATATATATATATTTACACTCATAGTTTTGATGCCTGATGCAGTGAGAATCTACAATGTAAATAGTCATGAAAATAAAGAAAACACATTGAATGAGAGAAGGTGTGTCCAAACTTTTGGCCTGTACTATATATATATATATATATATATATATATATATATATATATATATATATATATATATATAGAGAGAGAGAGAGAGAGAGAGAGAGAGAGAGAGAGAGAGAGAGAGATAGACTATAATATAATTAATTGTAATAGTGATGTTATATGGATCAATAATGTAAGAACTACTCTTTAATCGACAATATAATGATGTTTTTCTGTCTGACCTCAGTCTGCATCACAACCTAAGCAATAGTTATAATATACAGTGAGTTCCAGTATTATGGTGTATTGTAGTTCTACATGTGGTTTGTCCAAGTGATGTTGCCATACTACTGTGGGTAAGTGCAATAGGTAATCAGTGTCAGTGTGCTGTCCCTCTATTTTTATCACTTTCAAATGTGTTAAAAACTGGAAAACTGAAATATAATTATATTACTGCAATTGGTATGTCTTATAAAGTGTTAGTATGATATAAAAATGTCAAAAAGTGCCATTATAACTCATTCTATGGCGTGTCATCAGCCATAGTGTTGTATGTTGTTAGAAAGAAATTCATCATATAATGTTATAAAATAAAAAAGTGTGTTTCTCATGCAATGCTCAATCATGTGCTGGCTCCCTAAAATGGTGCTCAGTTATCAAAACTTTGACAACCCCTGATCTAAGATTTTTGTTTTGAAATGCTTCCAAATGGTCAGTTTAGCTGATATATTTCTAAAAATTGATTGAAAATGCCCCCCCCCCAAAAAAAATGTCATATAGGCAATCAGAGTTCTGAGAATAACATTGATATATCTCAAATCAATCTGGCAATAAATGTCCGTGTTCCTATATGCAGGAAGCAGCATTTGAAATAATATAGCATTCTAATTGTAATGCATCCTCTGAGCTGTGAAGAAAATCTAATTAGTATTTTAATAGAAGATCGTATATTATCTCTTATTCATTACCTCTCTAATAGTTTATATTATATTCTGATAACGTATAAGAAGTTGCAAGGCGCGTTATGATGATCCTCAGGGATCAGTCCTAGGTCCTCTTTGACTGCTAATCTCTCTCTGTTTGCTCGGCAAAACAACCATACTGTCTCACCAATGTCTGCTAAGAAAAAGGAAAATCTCTCATGTGTGTTTGTTTATTAACTTTTAATTCAAAGCATCAATTAAACTATTTACAGTCCCCCTAGAATCCAAAGCTTCCCCCCCTTAACATAGGAACAGAGCCAGAAGGTACAAAGCAGGAGAAAACACTTTAGAAAATTAATCCCTCTAAGTGATCATGAAGGAATAAAAGTAGACATTATCTAATAAGACAGGCAAGAGCTTTCATGAGGTTGCACTTCACCTTTGGTTTTATTCTATCATTGTTCTCTAGCTATTGAAAATGAACATATTTTTTTCAGAGCTTATCACTGTCTCAAGGGTCTGTCTGAGCTGAAATAAAAGAGTATTTCATATAAATATTTTCTTTACAGAATGAAAGGCTTTACATTTGATCCTGTTGAAACTGGATAAAATCAAGTAAACAAAACATGTTGGCCTCACACTGAGCATCCACATAAAAACCTGGCTGAAATAAAAATGTTTTGAAATTAACTCATTTATTGCTGTTGTTCAAGTCCGACTGTGATAACCGCTCTCATGTTTAAAGTGAAAATGAAATGATAACTGTTGGGAGTACAGGAGGTATTTCTGCAGTAGGTGTGAAGTGAGCTCTGGTTTGGACATGTACCTTTAACAGTAATGTACACAGAGGAGCACACAGGGGACCAGCCTGTGCCCTTCATTTTCAGCCTCGTCATGCTCTCTCAGCCGCTGAGAGGCACTCTGGTAAGTCACGGTGGATCTGAACAGGATCTGGCAACTAGATAACATTTCATTTTGTTTTTGTTTCTAATCTTCTGTTACTATAGAAACACGGGGGAAATTATTCCTCTTTCTCCATGTACACTATGATGGACCTGTGAGTATTGAAGGCAGAGTACAAAATAATGAAAGCATGTTTAACAACATTCGAAAAAGAAATTAATATTTTTGCTGAAAAAAACAGCCCGTGAACAATATTATTTCTGATGTTTTACACTGGTTTATGGACAGCAACCATCATCCCCTGAACAGCAGTATACGCTCAGTATCTCAAGCTTTCAGGTAACTCATGAATATTAAGATATTTTTATCCTAGTAAATCCCTCTGTCCACTTGGGTCTGGGTGAACAGTGCAATATTTAATGAGGACAATGCATGCCTGTGCAACGCCTGGCCTTTATACAGATTTTACAGAACATACAAAAGTCCATTATCCTTTGTGCTGGCCCTCCATGTTTCGCAGTAATGCCTTATTATCTGCAGCAGCTGAGCACAAGGGGAGTACAATTGTATTGATTGTTGACGCCCTCAAATGGCAAGACTCAAGGGAGCTGTAACAGAAATGTAATTTCTAATGCATGTGCAAGAACTGAAATGTTTTTCATATTGAATGGAAAATGCATGAATGTTAAGAGGTTTAAATCCTGTTTTTTTCTGTGTTGAGCTCCGCTGCGACAAGCAACAGCCTCCAGCTTTTCTTCACTTTTTTTTTTTTTATAAGGAAAAAGGGAACATTTTTTGTGCATTAATACACACACACACACACACACACACACACACACACACACACACACACACACACACACACACACACACACACACACACACAGTCTTCAGCTATATATATAACAGAAAGAACATATTTCACACAAGGCTGACCTCCATCTAGTGGCAGAACTGATTCCACTTTAAACGCATTTAGATTAATGACTTAGTCCCTGTGACATGGACACAGTGGTGAAACTCAACTAGACTAGAGTGGACAACAGAGAGTAGATAGAATAGAACACTAGATAGAAACAGAAAAGGAGTAGACAAGAACATTATAGAATAGAGCAAAATAGACTAAAATTGTACAGAATAAAACATCATGTAAGAGAATAAAAGATAGAGAATAAAAACATAGTAGAAAGGAGCAGCACTGTATTATGCAGCATTCCACACGATAAAATGAAAAAATGAAAAAAGATTTAAGAAAAACTTGACCACACAGGCCTATGTGTAATTTCATTAAAAAAAGCAAATCCCGCTGTACATGACCAAGTGTTTAATTAGAATGGAAGAGCAAAAAATTGCACAACTGCTGTGATATTTTAAATGTAATCATTTCTGAGTGGACAATGGATGGACAAGCCAGTGACATAATGCCATAAAAATGTAAAGATATTAAAATAAGGCAAAATAAAGCTATGAGCAGAGGCGATAACAAAGCAGTGTTATAGCATGGCATCTGAAATAGCCTTGAGTTCTGTCAGATAACACGAAGCATTTCTCTTTAATTTCTGTCCAGACATTAAGAACAGACAGCAGATGTCTTGTGATCCAAATAATGTTTGCAACATAAGCTCTGTGAAATAGGTAGAGAGATTATAGGTTTGCCCAGTATGGTGATATAAATAAATGTATACAGATGACTCAGTTGAATTAATCAACATGAGGTAACTGGATGCCAAATGGCTATTTACAGTGCTCGAAACAGTGGATTAAAATAATTCAGTTTCTTGTGACTCAACATCAAAAAGCTGCACTCCACATTTCCTGCAGCAGCACTGACCCTATGTGATGAGAGCGAGAAATTAGTCCAGAGAGTTGGACAGAGGTGCAAGCATTTGAAGCCTATATGACGCACAAAGGAGCACTGAATGTCATTTTACTTTTCCATTTTTCTGTATCACAAACAGCAAAATGACCTTTCCTCATGTGGTGGGAAGACAACGTTATTACTAAGAGCTGGGAGTTGGTTCCACAGCACTTTTGGCCGTCTCATTAGCTCGTTCAATTTACAATTCCAACACGTCGTTTGAGGTTCAGTATGAGAACAGACAGTTCAAGCATGAAATGTAGAGCTGTTCTCCTTCAGAGTTAATTTGTGAACTCCTTCTAATGGTTTCTGTCTTCATTTGCTCACTTCTTTCTTAAAATAAGTAAGTTTCATAACAACGTTCACGATGCCTGAATTTGCTCCCGCAAGTTTTCTGTCGAACACACCATGTATCCATGTGTTAATTGGCCATTTCATTATCTCATTATGAAATAAACACTGCCGTCTGCTAAAATAGCAAGCCAAACTGAAAATGAAATGTCAGTCCCATGGGGTTTTTGCGCAGATGAGATATACCACCTAAGCACTTATTAGTCATTCATATTGTACTTTTTCCTGTGCAATAGTTAGAAGCAACAAAAAGCAATTTGGAGCTGACAACAATCCCGTAATGGGGGGTTGTCAGTGTGCATGACCAGTGGAATTATTAGACTTGAAGGATACATTGTTTCTTGAGCAGCATGATAGTGTTTAACAGTCCACATCATTAAAATAATCTCCACTTCAGTGAGTGAGAGAACAAACTTGATGAGCCTCAGTTACTTGAATATAAGTTTATTAAAATACAAATCTGGAATCAACGAAGAGATGCAGAGAAAAACTTAAAGTTACATTACATTCGCTAATCTTTATACAGTATGTCCCACACCAGGCTATACAGGAACACATATAATCATGCCACCAGGGAGAAGGCAAAGCAATATCCTGTTTATCATGGGAGTCAGGAAAATCTACAAGGTCCTCACCTTATCTCTACCTCCGGACATCCAGAGCCTCCTTGTGTGCCAAGTGTGAAGGACTCTGAGACATCTCTCAAAATACCAAACCATGGCAAAAAAAACAAACCATACATACCTTCATGTCTAATACATTTCTACCACAAAACTATATATATACTGTGTTATACGGTATGCGGACTTCTAAAAAGGGCCACAGCCAGAATTTTCAATATACCAGGTTCATGAATCCAAAGAGACCAAAAATAAATGTTTTAATACTTTGCACTATGTTTGTCTTATTTATTCAGTTAGTTGCTTAATATATGTTCTAGAGTTTAATTAAAAAGTAGCAGTTGTTTCAAGGAAATTCCTCTGGAAAACATAAACTCTATTCTTTCCCTCAGTACTAAAAAGCTTTATAGCATCTTTTTACTCATTGTTTTGGTTTTACAGTCAACAACTTACTCTCTGCTCTCATAATGTTCAGCAGGCAGGTGTTAACAGTTAAAAAAAAATGAAATAAAAATAAATAAAAAACAATTCCATGTTTCTTAACCTGCTCCAACTGACAGACAATTAGCAACAATTAGCAATTAGCAACTTGGTAGTAAACATGGTGGACCATTTAGAAGCAAAGTGCCAGATAGTTCCCTTGTTAACTGGTGAGGACCAAACATGGAGCTAAAAGGAGAGTTTACAACATTGGACCTCCATCCAATAGAGACATAAAAAGGTTACAAAGGAATGCTAATGTCGCTCCTAGACTCTAGGGGAACCAGGAAAAAGAGGCTCATTGGCTCTGTCTGTTACGCTGACAGTTACACCTAACATTGTATGCTGACAGTTACAGGTAGCCAGCTAAGTGTCTTAACGGTTTATAGTTGTTATGTTTGTTGGACAGGGTCCCACTTAGGAGATGTTTTGGTACAGTGCCTTTATGGGAGGTTTATTGTAGTTGCAAAATATATATAGCCAATATTAGGACTGTTTGCCTGCACTGTTTGTATGTTTTCCTATGAAAATTAATGCACCAAAATTCATAAATGTCCCACTTAATGTTGTGCAAGTAATTTATGTATAGCCAACATATTTCGGAAGGCTGTGATCATATGAACAATACACTGTGGGATGCAGATTTGTAGGATACCATACAAACCATTGTATAAATTGCAATGTGTGTGGTCATCTGGGACTGCAAACCTAATGGTGTGCCGCTGCACATCACATTAAGTTTGTCATATCAAAGGTGAGAGGTCACTTGTGTTCATGCTTCTGCTGCCCTCATGTGGCCAAAAATCTGTTATAAAGGTTTGTCTTAATAACAAACATTTCAACTTCGCCTAATTTTCTTACCAAATTACAAGTTCTTTCCACGGAACTTCATAGAAAATGTTAACAATGGACCTGTAAAATTAGGCATATTTGTCCACGCATAAAAATCTAGTGTCAAAATTATTCATCAGATAATTATTTGTTGATTTACTGGATTTATGAGAATAAAAGAAAGCAAATATGATTATACTGAAAACCCAATTTGTTGAAATCTCCAATTAAAAAAAAATATGATAATACATAATAATAGACCTTGGTGTTGTTAGTGGTAGTAACAGACAAAAAATTAAGTAGAGGACAACATGATTATATATTTGATAAATCTGGCTTATAGGAAAAGTATAGTCTTGTAAACTCTCCAGAATATACCAGTTGCATACCAAAAACAGCAAGTAGAAAACATCAAAATGTCTTTAAACATGCTGATGTTTAAATTACAAAAAACACTGGAAATAAAGCATGTGTTGTGTGCAATGAACCAACTCAAAAATTACATTCAGTTACAAAGAGTAACAATAAACGCTGCGCTGACAAAGCTCAGTACATATGTACTTCCTCAGAATCCCTATTAAGGAAAACGACGGCAGCGTTTTGCAGGTCACCTACATCCCCTGAGTACTCCTGTGGGAGACAGAAAGAAAAATGAGTACAATAATCGCCAAAGCATATCCTTGATATTGCCGTTTATCTTCAAACAGTGTGTAATAGAATAGTGACAGATATTTTAATGGCCACTTACATTGTGCCTTGCTTTTATCATCTTAACTTGTCTCAGCAAAGGATCCTGCTCTAGAAACAGATATTGAGGATCTTTAAGCCACAAATGATAATGCAAATTTTGATATGTAATACTTGTGTAACATTTTATAGACCTATAAGGAGGTCAGCTGTATGAATTTGCTCAGATTTAATATTCAAAGAAATGAGAAGTTGCCTTACTGTGCTGTTTCCACAATTTTCTCACCAAGATGGCCAAGCCCACAAGCAGCATTATAGAAGCACACACCAGCAGAGACTCCAAGATGTGACTAAAACGGACACAAGCACACACTGGTCTGAACAGATAGTCCAGCTTCAAGAGCAGCTCCAGCCTGTGCTGCATCTGTTCTCGTATGACGGCCAAGATGATGACAAATTTCTATTTAACAGCACTTAAAGGCACAATCATAAAGAAGTGCTTCACTCTTACCTGTGACTGTTCCAGGACTTAGTGATGGGTTTGGGTGGAGGCAGGTATGCAACAGACTGTAGGCGTGTAGGTGGGGATGTCACAGACACTGGGGCTGGAGATAAAGATATTATAGCTGAAAAATGATATACAATTATAAGCAAAAGAAAAGAGTTTGTAGCAGCACCCACAGAGATCATAACATCAATATTCTTGATAAGTGACTCGTGATAATCAATACCTTGTACAGCTGGAGACCCAGGAGCCCCCCGCCATCTGTCACAAACACATATTGATTCCTAAAGCTACACTTGGCTGCTTTTCATTTCAGCAGCTGCAGAGTGACGTGAGGAAAAGGCCACATTTTTGCAGATTTGTGCCTCTTTTCATACCTACAAAGCCTGGTTTAAATAGTTTTCAATAACATTCAGGATTTTCAATCAGCAAGTCAGATCACTATCTGAACAACTCCCCATTGTAGACTGATTTGTCTGGTTTCCACTCGCTAGGCTCCACAGATGTTAACAGATCCTTCCAAAACTGGAATCTCATAGTGAGGACTGAGCTTGTGAGATTTAGGGCTGGCTTCGCAAAACAATTGGCGTAGGCAGAGAAAAAAGTATTTTTTCAAAGCTGCATTAATTTTTTTACCAAAAGTTCTGTATGCAACATTCAGAGCATTAAAATAGCAAATATATTTCATTATTATTATTATTATTATTATTATTATTATTATTATTATTATTATTATTATTATGGGCAGAGAATAAAGTAATGCTACCTGTGTGTTGCAATCTGAGCTTCTTTGTTTGTTGTTGTGGCAGATGGTCCAGTCAGACATGCATGTGAGTACCTGTTACAGTGTATCCTACTAGGTGGTCAGTTGCTGTCTCTCTGTACTTTGCTCATACGGCCATTACTACTGATATCAGGAAAGGATCAATGCACCTACCCTCAGGTTCCCCCTTTAGCTCTGTCTTTAGCTCTGTCAGCGCTGTTACTGTTTGGAGCACTGTTTAAAGAACCAGCACTGTTGCCCCAGACTGTAAATCATATACTCCCTTTCCACCAAAATTAGACAGTGCATTTAGGTTTTAGAAACATGGGTTTATCCGCTCGAAATTGGCTATGGACTACTTTCCCATTGCGAGTAGAGCAGAGCTATGTACACGGCTAAGCAGCAGACAAGTGTGTGTGTGTGTGCGCGTGTGTGTGTGCAAGGTTTGTTCTGCGTCAGCTTGATGGCACAGACAGGTCGCACAACAAGTAAACAGTAGAAAGCAGCATGGATAGAGGTCTGGGAAAACTATATGCCAGTTACATTATATACTGTATCTCAGTTATTCAGTCTATTTTTCAAACTCGGTGCAGACTAATTACGATAAATGTTTGAGCGCTGCTTGGCAGAGAAAGATAGTAATTAGTGGCAGCATGTCATTGCATCTCGCTGGTTAAGGGGCTAAAATTAGTATGTTCATCCAGGTGGTGTGTTTCCGTCAATTCTGACTGGACCATACTGCAGTCATTTGACCCGGATGTGAATGCTGATTGTACACCTTCCTATTGCATTAAAAAGCCATATGTTCGCAGTGGTTAATTTTTTTTGTGCAGTCAGAATAATCTTTAGATGCACTCTGAATGTCACATACAGCTCCTTTGATCCAAATGAGTATGCATAATGTGAAAGTTGTCACTTAGTGATAAAGAATTATCACCCAGCTTTGCAGCTCCCCTGAAATGAACTGAATATTCTAACATCAAATTTTTGCATTAAATTTCAGCAAATGTTGAGTCATGAGGTTAGTCCTCAATGCATTTGTTTTCCCATTAGAATCACAATAACTTACCTCCTTAACTTTATGCTAATAATGTAACGTCATTCGTCTGGTGCTAATTCGTAGGATATTATACAAATCTTTTATGTTGTAATTATTACTATAAAATGAAAGGATATGTTGATGTTTTTTCATCTTTATTAATAGTTAGCTAGATTATTATAGGCGGATTAATTGTTGGGGTTTTTTTTTGGTCTTCAGGAGTTGATGGCAACAAAAACAGGGGAAGGAAAGTGAATACTGGACTTGTATTTACCAAGAGGCCAGAAACACAGTTTGCTTAATGTTCTGCTGGCCCCAAATGCCAAAAAGATCAATTATTACTGATTTAAATAAAGAGTTTGCCTAGACAGCTTCAGCTATAAATCAAACAAAAAGAAATTGACAAGAAAGGATCATTTGTTATGTTCATTTTTAATTTTAGGGTTACACTGTAAACTTACTGGTTGCTGGTCGGGGTGTGACCAGCACGTGCACGGCCATCTGCTGCTGTCCTGCAGAGCACCAGTACCAGCCCGTATCTCTCATCTGCAGCTTCTTTAAGGTTACAGTGAAAGTCCTAGTTCTGTCATCACTGATGGCCACTGAAGTGTCTTCGTAGCTCCCCTCTGAATCTATCAGCAGACAGGAGCTCCAGTCTCCACTCCGACACCACTTCTTCTCACTCTCTCTGTGGGGAAGCAGTCAGAGGGGAGTCAGTGACGGCTAACTGTCCATCAGACTCTGGCTTGAATCAAAGATTTGGAACAAGCTGATGCTTTAGAAATGTTGATTTAAAAGTGGGGATTCTATGCAGTCTGATGGTAAATACAAGTGACACAACTGTACTATGACAAATGGGGCGATAAAATACCTGTATCTCTCACTGTAGTGGCATTCAACTGTGAGACTACTTCCTTCTTCACCAGTAAGTCGGCTTTTCGACACTGACATACCTACAGGAAAAGAAAAGAACCTTAAAGAAGTAATTCAGCAACATAAAAAGGCTCCTTACATAAAACTAGGATGTCTATAAAGTAGAAAGAGGCAAATACTTTTAAATTGTTGCTACATGACCAGAGAATTAAGAAAAAAAGGACAGTGGCATTCGCTTTTGCTAAAGAGGTAGAAACCCTACAACTACGTGAATGCACTGCGCTGCAATGTGAACTCGTCCATTTGACAAGTCAGCTGGCTGGAAACAATCACACTTTTATTAGAGCTAAACAGTATGATGAAATGTGTTTCTGAAAAACGTTTGGGAGAGAAATGTGCAACTTAGTAACAGAATCTTGGTTTAATTTGATCAGCGCTGCTTAGTTTACCATTTTCATCTCAGTTTTTTCGGCCTACATGTTACTTCCTGTTCACAAACTCTTGCTATTACAGCTAAATAGTGCATTAAAATATGTTTTAAATGACATTTTAGGCACTGGTTAGTTTTACCATTTGATCTCAGTTTTTGTAGTCTTTTTTTTTTTCGCAATACAGCAAACAGTAAGGCGTCCACTTCTTGTTCACAATTTCTCATATTACAGACAGTTCACTAAAGTATGTTTCAGAGGAAATTTTGGCTGAGAAATTGGCAATACAAAGGTTGGTTTGTATCTTGAATCTGAATCTTGGTTTGTATTTGATCAGCACTGCTTAGTTTTACTGTGTGATATCACTTGTTGTAGTTTTTTCACAATACAGGAAACGGTAAAGCACCCACTTCTTGTTCACAAACTCTCATATTACAGCCAAACAGGGCACTAAAATATGTTTCTGACAACATTAGAGGCAAGAAATGTGCAGTCTAGTAACAGAATCTTGGCTGATATATATTTGGGTAGCGCTGCTTAGTTCTACTGTTTGATCTCAGATTTTTTGCCCCCCCTTTTTTTTATTGTGCAGGAAGCAGTATGCCGCCCACTTCCTGTTCACAAATTCTCATATTACAGCCAAGCAAGGCACCAAAATATGTTTCTGAGGACATTTTTGAGAAATTGGCATTACAGTAACAGAATCTTGGTTAATACTGGAACAGCACTGTCAAGTTTTACTGTTTCAGTCCAAGTTTGAGTGTGTGTATGTGTATGTGTATGCGTATGTGTATGCGTATGAGAGAGAGAGAGAGAGAGAGCGGTGTTTCTGCCTCTTGATCTGCATCTGTACACTTTGTGTCCGTGGTGGTGGCATGGGTGGTAAGCAATATTTATTTTTTCAATGGGGATCAATAACCAGTCATCAGTTCATAAATTACTCATAACTCACCATGAATAACCTTGATATTGGTGAAAGCAACATCATCAGAGTGCCACACACCACCTATCTCCACGCCACACATGTACCACCCAGAGTCCCCCTCCTTCAGGTCGTTCATGGTCACGGTGAACACCAGCTGGACCTGGTCATCAAAAATGCTCACTTTCTTCTTAGCTGAATCGGCTGAAGGGGGCTCATCCGTCCGAGCTAAACTGGTGCAGAATTCCTTCATCTTCCCCCGACACCAATATTTTACATAGCTGGCATACTGAGGCTCGTAATGACATGGGACTGTGAGGGGCTGACCCTCCATGACTGATAGCTCTCCCTCGGTGGTTATCCTGCAGAGGAAGGCTGATGGAAAGTGGAGATGATTGAATGTTTAGTTTTAAACTTTCAGTCAGCAGACATTTCTAATCTATGATCGAGGAAACAGGGAAAGTAGCTTTTGGTTTCAATTGTAACCAAAGACCACTTTAAAACTTCTCTCTCCATACTTTCAAAATTGGATTATCCCTCTATAATAGAGATTTTGGGGGACAAATATAACAGGCCTTTGGAGACTTAAATAAACATAAAACATACACTCATGCCAAGGGACAAACTGTACTTGGAAGATTTAAAAAAAAAAAAAAAAACCTTTCTGGCTCTGGCAGAAAATCACTTTAACAACCTTTCTTTGCCTTGCTTTCAACAAATGATTAATACAGAAGAGCAATAAAAGGGTAAAGAGAAGTGAAGCATAAGCAACACCGTATAGTGTAGCAGTTTTTGCCAAGAGCACAGTCATAGTGAAGGGGTGGAATCATAGGCATTAATCATTCATTTTTCCATCAATTATCTGCAGAAAAAAAGTCATACTGGACAATTTTTAGAAGTATATGATCTTAGTTGTTACCTGGGATCCATGTTAACAGGCTGAGGGCAAATATAAAGAGCTGCTGCATGTTTCACCGTCAGTTTTACCAAGTGAACTCCCACCCCTGTGTTAACGCAGACTCAAAGTTCCGGAAAGCCCATTTCCCCCTCGGTCATGTGACCATAAGTGGGATCCAGATGTTCCAGATGTTAACCATGTAGTTGCCAGTTGGGAAAGATTTAACAAATGCCTATGGAGCTGTGCTCACTGATGTATAATGCCATGATTTTTCTATGCAGTTCTGTAAATGAGTTGCTTGACTTCCAGGACCTAAAATGTATATCCCTCCAGCTTTTGTCTTTTTCTCTGCTCATGAAATGCCACTGCCATTTAATTCAAAATGTTTAAAAAGTGGGAAAAAAAATCTATAAAACTCGTTGAACTTCTACAAAGTGGCACATTAGCTCTTTGACACCCCCAGGGGATTTATTTACATTGCCAAGAGTAAACTTTCCAAAATCCATGATATTAGAGAAATCAAAACCTTAGAAATAATAGTTCATAGGGGAAAAGTTCAACATTTTGGGAAGCTTTGTTGCTTAGAGTTAAAACTGACAACACTCTCATATCTGCATGGTACATATACTATAGCCAGCAGCCGGTTCGGGACTGTTGGTTATTTATTAAAAGCGAGGGGGTGGTCAAAAGCACTTGAAATATTTTTAAAGCACTGAGAAGTTAGTTATTTGACTTTGGGAGGGACTTTACATGTTTGTTTTTATTTCAAATACCATCAGAACCTCAAACCCTGCAGGTTGGTTTGAATGCTGTGAACACCCCATTGACCACAACCTCATTTTTTTCCACACTAAAGTTTTTATAAAGATTAAACAAACAATATATAGGTGTCAGAGCAGGTGGACCCAAAAGCAAGAGAGAACAGGGACTCAAAAAAATCATTCTTTCAACCAAAGTAACAGAAACTAAACCTCACACAACCAAAACAAGGATCCAGCAGAGACTGAGCCAAAATCCAGGACTTTAAAACAAACCAGATGGATGAGGGGATGAAGTGCAGGTAGAGAGAAAGAGCAGAGACGCTCAGGTGAGGGGAATGAGGTGATGAGGCAGAACAACAGGCAGGGAGCTGACTGGCTGAGAAGGACTAACAAGGCTGATGCAGGACAGGTGTGTAGATGGATATATGAGGGAACACAGGAGGGGAGAACAAAGTAAACTGAAACCCAAAAAACCAAGAAAACACAATCCTCTCACTAATAATCTGACCAAGCGAAAACAAAGACAGACTTACTAATGTAGGCACCTTCAATGAGCCTTGTACATTAGATCAGACTTACCAAAAGTCTGAAGAAATCAGACTACACACCGTGACAACAGGGTGCCCACACTAAGCCGATTTCCTCCTGGCTGCAACTTTGTTTAGCACACAGACCATAGACCTGTGACGCACCACTTATGGCCCATGAGCCAAATTAAGCGTGCTATTTGCTTGCATTTTTTGTAGTTTTATATATATATCAGGTGCCAGATTACAATAAAGAATTAAAATAAAGCTTGTTGATTTAAAAAAGTGCGAGGGAAGGATCCCTTCCTCCCTCCATGGTAAGCCCTGAATGTCCTCAAACCCTTGAAATGTCCCTGAATACACCTAACTTGTGCATGGCTGCTGCTCCTGGCTCCTGGCCTGCTTTCATTTTGCCAAAGTGGCCCCCAGGCAAAGCAAGTTGAGCATCCTCGCCATCACTCTCTCTATTATGGTGGTTTGATATTTGTTTAACTTTTCTGAAGCTTAGAAAAGCAATTTCAAAATCCATGACATCATGGCAATGTAAAGTCTATGAGCCAAGCGGGAACTCGTGGGCGGGGCCCAGCATGAGAAACACTACTACACATAGTCAGTGGGCCACATACCATGGTGGTAAACCTGAAAGCTAGAAACTATTTTGACATTTGCGCAAGCCGAGCAATATCACTGGAATGAATAGGTGCCATCTTTGCATCTGGTATCTACTTACTATTGCAAATCTATGGTGGAGATGCATTGTCTATCTCGATATAAAGTCTGTGATACCCACAAGAATGGTAAATGGACTGCATGTACAGTATGTAGTGGTTTTATAGTCATGGGGACCACTCAAAGGACTTAAAACCACAAGTCAGTCTGCTGCCATAGCTACAAGGCTACCATGAGAGGTGCCACCTGCTCATCATGAGCAATAAATTACACACACTCACACAGCCATCAGGAGCAATTTGGTGCTGAGTATCTGCCCCTATTGGCATGTAGACTGCAGGGGCCAGAGATCGAACCACTGACCTTTTGATTAGTGGACGACCCCTCTACCCCCGAAGCACAGCCACCCTGCCAGTGGAGGGGTAGCTCATCAATCTTCTCATCTAACTCCGAGCAAGAAAGCAAATAAACATTTCTACAAAGATGTGGGACAATTTTTTTTAACTAGGTTTATGCATGTCATCTTTCCTCTTAAATCTACAGCTTTTATTATTTAATCCTCTTTTTTAATAACCTATTCTCTCAAGCAACCAAATGCCGAGTGCCTTCCCCTCCTCTAGATGCAGAGAATTCATTTGGCAGCCTACAATGAAATTATTTGATTTTGATGCCTGAAAACTTTGGATTTGGTCCAGTCTTCATTTGTCGGATTAAGCTTCTACACACAGCCCCCTCAGCCGCTGAATTAACAAACAATTATTCCAAGCTTCTCAGTTTGCTCTGTGAAGGGTGTCAAGGATGTCCCTAAAGCCCCTTGCTTTTTTCTTTTTTTTCTTGTTCAAAGCCTTTTATGGTCATCCATTTCCTGGAAAAATGTGGGCAGAACCCAGAATTGAAACTGAACATATTCCCGTGACAGTTCAGGCAGGTTTGAGAATCGAAACTCAGCTATCCCAAAACTAATTGTTTACAGCAAGTGAAGCTCCGTGCCATATCCCAAAATCCTGACAGTCCTTTCAGCTTTCAGAAAGACTTGTTTACATATCTGCTTAGAGACTTAAAATGGATTTCATTTTGGTGCTACAGTCTCTCTGCCCTCATTCTTTTTTGAAAGCTCTGACGTTGAGATGTCTTCATGCTATGTGATGGTAACATAGTTTACATATATGTGCGGCCTAAGCAAAATGGCGCCATGACGCCTCCTAATGTTGGTTTTATTACTGGGGCTGTTAACGTTTGAGTGTTTGAGTAATAATTAATAATAATTATTAATACCAGTACTTTGTCCAATAGGGCATTTCTTTAAATGGAGAGCAATTTATAAGAAGTATTCTTTCAGCTCAAGAGGGAGCAGTTTAGTTAAAAAGGCACATCACAATCAAACACTTTTATCACAAGGACATGTCAATTGCAATCTGATTCCTTTGTACACCAAGAAGCACGGGTAGAAAGTATATTAATTCAAGAACTAAATTTAAGTAGGCCTACTTATTCTCTACTTTCATGGTAATTTACTCCTCTACTCCATATTTCAAAAGGAAATAAACTTTTAACTCCTTTACATTTATTTGACAACATAAGTTACTTTGCAGGTAAAATACTTTAGAATTTCGCCACCTTAGAATTATTAAGTTCTATCTGCACACTGAGCAGTTTTGAAATATTGAGCTCCAAAGTTACTCCGTTCCATTTGCAAAAATGATATAAACTTTTTTTGTTTTCTAAAAAAATAATTCCAAAAATGCAAATAACATCTCACATAATATTAATAAATTGTCACAGAATAAGAATAAATAATCCAGTTTTGGTAAAAATGTGAGATAGAACCTTATTATTCTGAGTACCAATTTATACCAAACAGCCCCCATAAATTTTCATAGGGGTAGCTAGACGAGGCAACTAAAAATCACTGATATCAAACAGCATGAAAAATAGCTGTCTGTCAGCTACAACAATAATTGTGGCTTACATGTAAATGCACCAGCAATAGATACATAATAGTATATGTAAATGACTTGTACTTGCATTTCCTACGAAATGGTCTTGCTACTTTCACTCGAGTGAAGGGTCTAAATACATCTTTCAGCACTGACAGTAAGAAGCTTCCAGTTACTAAGCCTGATAACATAGATGAGACAATGAATGAGTGACTTGATAAAGGTTAAAATTGTTTTGGACTCCTTTACAGTAATGTGGTTTCCCCAACTCCTTGGTTAGTCTTTCAGGTCAGATATGTTCAAAATTTAGTCTGAGTTCCCAGAATCACCACTGTCACTTCTTTAAGCTAACCCCTTTCCAAAAGCACCGGTGCTAATGTTTTCCATTTCATACAAATGAGTGAGGTAAACAGACTACTCTGTCTCTGCTATTAAATCAGCCTAGATGAGATTTAGATGTGACCTTTACAGGAGAAACCTGGGCTGCCAACTTGATTCACTCTGTTTTTCATTTCCGTATGCAAAGCACTTTCGTATCCCTTTCAAACTGGCCTTCACACTCAAACGCCAAGACCAAACTCACTAAAATGTACCTTCGGGTCATTCTTTGACAAATGTAAGTGGCTCTGCACGGTCACAAGCAACTGAGCTGAAATGTGTTCCCATCAGTTATTCCAGAGCGAGTAATAGAGGCAAACTCTCTCATTGCTCTGGGGTGCAGTGTTCTTGCTTCCCCCTCCGTTAGCATGATAGGCTGTGGGCCTGCTGCACACGCTCACTTTCAGTGGCTCAAAAATGTACTTTAGTCTCTTAGTTCTTCAGCTTAAAAAAAAAAAAAAAAAGATGCAATCTGTTGGGTTCAAAGAAAGTTCTGCAAGGCATGGAGCCATTTCCTGGCAATTTTCACCAAGTTATATTTTTTTGTCCTGTCAACCTTATAACAGATATTTCTTTTTCTGCAGCCAACTTCAAATGTAGCTTGCAGCTCTCCCAAACTCTGATGTAAAAAGTCCTTTATCTGAAGCTGTAATATGTTTAGGTCACCATTATAAAGTGGAGCTATGGGGATGCTGACACAGTGTATCTCTAATATATTTTAACTAAAATTACCACCTTTCAATTGTATACCTCCATTCACTAGTCAAGTTGTTCTTAAAGTTTACATCCATGTCTATGGACCTTCATCTTTTATTCTATTAGACATTTCTGTGAAATTTTGGCATACTTATCCAATGAATTCTTAAGTTCTGGCCAAAAACAGGGATGAGTTTGCAGTGATCTTGACCTTTGACTACCATATTCTAACTAGTTAATTCTTAAGACCAAGTGGATGTTTGTGCCAAATTTGTGGAAATTCCCAGTAAGCCTTCTTAATATAACAAGTTCAAGAGAATAAGACTGACGCAAAGTCACAGTGACCTATGACCACCACATTCTAATCAGTTCATCTTTAGGTCCAAGTGGATGTTTGTGGCAAATTTAATAGAAGAGGTCACAGCGACCATGACTTTTGACCTATGACCACCAAACTAATGAAATTCATCATTACATCTAAGTGAATAATTGCTCCTATTTTGAAGAGGTTCTCTCACAGCATTCGTGAGATATCACGTTCACAAGAATGAGACATATGTATGGACAACTCGAAAAACCGAGTGCCTTTGCCGGCGGAGGCGTGAAAACAAACATTGTTCATGTTCAAATATCAGGAATACTGTGTGACCTTGTTATTTTCAAACTGCAATGTACAAATTCATCTTTCTGACTAAAAATTCTGCCTCTTCACAGTCATTTGGAGAATATCATGCATTCAAAAGATTTGGATACTTAGATTATTTAAACCAAGACTGCTGCTGTTGAAAACAAAATGCTCTTTGTTCAAGAACAGCTTCGTTATTCTCAAGGTCACCATTTGAGTTGTTTTTATTTCTTCTTCTCAGTGCAAAAGGGAATGCTTTACAAATTTCGATATTTAAAAAAAAAAGAATGCAAGAAATCAATTGTGTGTAAGAAAATTGTACTGCATCATGTGTGACAAGATGCAACTAATTCAGTGTTGATGGTGGGACGTGACTCAGTGGCACTAAAGCAGATGTAGCATCATGTCTGGGAGGGGAACTTCTCTTGTCTTGATCTATGAAAAAAAAGAAGAGGAGGTGGAGTTAGTGACGCAGACGTAATAGAAGAAGTTATTCAGAAGCAAATGAGAAACAAGAGAATACAATATGGCCTTTCAAAGTCAAAAAATTCAATAACACTGTTTTCTAGCAAAGAAAAAGCAATATGTGGTATCATAAAGATCTCCCCAGAGAAGTAAGACTGGAGTCTATATTATCACATGCACTATCTGGAGCCGCTTCACTGAGAAGAATGAAGTGATGAACTGGCAAGAATGTCTAATGTGACTGAGAGCACCCAAAGGACAGGGGAATATTTCTTGTTTTACAAGCATAAACCAACACAGAAAGGCATGTATCTGTGTAAAAGGGGCCCCACATAAATCATTAAATCCTCCATTTACAGGCCATTGAGAGACACTATAAACACTAATGGATCTCCCACATCATCCTCCAAAAACATTTTCTCATATTCATAAGATACTGGCAGTACAAAACACATTTAAAAAACACATTTTTAAAAAATCTCTGGCATTTGTAACCTTGAGCTGTCTGGGTTTTAAAAACAGAATATACCATGCCAGTATTAAAGAAGGATCAGGCCTAATTGATCAGTGAGCTCTTTCAAGGCTCCAAGTGCTAGCTGCAACGTGATATGGGAGAAAGGAGGTTGTTTCAGCCATTAGCTGAGGGCTGACACAAAGTTGGAAAGTGTGCTGTGGTCTGACAAGTCCACATTTTAAATTATTTTTGGGAAATCATGGATGTCGTGTCTTCTGGGCTAAAGAGGAAAAGAACTGTCCAGATTGTTACCAAAAAGCCAAATTCTGTGATGGTATTGGGTGGGGGTGGGGGGGTGTTATTGTCAATGGTATCATGGATGACTAGCACATCTGTGAAGGTTCGATAAATGCTGAAAGGTCCATACATGTTTTGGAGCAACATATGCTGCCATAGAGATGCCTTTTTCTGGGATGTTCCTGCTTATTCCAGCAACATAATGCAAAGCCACACTCTGCAGGTGTTACAACAGCGTGGCTTCTTAAGGCCGTTTGCACAGCGACAGTTCTTGCATGAAACGTTGAAATTTTGTTGCTGTTTGGCCTTTTGTTCATTTGACAGCAATGCTTTGAGGGCCTTAAAAAATGCAATATTTTTAGTGTGTTTTTGAGTGTAATCTTTTGAAAACACAACCCCCTCTGTCACCATGTAAACTGGCAACGTGCGGATCCTGAGTTACACCGCCAACTACTGGCCTGACATGCATACTACAGCATCTTTGGTTGTTTTTGCAGGTCGGCGTACATGAGGATCGTTTTCACAATGTTATCATATCAGTGTTTCCTCCTAAATCCTACCCGCCGGTCCTTCAAATGTCGTTTTTTTTGTTTTTTGTTTTTTTTTTAAATTGCAAATACACCACCGCCGCATCACAGCACAGTCCTGCACTGCGTTGGGTGTCGCGAGTGCTGAGGCAGATAACTATCTTGCTCCGTATCTACTCTTTGGGGTAGATACCACCGCCCCCTCCCACCCCCCAACAGAACTAACTGGTGCCGACGTTAATGAGCTACTCGCATCCAGGCATCAGGTCGGAGAGTCAGAGGAGTGTCGGCTTGAAAATAGCGTGCAACTTACCGGAGAAAAGGTAGACTTATTAGCTTAAGAAAACTTATAATAGATTTTATTAGTTAAATAAACATTCGCAAAATATTGATGGCCAGCTAAGGTTACGTAGCTTAAGTTAATTGGGCCCGGTGCCAACTCAACTCAGTGTCGCTAACGTGAGTAAACTAATCGATAGCATTAAGCGATAAACACGCCATGATGTAACTGCTGACTGCATTTTCAGAGGAGCTTGTTCAGATATTTTTCAAAGAAGAGAAAGACACCTGATGAGGATGGCGCTAGTCAGGTATCATTAGCCTTTTTACTGACTCAAATTATGATGGTTAGGTAAAAAATGATGTTCACACTTGTAATCAAATGTGACGTGAGTGTAAATTATCTAACGTTAATGTTTTATGTAATCGTATAAGACAAGTAACAGACAGGGAGGAGCAGTGGAACAAAGTGAAGGAGAGCAGAGTACAGGAGGGGGAGTGCCGAGTGAAGGAGCAGGAGAGCAAAGTGATGGTGCAGGAGAGAGAGATGAGAGGAGAGGAGAAAAACATAAAGGGAAACACAGGCTATCAGGCTGGGACCCTAAATGGGTTGAAAAAAAAAAAAAGATTGTTTCTATTTGTAGGTGAAGACTGACTTGAGAAACAGGCTGCAGGGGGATCACCTTGCAGCATGTATGCTGCTGAGCATCAACGGGACACCTCTTGGTGAATTTCTGTACAACAGAGCCTTAGAGCTGTTCGACAAAAAACCAAGAAAAATCCATTGTTCTGAGCCCGGGTGCAAACTTTGCCACTGATTACAGCCCCATCAAGAAATTATTACTTATTGTTTTTGTTATTTTATTGTTGAATTTTTGTTATTATTTTTTATTTTTACATTCAGCCTTTAAAAAGCGTCATTTGTTTACGCCGCCACGGCTCCCCGGAGAGCCTGCCCCCGCTGCTGAAAAAAATCCTAGAGGAAACACTGCATATGAACACAGATTTTTGTCTTAAACGCAAAGGAAAAACTTTTTCGTTTTCAGTACAGACGTTCTCGTGTAAATGTGGCCTTAGTTTCAGAGTGCAGGTACGAGACTGGCCTGCCTCCAGTCCAGACCTGTCTCCCAGAAGTTCGCTTTCTGAACTTTCACAACTGGGGCGCTCAGTTTTCAAACCCTTCCTTAGGGTTGTTGAGTGAAGAGATGATGTTACATAGAGGTAAACATGCCCCTGTCCTAACTGTTTTGGAACATGTTGCAGGCATGAAATTCAGAATGAGTGTATATTTCCAAAAAAGCATTAAGTTTATCAGTTTGAACACTGTCTTTGTACTGTACTGAAAAGAATGTGGGTCAAGAAGGACTTGCAAATCATTGCATTCTGCTTCTTATTATGTTTTACACCACATCCTGACTTATTTAGAATTGGGATTGTACATTAAGACATCTATGACGATAAACCAAAAAAAACAATAATATCTATATTGTGGCTAAAACTTGACTGAAAATGGGACTACAAGCAAAAAATACTTCAGAATTCAATTTTGAAAAGCTCTTAAAGCTAGAAATGCCTGTATGAGATATTCACCTTCTGAGGGGGGACTCTGTGAGTCACTTTGTCTGTTTCAACCAATGAAGTTCATCACGACCAGATGGAGGACGGTGTGAGCAAACAGGAAGTCGGCGAAGGCTCTCTCTGGCGAGATGGACAGGAAGTCTCCTTTGTTCTGTGGGTTGATCTGGATACGAAGGCACACTAAGAAAAACAGCAAAAGACAGGATTCAGCATTATTACACCTTAGAACAATAAATAACAATTTAACACATTGTAAAATATTTTCACAATCAATTACTTGATTCATTTTTGTTATTTTTGATTATTAGTTTTGGATTTTTCTTTTTTTCATTTAATGGTTGCTAAACTTATGAGTGTATCAGCTTCAGCACACACATAGACAAAGTTAGGTTTTTAAAACTAACACTAAAGTTCTGCTAATGTTCCCATGGTTACATTTTACAGACAAGGGGCTCTGAATTTAAGGATGATGGTGCAGCATCATTATGTCTGAACCTGACAAAACAAGAGAAGTAAGACTTGTGATGGTGTCTGATTCACTTGAGCCATGTTGGGGTTCAACATTAACACCTCTTCCTCATTGGAGCCACAATAAGACTGTACAACAACACTGTGACAAACACTTGACGGTCGTAATGTGCAGTACTTATTGAAACTGTTACAGAGAGGTGTTGAATATAATTTCCAATGCCTTACTTCATGATGCTGTAGAATTTTACTACATTATATATCATAAATTGTAAGGGAGAAATGTGTTTCTTATTATTTTGTCTAATAAAAAGCGGGCGGACAAAACACTTCTTAATCTGGTTAATGTGGATAGAGAGATGGAACATGGGAAGAAATTGAAGAAACACGTGTGATAGTAAACAAAACGTTGTCCAGCATGAATGCATATTGGAGCAACAAGAAGTTGACAACTTCAGAAAATAAGTTTGCCATTGTGTTATATAGCGCGGAAAGTATTCATGTAAATCGCTGTTACAACTTCATTACACACGACAAAATTGCATGAGTTTGCCAAGATTTTCCATGACTGCGGATACCCGTCACCCGTAGGCCAAATCAAGAGACGCGACTCCCTCCCCAATGCTTAAAATATTGAACACTGATATTGAATATTGAATATTAAGGTGCCTCCCCTGTTTTGCACCACCCCCTTCCTTCTCATAAATAACGAACAGGCCCTTAGTTACATCAATACCTCGGAAATGTTGACTTTATTCATTTTAGCTTGGTGTGACTTCAGAGCGTACTTTTAATTTGAATAAATAGGGGTATATTCCCATACTCGAGGTACATGCTTTTCCGTTTCTTTTTCTACAGTGTATTTATATGGCTACACCTGAAGCCATGTTAGCATCATTAGCTAACTCGTGTTTGCATACACGTTCAAAAATGAGCCAGAAGTCCGTCGAAACTGTGGCACTGCATAATTCATAACAACATTTCAAATAATACATTTTTACCTGCAAGAATGAAAGCGCCCACACAAGAGATGAAGCCCGACAGAAAGCTGTTGAAGGGGAAAGTGCCGACGAGCAGACAGTAGAGAAACTGCAGCGCTCCTGTCAACAGGATGTACAGCAGATACGCGTCCACCACTTTGAGCTTGTTGGGCGTCGTGGTGGTGTACTCCTCCAGAAACCGAGAAATAACCGATATGACTGAGTTCGACATGATTATGCTCTCTAATTTGTAAAAACTGGGCTCAATGAACTCGGTCTGCAGGGCTCCTCTTCCTCAATCCAATAAGTGACGTGTCCTCCTCAACCGGAAGCGGCGTTGGTGTTACAAAATATATATTCCGAGTCGCTCGGAAAGAGGAGCAAAGAGCCCGTTGTTGGAATGATCATTGGCTCCGCCCACTGAACAACATAGATGGGAAAAAAATAGAAAGATGCTTTGCTCTGCCAGTGTTTCCCATTGATGCATTATAGTGAAATCGATATTTCCAGATACGGCTGTGTGAAGCGCAATGTTTAATTTTTACAAATTTTCTGGGGACTTCAAAAGCCCCACGACCTCACAAAAAGGTAAAGTGTTCTCCAGTTTTGAACTATTAATTATAGGCAAGTAGCATTATTTTGGTACACAAAGACAGTATATACCCAAAAAAACAAAACAAAAAAACAACAACTTTGTATCTGCCCATTTTGCTGTTAGTGTCTAATAAACACTGAAGTGATCCCATTGTCATATTCACATGCAGCAAATATATATATATTTTTTTATTAAAAGTAAAGACCCTGTCAGACTTTGCATAGAGTGCTCCTGGGATGAAACTACACCGCCATTTAAAATTCCCTCCACTACAAGGCTATTAAGTCATATACAATGTAATAAAATTCTGTAGTCTCATTTAGCCACTTTTTAGCACCTTAGAGACGCATAAAGGCCTAAAGACTGACCTACGAGCTGTTTACTGAAATATTTTATGTTGCAGAACAAGATGTGTAAGTCGGGCCTTATTTTAGGCTTTTAACCAAAAACCCAGTTGGGTTTCTACCCACTGGACTGGAGACGAGAAAACCGAGAGTTGTAAATGCTAACTAATTTCCAGTTTTAGGACTCTTTAATCTCTGTTAGATGGTAAGAGGAGTGGCGCACCTTTCTGATAAACTATCTTTGTGTTCGGTCAGCTGACCGCGGAATGAACCGAGTTACCAAACATTAGAAACAAGAGAAGGCACAATTTCAAAACACTTATCGAGAAGCGTGTTGTCAACCTCATTATTTCATTCAAGTGAATGTAGCCACCGGAATATGTCAATTCATGGACCCTGCTACAACCACGGCTCCGATGCAAAACGACTGTGAGACAGAGTAAGTAACTGGGAAAGGTAAACAACCGGACACAACCTCGTCCAACACACTGCTAGTCTTATCACATTGCACGCAAAACTTAAAAAAATGCATATATTTATTGTGTCATTTTCCTCCTGTAAGGCATTTATTTATCAGACTTGTAATAACTGTAATACTGTGTCATTGTATATAAATCAATTTGGACATAATGTTCTCATAATTAATTGGTGTGTTAAACTAATGTGAAATTATATTTTATAAGTGTAGCCACCTATTATTCTGCTAATTTGACACAAATGCCATCACCAACAAGCTTCATTCACAGAAATATGGGGGAAAAAAGTAAAACCAGTAAAAATTGATTACAAAGTTGTCTTCCAGTAGCTCATTGTAATTTAAGGTATAAATACTTAAGAAATATGAAAGTTATTATTTTTAAAATCAATTGGGTTGTCTTGATGTGCCACTCCTGTCAAACAGGTTTCTTAAGTTTAATTCACTGGAGTAACGAGCAGCCGTAATGACTAAGCAAATCTGAGTTGCCTGTTGATGGCAGGACAGGTGGAGGCCCTGGTGGTGCACCTGTGTATTGATGGTGGAGGCAGAAATATGAGACAGGTCTTTTTATATCTCCGGTCAGAGTGGAAGTGGAGGTTAAACTCCCCTTAGCTCAGTTTACTCACTTTGGTAGTTATTATACTGAAAATAAAAAGGCTGACGATAACCTATTCTGTAAAATGTTTTGCTTTTTTGTATGTGTGGTGCAGTGATCTACCTGGATTTTTAAAATGAGGATTAGGGACTGTTCTTCATTTATCAGATGAAACTGGGGTGTGACTTCATTTTTGTTTGTTTGTTTTACCCTCCCTGAAGCTAGAGATATTACTCCTTGAGCCTCGCCGAACAACTTGGGGAAAATGCCTGACCCTCCTTCCACCATAACTATCTAATATTAGATATTACTAATTTACCCTTTCATGTTTGAATGTGAAAAGTTGAAGATAAAATGCTGAAGCTGAAAAAAAAAGACAACCATTTTTCCACTCTTGTCATGCATGCTAGATAGTTCAATGAATTGTAGAATATAGTGATTTTGATGAAATATCACTGCTAAACTCAAATTTTTTTTCTGACGGAAGTGTTGGTCCCACATTGTGTTCAAGCACTGTTGGAAATGTGAAAATCCAACAATAACTTCTGTTTTTACAGTTTCTGGCTTTACCAACTGGTGTAATTTTGGTGATTATTAACAAATAAAACAACCATATTTTCTTAAAAATTAGTAGTAAAATAAATACAAAATACAAACATTTAAAGTTCTCCCTCCTGTATGCCAAAATGAAACACAAAAGTCCCTCCTCAGTACTTAAAAAACTGTTCGACATGCCATCTCCTTTTTTCACTACCTCCTGCTCTTTCATAAAAAACAAACAGTCCCTTTATCTTGAGAGTTTGGAGGTAATCTTGATAAACACTGACCACCACATCACTGCTGTGGGTCTCAGCAGTTTGACTGACAGCACAATGGTTGTGAAATCTGACACTCCTAGGCTGTTTGCTCCATGCAAACAGTGATTACACTGACTTTAACCTTGGACTCGCACCAAACGAATTAGCATTGTACACTTAGCATGCTTTGAAAAATTCCTGTACTATCTACCATCTCTTCATTCTTTGTTCCTCTCTCTCTCTCGTCAGGCCAACTTCAGTCTGGAGCTGGTGGCCTTCCTGGCGTCCAACCTCCATGTCCCTTTTAAAGACTACAGAGTCCAAGATTCTTGCTTGTAAGAATGTTTTAATGTGTACTGGCAGATTATATATACCCACCGGGGACTGCTATAAATGTAGCTTGTCACTTGTAAAGATGTAGTAAAGCTGCTAATGCTTTTTAAAATATCTATGAGCTTCTGTAATGTAATATGACACCGTTATGTCACCAGCTATAAACTAACAGAGCCTCACTGAAGGTATATTAATGGTTACCTTTCTTTGTCAGGTATTCAGAATGACCTCTGGGCTCGCTTTGTGACCCTGCCAAACCAGGATCGAATATGGACTCTAACCATCACCAACAAGGCGGCGCGCAAACCTGCAGAACAGGGTACTCACTCTTTGTTTGTTTATTGGGAGGCAACAGCTGTAAATCTGTATGCAGTATAAGATCCGTGACGTAATCGTTCTGTCTTTCTCCTCTAGTCCAAAAGACTCCCCTGGTGATGGTCCATGGTTTTGGAGGAGGGGTAGGCCTGTGGATCAGGAACATAGACACGCTGAGTCGGTCACGGCCTATTTACGCTTTCGACCTCCTGGGCTTTGGCCGGAGCTCCAGACCTCCCTTCCCCTCAGATGCTGCCAAGGCAGAGGAGCAGTTTGTCGACTCTATTGAGCAGTGGAGACGGTCTGTAGGCCTGGAGAACATGATTCTGCTGGGACACAGTCTGGGCGGGTACCTGGCTACCTCCTACGCCATCCAGTACCCTTCGAGGTAATAATACTAACTAATAAAACATGTGATAATGAGAGAAAGCTGCAGATGGAGTCATTCAGTGTTTTATTTGATAATTAAGGACTAGTCTAGTTTATCTAACAGACCGGGCTAGCAAAACATTGAAATGGAGAAATTGCCTCTACAGCAGTGATGCTCAACTGACAGTAAAAATAAAGTAATCCACACTGGGAATTGTTTTTGTACTTCTAGTACACATAAGGTGCCAGAGTGCATAAAACAGCATTAAAGAAGTGTCATAAAAATCCAAGAAATGTCCTGAAATCCTAGAAAAAGCCTAAAATTAGAGAAATGTCCTAAAAATAAAGAAACGTCCTAAAATTCCAGAAACATCCTGTAATTTGAGAAATGGTCTAAAATCCTAGAAACATCCTAAAATCCTAGAAACTTTTCAAATTCATTAAATTTCCAAAATCCCAGAAATGTCCTAAAATCCCAGAAATGTCCTAAAGTCCAAGAAGCATCCTAAAATCTTAGCAATGTCCTAAAATCCCAGAAATGCCCTAAAATCTTAGAAATGTATAGGACTGCTGCTACTGGCCCTTGCCCCATGTTATTTTCCACAAGTGGCCCTCAAGCAAAGCAAGTTTAGTACACTTGCTCCCCAGCCACAATGTGCGGGAAAAAAATCCTGACTTTGGCACTTCCTTGTGGTAGCATCTACAGAGCAAGCCATGCTCACCGCTGTATTCTGTGTGTACGCTGATGACAAAAAATGCCTGTTGATTAGAAATTATAATGGACTTTGCTCCTCTTACAGAGTGTCACATCTTATCCTGGTGGATCCCTGGGGTTTCCCGGAGCGACCGCAGGCACAGACCCAAGAGGGTCAAGATCAGAAGACAGAGGTGGTAAAGAGGCCGCCGCCTCCCCGCTGGGTCAAAGCTATCGCAGCGGTGGTTACCCTCTTCAATCCGCTGGCTGTCATCAGAGCAGCAGGCCCATGGGGTAAGATATCTTACTGTTTACTTCATATTGTGCTGGGTCACATTTTACTCTTCCCCATCTCACTGTATGTCACTGACTCAGGTCCAGGCTTGGTGAACAGATTCCGTCCTGATTTCAAAAGGAAATTCGAAGATCTGTTTGATGATGACACGATGACGCAGTACATCTACCACTGTAACGCACAAAGCCCCAGGTAAGCCAACACGCATCACTTAAGCCCCAGTTATGCTTTTTGCAGGGATGGTTGCACAGATATGAGCTGATGCGGAATTTTGTACTCTCATACTTCATTTTGGTTCTTGCTTGCAGCAAACTGTTATTTTCCTAACTTGTAGGAACCAGTGTCTCAAAACCTCATGTCTACTGCATGTTTTTTTCTCTGCTCATCTGTGGCTGTGTGGTTAGAAAATGTTGGATGTGCAAGGACAGGTGAAAACCTTCTGCCTTACTGAATGGGACCCCCACAAAGAGGTGTCACTTTGGCCATGCAGACCATCACTACACCCACAAATGAATCAAGCATGCCGTAAAACTTTAAATAAAAGTCTACTCTAAATTAAACGTCCAGTCCCTTTTACTAGCCAGGTGTAGCTACACATTTTTACGCGTAAACGTTTGTCTCAATCAGAGATGTTTTGTTGCCTTGCAGTTCATTTTTATAGAAATTTCTATTTTAGTGTACTATTTAACTGTAATATGAGAACCTTTGCACCATCCAGTGGGCAATACTTAGTTTTGGCTCAACTGTTTCCAACATGGTGGCTTGGTCATAATCTTTCTAATTTTACAGCTTAACAGAACACTAAATATGTTTCTGAAAACATTTGATGCTAGAAATAGGCAATGCAGTAACAGAGTATTGATTCATATTTGATCAGCGCTGCCTAGTTTGACAGTTTGACTGCAGTTCATTAGGAGTGAGTGACAGCTGCGTCAGAGGCTACTCACCTTTGATTGGTTGTTTTTGTTCATATGCGTTTGAGTCTGCAAATGCAATAAGTAGCACTAAAAGGAGGCGGAGGAACATGATTTTTTCACAGATGATTTGTCTCATGTACTACTTTCAGGAAATAGTTTCACCATTATGACAAAGTTATTTTTAAAAAAGTTGTCAAATACAGCTTTTTTCACAGTTCAAATAACAGAACATAATGCCTGCAAAAATCTGACCAGTCAGTCACCTTTTCCATTTCCTATCCCCCTCCTCCTTCTCCTCTTCCCAGTGGTGAGGTGGGTTTCAGGGCCATGTCAGAGTCTCTGGGCTGGGCCAAGAGGCCCATGCTGCAGCGGGTTCACTTGCTGCCCCCCTCCATGCCCCTCACCATGCTGTATGGAGCCCGATCCTGGGTGGACAGCTCATCTGGGGACAGAGTGGTCCAGATCAGGAAGCAGGCCCACACCAGAGTACTGGTGAGTAGAGCCGCAAAGTGGTCATGAGGGAAATGTTATCTAATTAGGAGTCTAAAACGTGCAGCTGAGCTTTAAATTAGTGTAATTTTAATTCAATTTGAAGTAGTTATTCCTTTCTTTGTGTGGTATGATTGCTGACTGTTTTCTGTATCTCTGTATCCTCACTGTGCAGCTGATAGACGAAGCCTCTCACCACGTGTACGCTGATCAGCCAGGGGAGTTCAACAGAGTGGTGGAAAAAATATGTAACTCTGTTGACTGATAGCCAGTGTGTCTGTGTGTGTGTGTGTGTGTGTGTGTGTGTGTGTGTGTGTGTGTGTGTGTGTGTGTACGTATGTTTGTGTGCGTAAAAGGACTGAAAGTAGACAATTCATGGTGGTTTTAGGACTGTGGCTTTTGCATGTGCAGCATGTTGGATGGTTTTGCGTTGGAGTGAATCAGGACACCATGTACCTCAACATGAGTGTGAATGTAATTTTGTTCTTAATCCTGTTCTCATCGTAGCAGGTTATTGACATTATTGTAGTTAAGCTGTCTTGTCATTTTTAAGCTGTTATATGTTTCCTTTTTTCAATTTACTATCGTTAGTAAAGGATTTATTTATAACATTTATAACATTGAATTTGTTTATTAATGTTGTAATACAGAGTAATAATTGAACCATTTAATTCAATGCTAAATTATGTTGCCCACTGCTGTATCTTTAACTCTAAGTGAAACATGCACATCTGTCTTGATGCACTGGGTTTATGTGTTATGGAACAGCCACAAGGCTACCAGTTCACACTTTGTATGTGCCTGACATGAACCACTAAGTACTGTATGACATGTTATTTAATCTCTGTTCTTTCTTATATTTCCTCTGTATCAAACAGCAGTATGTATTTTATACCTTGGAAACAATAAAAGTTTATTTGACAAATTGCAACGGTAGAAACCCACATTTTATGCATTGTGTGGCCCAACCAGTAGAGGGCAGTAACAAGTGTCACTGCTTAATGTAACAGGTGCGCTTTACGCTTCCACCTGTCAGCAGTGCATAATGGATAGTGGAAATCTTGCATTTCCAAAGTTGAATTAGTTGAAGCACACAAATACTATCAGCAAAAGATACAATAAAAGAGCTAGTTATGAAGGCAGAATGGCCCCTATCAATGTTGACTTTATTATAAAATCAAGCGGTAATTACTCTGCTGATAAGTAGCATGTTATTGTTGCAACTGATCTTTGCGAAGCTAATTTAACTGTTGCCGTCAGATACATGTAGTGGAATAAAAGATTAAATAATTCTAAAAAATAGACTTCATAACCAGGCATACTTGAGTAACTATAATTGATTTCATTCCATCCATGCTGTCTGTGCTCAAACTACAGGGTGTATCCAACAACAACAACAACAACAACAACAACAACAACAAAAAACTACAATTACCACCTCACAATTATGTGCCTCCTCCAGCTAGTCAAATTACAGTTTACATTCAAGTCTCTCCAGACTCATATGTTGCCATGTCAGTCGAAAATGCTTCAAACATTGAGGTTACTGCAATGAAGGAAGATATTCTACAATATATCCAACACATCTTAACCCCAGCAGCTCAGAAAATCTGTACCATCAGCACAGTTTCGAGGTGGACAGCCAAGATAAGAGTCACTAATTTAGTATCTGCCCAAAAGTTTCCCCTTCTGTTCCTGAGATATGATGCTGAATAACGACCAGAAAAGTGTTTCTGCAGAACATTATGATGTCGCAACAATTTTATCCTATTAGACAATTCTGTAATTTTGTCATATATATAATGTATAAATTCTTGATTTATAGCCAAAAACATGTTTTATGAGCTCACAGTGACCTTGACCTCTGACCTTGGACCACCAAATTCTGATCAGTTTATTCTTGAGTCCAAGAGGACGTTTGTGTCAAATTTGAGGAAATTCCCTCAATGTCAAGACCTCTGTGAGAAATCATGGTCACTGAAATTAAAAAGACGCAAGGTCTCAGTGACCTTTGACCTATGATTACTAAATTATAAATCAGTTCATTGTTGAGTCCAAATAAGGATTTGCGCCAAATTTGAAGAAATTCTCTAGGGATGTTCTTGAGATATCACATTCACAAGAATGAGACGGATGCGAGGTCACAGTGACCTTGACTTTTGACCTAATTCCACCAAAATCAAGCCATTTCATCCTGATATCCAAATGAACATTTGTGCAAAATTTTAACAAATTCCCTTGAGGCATTTGAGAGATATCCCAAAAATGGGACAGATGGACAATTGAATGGACAGGCTACCCGAAAGGATAATGTCTCCGGCCACAGCTATCAACGGAGGCACAAAAAAACGATCTGTATGTGGGTCAAAGATAAAATATCACAATCCCATATTCAGGTACTTGGGAATATGTCCATAGCTTGAACCATGAATGGCAACAAAGGTGTGTCACATGCCTTAGCCTACGCAGTTGAAATGAGTCACTGTGCATTCTATTCTACACTTTCATTCCTCATACACTTTTTTCAGGTGAAAAAATGGTTGATTGCAGAAATGGAAAAGTACACAAAGCCACTTGCTTCCTCTCTGAACTCTGGATTACATTACACTCACATTCTTTCACCTCGATCCAGTACAGACTTGTCTGATGATGTATAGAAGTCGAAAGTCATTCATGAGTCAGGCCATCATTTCAGTGTAAGGTTTATTACTATCACATTACAATACAGAGAAACATCAGTCCAGGTAGATATGGTAGATAAATAGTGTGATGTTATTAAAATACTATCCTTCACATTGTTCTCTGAGTGCTGAAGTAAAACAGACGAGAACCAGGTAAATCTAAGGTGATTTAAGGCCACTGTGGTCTGATATGCTGGAATTCACAGCAGAAACCAAAAGTCCAATTTTGCAGGTGTATGGTGTACTCTAAAGCTGGCTTCAGTGTTATAATACACACACATAATGTAAAAACACACACAAAAGACACACAAAACAACATCTGGTACAATTCTTCCTAAGGGAACATTTTTGGTTTGCCTTCTGCAAATGGAGAGCTTCATGAATGGCAGCTTGTTGGTTTTCAAAAATAAAGAAAGATATTTGCATTCATCTGGTGATTAAAATAACCTTTCAGGCATGTCCTTGTCAATTTCAATTTTTGGAAATCTCCATCGTTAATTGGTACTGGGTAGGGGAAAAAAAATTACTTTATCTTTTCAACAACAATTACATGTTTTTCAGTCAAATGTGACAGAAAAGACTTGGGAAAATTAGAATAATGTGCCCTTTTGGAAAATGTCAACGCCAATTTCAACATCATTCCCTTTTAAAAACACCTCACAGTGCCCGTCCTTCATTTATGCAACGTGAGGTTCATTTTGTCTGACTACACTTTTTCTTCTCATTACAAGCTATAGAAATAACGCACATACAGTATTTACATTAAATGACCCAACTTTCTGCATCTTCACATGCTTTTGTCAGTGTCTTGAAATGCACTCGTGTTAGGACAGTCTGTAATCTGAGTTTAATAACTTCAATACAAGAGTGCTTGTTAATAAAGCACTTCATTTGCTGTGCACATATTTAAACCCTGCTGCATACGTCACCACAGTTTAGACATTTCAGAGCAAGGCAGAAGTGTGAATTTTATATTATTTTAACTTAAAAAATATAATACTGATAATGCTACAGTGGCTAATCGTCTATTTATAGCTTTAAAAATATCAAAAAATGTTGCTTCAGTACAAAATAAAACAAGATAGTTTAAGACACAGGAACTTAGCACCCTTTTCATATACTCAGAGGCTCTCAGTTCATTTTCTATAAGGGAGAAGTGACAAGGACAGGAAGTGATGTCGCCTCTCATTTCTCAAGAACGACGATATCGGCCACTCCGTGCACTTGAGTGAGCTGTTTACAGTCAAGAGACGCCACCAGCTTCCTGGGTCCGGGCTGGGTAGGGATGAAGTGCTCTGTCAGTGTCACCGTGGAGTGACTACCTACGTCACTGAGAGAGAAAAAAAACAAAAGAGGAATATTAGTCTCAGGGTCTAAGAGGAGGAAATGTTGAGGAAAATGTGTGGTGAAAGAGATAAGGAGGCAAAAGAGAGGACAATGTCTCTTGTTCTTACCCCACAACCACTTCATGGCCCTTCTGCAGGCCCAGGCCCTCCACTCTGAACACCACGCCCTTTAGCATACGTGGCAGCGGGTTGGTGAAGGTAATCTTGGCGGCCATCTCCTTACCGACCATGGCCTCCCCCAAAGGCTGTGAGAAGATAATTCAAGATGAGCCATGAGGGATGAACCAAACCTTTCATATGATATTCCTTTGCTCCAGAATCTAGAGTGAATAATGTTGTACTCTACTATGTGCAGTGAATGACAAACCTACCGTGATGTTGAGGTCAGGTGTGCGGAGCCTGAACGTGGTCTGGTTGGCTAGTACTTGCTTTGTCTCGCTGACTCTTCCAGACAGGGTCAGCATCAGGGCTGCCTGATCCACTAGCTGGTTTTGATACTGTTGGTAAGGCAGCATCCACTCAATGGTCTTTTCTGTGTGGTACAGAAGTGAGGAAAAGGATCTGGTGACTTTCTTTTTCATAACTGGCTAATTAGCTTAGCATAAAGACTGTAAACGGTAAAAAAACAAAGAGCCTGGCCTAATGTTCAGAGGGCTCATTATTCCAAAACCCCAATACCTTGAAAATGTCACATTGGTAAGCTCATTTCCCTACTGAAAAACCCCAGCTTGACCAGCTTAAAATGGTAAAGGCGGTTCACCAAATTGTTCGACCAGCTTAAGGTTTGTGTTCACATCGTTTTTGATGGTTTAGCTGGTCATTCCAGCTTGTGATGGTCACTTTAGCTGGTTTATCCATTAAAGATCCTGAACAAATAAAACCAAATCAATGTCCTTGAGTATGGAGAACAGTGTCATGAGGGGAGAAGTATGAAAAGCAACAGGGCCATCTAAAACCAACTAAAACCAGCTACCAGCATAAACTGTTTTTTAGCAGGTTTTTTCAGCAGGGTTGTCCAACCGTCCTGTTAACTTTGAAAACTAACGGCAACGTCACCCTACAGGCTGTGACATCATTAGTCTCGTCAGCCCGCTTCTTTATGTGTCTTCCATTTCATGTTTTTCTAGTGTCTTCCCCTGTCTGTCAGGTGTGTGTGTTTCTGTCTTGTCTATTACAAGGAGGCGTGGCTTCACACTGCCCTCCTGACACTGCTGCACAGCTGGAGCTGATTTGCTCATCACCAGTCCGACAGGAACTCCAGGCTTTCTTCCACTCAGTGCCAGATTATCCCATCGCCACATGTGGTATAGTCATCGGCCGAACCAAGTTAATGCCAAGCTTTATCTTTGTGCTTAAGCAGCACGATATAGTGAACTGTGATCTACTCTCTCTTTCCTCATTCTCAGAAACCTTGCTATGTCCAGGACTGTCTTGCTAAAACCCTGAACAAAGGATCCTGTGTCTCCACTTCAAGTCATGTCTGCCAGCCTGCCTGCCCCCCTTAGCTCCCCCAGCCTGCTGTAATCTCCACACTGCCAGTCAAGCTCTGCCTGCCTACACTTACCAATCTTCAGTTATCAATAAAACCATCCAATTACTCTTCTTCAGTCTCTGAGTTGGCTTTTGGGTCCCAAACTAAATTTAGTGCTGACGTAACAGGCCATTGCACTGAGAGCCCATTGCTTCAAAAATACACATTCTCCCAAATAGATTATTGGACTTTGCTAGGTGTCAACCTGTTTTCTTACTATGGTGAAGACATGACGCGCCATACCCTCCCGATGAGTGGCAAGTACTCATTGCCTTCGTTGGTTGGCTTGTTTAGGTTCAGGCATGAGGAGTGAGACTGGTTAGGGTAAGAAGGGATAAGCCAGTAAGGCGGGTCATGCCTTCGATGTCATGGGGAAAAAAAATCGCAGAACATCCCAGAAGTCACGGCTCCATGAAACAGCTCCTAAATGATACCACAACCTGCTGTTTTTACAGTTTGAGCTTTGTATGGACAGGCTAAGCTAAGCTAACTGGCTGCTGGCTTCATAGTTACCATACATACAAAATTTGCATCTATTTTCATATAATTTATATACTTAACTTATAACATATAACTCTTTTAGTTCTCTGAGTTTGAGAAAATATCTCTAATAGCGACCTCTTTCACATACATGTGGCCATTCAAGTGTGAATAGACAAGTTTTTTAAAGTTGATTGCACAATGTTACGTCTAAAGAATATTGACATGATCAGGGCTTAGACTGGTTCCTTATAAAGCTTACTTTCACTATGCAAATATTTCCGCCACTGGGTACAATCTGGAAATCGGGAAAATAAAGGCTCAATTTATGGCACAAAGCAAGTGTGTCAACCATTGTGCAAAAACAGCAAGAGGATAATGCTTTTGTTTTCTCTGGTAGCTATCTGTAGCAATACCCGACTTGCCAAAGTATCAGTATCAGTTTTATTTCTTTGCAGCTGCTATCCCAATAGTGGAAATGGCAGACAGTGAATCAATCAAGGTAACTGCAAAAATTATGGTAGTTGATGGACTCAGGAAAATATAAGCTCCGGTTGTATTTGTGCCAACGTTGCCAAAAAATAATGCCACTTTGAACGCTACAGAAGGAAAAGTTTAATATGGATTATAGCAGCTTTAAAACTCATTTGAGAGCTAACCTTCATTGGGCAAAAGCTCCACAGGCATCTCCTCCTTCTTGATGGTTCCCTTCAGCACACCAGTGTAGTACATGACAGAAACCTGGCTGTGCAGAGTGGTCCGACGTGGCTGCGAGCTCAGGTTCTTCACCACAATGCTTAGCTGGGCGTCAGCCCCCATCCTGGGCCCCTCGCCATCCATCCTCACCTCCACGCTCACATCCTCCGCCATGGGTGTGGAATAGACATCTGGCTTGCTGCCATAGCGACTGGCAGTCTCCACAGCGATGCGCTCCTCTTCTGAATCTGATACAGAGGGAGGGGGATGTGAGTGCACCTCATTCTGTCTGGTGTTTTAGAATTTATTGACAGATAGGAGAGATATGGCATCGGCCCTTCAAACTAAGCAAACATCATATTTTAATATGAGAGAAGCGGGTGATCAGTTGAGAGGGCAGATGAGGGGAATCTTTGTACAGTGAAATGATCTATGCAGCAAGCAAGTATTAAATCAGATTGTTCCAGGTAGTGTAGAAATAATTCTATCTGGTTTTGGAACATCAATCTGGGAAGAAATGCAATTAGAAAAGTGCGGTATGCATGCCAGTACCTTCTTGGTGTTTGTACAGGTGTGTGATGTCTGCCCGCTCATCAGAGCCCACTGCTTTAGTGCTGATGCAGTGGCCGACAGCTTTCTTCTCACTGTGGAACTGGCTGAACGTACCGTCCAGGTTCCTCTGCCAGTAGATCTTATCACTGTTGACCTAAAAGACAAGCACCAACAAGTACATGAGACGTTTGCCTTTCATACTGATAATGAGGTTGAATCAAAGTATGCATCTTTTTTGTTCATTATTTATCTTTGTTCTGGTAGATAAGGAAGAAATTCCTCTTTGTTGTTTCTCTGTAAATAACACGTCTGTTCTGCATCTAGCGAGAATCAGGGACCTATGTGTAGTCCCTGTAACAGGCAAGACCACTTTTTTTAACCCTGTATACCTGTAATTTAGTTTGATCACTTTTTCTTCTAACTTTGGTAATGCACCAAAAGTTTACCTTGACCTTGAAATGAATTTGGAAAAATAAAGAACAACGCCCACTTTCTTTTCAATATGCAGCACTCACCTCAGCAAAGACAAACGGTGTGTCGTGTTTGAGGTAGACCTGGCCAGAGCGGATGGCGTTGACCGAGGCAGGGCCACAACGGAAGGTGCCTTGGCTCGTTTCCTGGGGAGTAGAGTCAACAGCCTGCCAGCCTCCATTGCCAGGGGGCAGGTCAGGTCTCGCCATCCAGCAGTCATTCCATACGTGGAAATTCCTGAATAGCAATACATTTTGTTAATCTGAGATCGCATTTAGAGGAGTAATTTGACATTTTGGATAAATGTCCTCTGTTTTGCCAATAGTCCGATAGCATAGCTTAGCATAAAGGCTGATAACAAATAAAAGGAAAAATCTAGCTAGTCTTTCTCCACATTTTTCACTTTGGTTTTTGTTAGAAATATTAAATGTTGATTAGTGAGCTTCAGATATCCTGGTGGCTAGATTTTGTTGGCTATGGACCAAGCCAAGCTAGTTAAAATAAGGTAAGCTAACCACCTCCTGGTTTTTAAATGTTTATGTCTTTTATTTTTGTAGTTTTTATGGTGTTTGACAGTGTTTGTGGCGAGGGGGAGATAAGTCTTCAGAAAACATCAGTGTGCCTATTAATTCTTTGGGCCGGTGTAGCTCCATAGGGTTAAACAAAAAATAGCACCCATCATTCTAAGGACGTTTTAAGGACATGGTACTACCGGCTAGCAGGTAGATACCAGATTAGCCTCCACAGTCTGAGAGGAATTACAAGTTATCAAACAAGCATGACGTCTCTGAGGTTTCAAGTTAAAGGAGACTGCTTTCGGTGCAGATCTAAATATACGACACATTCCTAAGGTATGGATTTAGCAGCAGGCTTATTTTCCTAACATGTTGCCCTGGCCATGTAAAGTTACACATCTTACCACACAGAGTCACTATTGAGGTAGTCGATTGGCTCCAAGTTCTCATCGAAGTAGACGTCTGTGGTGAGGGATACATCAGTGTCATGAGCAGACTGGAAGTTGGTCACGCTGCGGGCGGGGATGCCAAGACACCGCAGCACTGGGAATAAAAATAGAATTGAAAGTCTATTAACAAGGTCCTTTGGAAACTGAATTATTTTCCCAAATGCTAACACTTAAGCATAATGAACATTGCTGCTTTGATGGTATTTGCATGGTTGCATGTGACTTTATTATCCTGTCTGACTGAAAGCAACACATGTGGCTCTATAGGTGGTAAAAAAAAAAGGAGGTATGATGAGAATGTCAGTGTGAGGTATTTAGGGTGTGCATGAGCTACGACTTACTATCAGGTGCTAAGGTCAGCTAGCTACCACGTTAGGGTCACATGAACAATTCTGGTACAGAGCAGTGAGTGCTAATGAAAAGGGCCTGATAGACAGGAAGCCTTGATTAGGATCACTTGACTGTTAATCAAACTCACATGAACACAGGGGAAAAAAATCAAACACTACTGGGTATCTTCTGTAGCGTTTAAATACACACGCTATCATAGAGTGTAGATTTCCACCTTCTGAGCCAACATGTCTCCATGAATGCACATTTTTCTCTCACACACACCATCACATGCTCTCTGTGTTTCATTTTTCTCACCAGTTGTGGTGATCCCAGAGAAGACCCAACACTGTCCATACGACACAGGCGTCCCATAGGAGGAGTGGTACTTCCTCAGGATCTCCACGCTGCTGCTCCATGCCGCAGGAGAAACTCCATCAGCGTAATTCCCAGACCAGTTCCCAACCAGAACCCCAAAGTCATCCTGAGCATTAATCTGAAAAGAGGATGAAGACACAGTAAATTATGAGTGGCTGCTCTCATTTACAAATTAAAATTCTAATTTTAGCAGCAGAATATGATTAGCGGCATATAATGAAGACACTGAGGTCCTGTCCTCTGTGTTGCTCCTGGAAATTGGAGTTTTGTAACCTGACAGTAGCTACAATCTTTCCGACGAAAATTATGTTTTTTTTCCCACTATATTGGTATTCCTGGCGGTGTGCAGAAGGCTTTGAATTAGAATTTCATGTTTTGATACAAAATTCACTCTAGCTAAATTGAAAAGTTACCTGAATAAATAAAATATGAGCATTAGGGGACTTGGAGTCATGATCTCGGTATTTCTAATATCCTGAGATAGCGGGATATTAATATAACTCTGAACTCACCATGGCAGATATGACTCTAACCACATTGACAGGATCGCCGCGACCAGATGGAGGCATGTCACTCTTCTCCAGGACAAACAGGCAGGCTTCCAAGATCCCCTCATGAAACTACAGCCAAAAAAAATACAAATCATCAGCAAAGGAAATCTTTCATTTACATGGGGATTTGAATCTTATTACTGGATTGAAAAATATTGCAAAATTTAAAGACATGTCTTAATATAAAGCAATAATAAACGATAACTACAACAAATGAGAAATAATCTATTAGCTTCTGTGCTGTACAGTATTATTCATTTGTGGATGGCTTTGTAGCACAAACCAGGATGTCGATGTTCTTTTTGCACAAATTGAAGTTACAGATGACAGATGGTGTAAGATTGATAAGGCTACGGATGAATAACTTGTGCCACTAATAATTAATAACAGACTGAAAGAAGAATAGACTGGTACCAACTTTAACGTTACATTAATGTTTGCACAACAGATCTTCACTTTGAAAGAACTATAAGTCTTAAGTCCTCAAATGTGTGACTCCATTCAGACTCAAGTCAAAGTTATTTGACGTGAGTCCTAACCTCTGCACTGCAGTGTGTTTGTGTCAACTGCTCATACACCGTCTTGCTGCTGGAAATACTCACTAGTGTACCAATGTGTATTAATCCGCAATTTAAAATAGTTCTAAACAAACACATTGTTTGCCTCTCTTTGAACAGCATTCAATCAAAACTACATGCTTAGCATTTTCCAAAATTAAGCTATATTTGTAACCCTGTTTTAAAGATTTACATCTCTAACAGGCGGGTTTCTATTACAGATTTGGGCAACTGGCTCTCTCGTGATGTTATGTGACTTCTCCTCTCACAATAACATTCCAAGAGGTATGGCGAAGGATGTTCAAAACATTAGCAGGTTTATTTCTTTTGTAGCCACCGCACCAGCTGTCATTGTCTCTGATTGAAGGTGAAGTAGGTGTGTTATGTATGCAATAATAGAAAGACAAGCCCCTTATATGTCGGAGCGGCCACATATGAAGGATTTCTGGGAGGTGAAAGTCCACAATTTGACAGAAGAATTGTGGATGCAAAACTTCCAGATGATCCACTCAACTTTTGAAGAGTTATGGGATGCATTAACACCTCTTGTAGCGCCTGCTGCATCATGCCAGGGGGAGCCAGTTCCTACCGACAAGCGCACAGCCATAGCATCATGTGAACTATCGAAGCCAAAAAAGTGTTTCCATTGCAGTTTTGCTAAATATGGCTTTTTCAGATCGCCTGAAATACCACCTCATGAGAGCATAAGACATTTTTTGCGATAAATGGGATTTTTTCCATTAGGCGTATTTATATTTGCAATTTCAATTTGTGTGGGGTTAATGGAAAACCTGCCTAATGATGTAATAGTTACTCAAAGCTACAAGCGTTAAGCACTTTTCAGTCACATCTTGATTCACATCTTGATACATCCGTACCTGTCCATAATTCCATGTGCGGGCACCTATTTGTTTCTCTGTGCCGTAGTAAATCCTCCCAGTGTCATTCAGGATGTACTCCTTCCTCTCCTCCTCGTCATCCAGAAACACCGTGTCCTCTGGAAAGACATGACAACATTATATTTTAGCAATACTAACATCAAGAGAACATTGCATACACCAAGTTTCCTTACTTTTCCATACTATATGAACCTTGACAGGAAATACAAGGAAAAAAACTTTTTGCCTTTTGTTTTGATTTATGTTAATGATTTTGCCTCTAGTTAAAATTTTGGTTTGTTTTCTGGCTGAAAAACTTTTCCCAGAATCCAAGTTTTAATTACCTCTTTGGTGACTAAACCATACAAGAATGTGATTTCTATTCACAAATGATGTCAAAGAATCCCCAAGGCGAGGAAATGGTTAGGAAACACAATGATTCCATGGACCTTGCAGTGGGGCCCACACTCATTTATGGGAAACAGTCTGTTCTTAGAGACATCAGGCTTGCAGACTTGGGCGTGCACCCCTGACATGAACCTCACAAGTCTGTTTCTTTGTTTTAACACTGCTTTTATCTCTCGCTGTTGCTGCCATGAGTACCAGTGGGTGGGGAGGAGGAACGTGACAAAAAAAAAGAGTATTCAAGATGGACATGAGAAAAATCAAGTGAAAGGAAGAGGTTTAACAAAGTCATGAGGGAAAAGTGAGAGAAAGAGAGGAAGTTATGCTTGGGAGGGAAAGGAGAGGAGGGAGTGAGGGGGAGTGGAGCATAACAGAGTGTCTTGAGATTTTACAGGAGAGAGTAGAGGCTGAGGCTGACAGATTCTGGCAGCTGTGATAATTTTGGTTTTCACTTCTTCTTGCTGAATATTCCTGCAATGTAGGGAGAAATGCAAACACAGACACAGGAGGATATGAGGAAAGGAGGAGGCCAGAAAACAGAGCAACAGAGTGAGGTTAGGGTCAGCAGATAGCAAGGAGGCAGCAGGACTGGGTGGGAAAGGCATATTAAAGCAGGAAATACACATGGAGGCAGTAAAAGCAAGGGAGGGGACAGGTTGTCACCAGCTGCAGGATTACTGTGAGCTCGCCCCATGGCGTTTTTATACAGTAATTGTAGGATTTTGAATTTTATGAGCGTGAGGGAGAGATTGGGCTCAGGAAGAAGAGATTGAAAGAGGGAAAAGGAGATTGGGCTTGCTGCCAAAAGCAGCCACACCATAATCAAAGACAGACTGTCTTTTTTATCAAGTCCAGTTTTTTTTGTTTTGTTTTGCTGTATTGCAAATACACTTTTTTTTTGTCAAATATCCTGTGCGGATAGTTTGCAGAGCTCAGCAAACTGAAAGAAACTCAGCAGAAAAGACAATGAGCTCATTTCCGAAGGCTACATTAAAGCTTCTGTGTATGACAGCATTACTTAACAGCTACCTGTTATGTATAAAGTGGAGTAATGGTGTCCTGAGGAGAGAATGAAGTCACGCTACCTATGCATGTTGCAATCTGAGCCTCTCTGTTTGTTATTGTATTAGACTGTCCAGTGATGCATGCTCATAGGGTAAGTTCATATCAGTCCGTGTGTGTATCCCACTGGCTTGCTAATCGCCCTTGCTCTGCAAAGCACTCATACAACCGTTAGTGCTGATAATGTCATCCTGAATCACAGTGTTGTGACAAAAACGTACTTATTTAGACATTTTGTTGAAGTCTGACTATCATTTTCATCCGAGTCAAGATCTATCTTTGTGAAACAGACATCAGAGCTAAAAGGAGAGTGAATATGAAAACTAACAGGTGGCAAGAAGCTCTCCTGAATGAAGACTCATGTTGCTCTTCTGGGTGTCTAAATAGGCAACATTCTGCTAACATGTGAGCCATAAGGTGATAATATGTCAGTAGTGATAAGAATTTGTTTCTACCTCTGAGTGACTAAAAACAAAGGAACAGTGTGTAAGATTTAGGGGTGTTTAGTAGCAAATTATTTTCATAAGTCTCTTCCTCTCTAAAAACAAAAGGATCAGATCAGTGGGTAAAAATTGAAAAAAGGCAGTTTCATGTTAAAAATATGTATTTTTAAGACATATGACACAAAAACATGAATCGCTCCATCTAGAACAGACATTTGATTTGTCCATTCTGGGCTAAAGAAACATGGCAGCATTACATGTCAATCTCCACAGATGACAGAGACCATTTATATTATAAACGGCTCATTCTAAGATAATAACAACACCATTCTTATTTTCAGGTTTCATATACAGGTAACATGCTTTCATTATAATTTCATTTCTGCCAATTGATACCCAATCCTACACACTGGACCTTTAATCCATCTTAACTAAATAAGAGAAAAATAAGTTTTCTTAAGCTTTCTTATAAGCTTTTATAAATGATCCTTTATCCTCCTTTATCAATGAACATTTTAACAATAAGAGCAGACTAGTGGACCCCACAAAAATGCTCAATTTATACAAAGTCAAAAAATCCTATCTGTATGTAAAAACATTTCCCAAATGAGGCCATTCAAGGTCTGTTGCAAACTGTTTTGGTCCCAAACATGGTTTCAGCATGGTGCTTAAGTGGCATAACCAAGAGTACCAGCGGTCTTGAATCAAAGCCAGTAGAGTTTCATAGTTACACACATGGGGTCACGCTGTAGCTATTTGATGGACAGCAACATGCTCATGGATTGAGTTGAGCCTTTCTCACCCATGTGTGACTCCTCTCAGAGATTAATACAGACACTTACTTTGTGCCAGTGCTTGCTATCAGAATGCTGATGCTATTCGTAATACAGCTGCTATGTTTGGGAAAATTTTCCCTGGTAATTGGTCTGTATCAGACAGTTCTACAGCAAAAAAAAATATTGACTCTTTGAAGATATTCTGCCTCAAACCTAACAGTAAGCCTGATAATAATTCCAGACACGTTATGTAACGTTGTCTGTCTTTTCTTTCCTCATTTTTCTGCTCTTATCATCTATTACTCTTCTTCTTTCCTCTCTGTTTCACATTCCTACCCTGGAGCTAAACCTTGAGGCCTGTTCGCACCCCCTGTCAACCTTACCTTCACACCAAGGGTTGAAGAGCATGACGATGTTCTTGCTGGAGTTGTGGGTAGTTGCCCCCTCGCCCCTCAGATTGCTAGTTGTCACCGTGAGTCCATACAGGCCAATCACAGCACTGGCTGGCGAGTTGACGGACAGCTTGATCTTGTTGCCGTTTTGCTCGACAATCTTGGCTTCCCAGCGTTCATCCTCGAGGTTATTCACCAGTGGGATGATGACATGAGTGCCTTTGGACACCATGGGCAGGGGACCTACACCACACAGGTTATGAGTCATGTTGCACCACATACAAAAAGGAAACACAAGAATTTTAGCCAAATTTTAACCAAAAACCTGATGTATAACAATACATTTTATGCAATGCTTTTTGCTGAGACTGTGCAATGTGGTCTTTAAATTTATGTGCAAAATTTTACACAATTAAAATAGTTGGACATTTTGGGGAATACACTTATTCACTCATGAAAAGTTAGATATGAAGATTGATACAACTCTCAGATATTGTCATATTCATATCTCATTAAATATGAAATGTCAGCCTTGGGACCTCTGCTTAATTTAGCATAAAACTGTAAACAGAGGAATGCTAGTTTGGCTCTGTCCAAAGTAAATAAATTATGACGACCAGCACCTCTGTAGCTCATGATGAATAAGTTGCATCACGTTTCTTTAGTTTGTATAAAAACTTAAGTGCCGTAGAAACTTTTCTAGGCAGAGTCAGGCTAACTGTTTCCCCCTGCTTCCATTGTGCTAAGCTAATCTATCTTTGCATGTAATGGACAGAACTCTTGGTGGGAAACACAATTAGCATATTTTCATATAAATATTGAGATTAAGGTTATCTTTACACAACTGTTGCTAAAAACCACTAAAGCTATTAAAATGTGTTTGCTAAAAAATACCCAGCAAAAATATTTTGTATTTGTAACAGGGAGGGGGGAGCTAGCATGACTGTCCAAAAGTTTTTACATCTTTTCTATATGAAAAATGGAAGTACTATAGTGACTTTTCTAAGGCAGACTCAAGCTAGCTTTTTCACCCTGCTTCTGTGCTAAGCTTAGCCAGCTTCACAAGTAAGAGGCAGAACTCTTGGCAGGAAACCAAAAACACATAGTTCCCAAAATGTTGATATTAAGGTTAACTGTATGCAACTAACTTGATGTGAAACACTAGAGCTAACAAAATACATAACAAAAACATTTATGAAAAATGATTAACAAATGAAGCTAAAGTACAAAGAATCTAGCATGTCTGTGATTCAGAAACACATTCCTGTATTTGAAATGAATAACCTTTTAGGACAGAACAACACAACTGATGTTTGTGTGAACAAGATGAAAAACACCCATTAGTATAACCAGTTAGCATGCTACAATATGCTCCAGAGTAGGCTTTTTGTGTGTGTGGCCTATATGCACATCAACTTGTACATTTTATATTGGTGCAGTCAAAAGCATCTTTGACAAACATTTTGGCTTTCAATGACAGAGTGAAAGTTCATGTCCTGCGGCTTGGTAAAGTGCTTTCAGATTCTCAGCTCTCCTTGAAAAGTTGAATTAAATAAAGTTGGAAGTGGCAGTGGGACGACCTCTTGCAACATGAAGCTGGGAACAGTGTAAACTTGAATAATCCCATCTTAGTAATTGTTAGTCTGTTCCCACAGTGGATGACACAAGCATAGCAAACTAAACCACGTATGTATCTCAGCCCCTCGCCTGGCTGTGCATAGTTTGTCTGAGTAAACAAAATTTCTGCTCTGGAAAACCTCCCACACTGCACTTACCCACAAATCTCTGCAGAAGCATCTTTGTGAGTGTTTCATCTTAAGACAGTTAGCTTGGATGGACTCTTAAAAATGCCTTGATGTTTTGCTGAAGGCTAAGAAACTACAAAAACAACTGTACTTTCATCGTATGTTTCATTGTAAGGAAAATGGCAGTTTTAAAGTTAATTCTAACCCACTGGCCTGATTAAGACTCATGGAATGCTCTCTGAGTGCTTTGCTTTGTGCCCCCCTGAGCGTTTAGCCTATGGAGTTTATCAAGAACCATTGTTCTTGATCCAACCGAGCCAGGACATCCTCACTTACCTCTGAGGACTTGCTCAAAAGGAAATCAATGGAAAAACACTCTCTTTTCTGCTGGTTGACCTCACCTTCATTGAAAATTGCCTCAGAATTCAGTATCCGAGTTGAACAAAATAACACCTTACGCTACACAGTCCTGCTTTTAGTGCAACTGTTAGGACACTTTCACAGCAAATGTGACTGTGAAAGCGAAGGTAATGGGAGCCTGTCGAATGTGGATGGCTCAGATAGCTCTGTGCGTCGATTCTGTTTCTCCACCACCCTACCCATGTAGCTATTCAAAAAGCAGGTGACAGCAAATCACCTCTCTGTGGTGATGTAATCTCCATATTTTCCTAAGTGTGTCGTAGATCGCTGTAGTATGAGGCCTGTAAATACCAGAGGTGTCCGGTGTCCTGTGGTCTGGAAGCTGTAAACACTGGGGGGTGGTGGGTGGAATCCAAAACTTGTGGTCCAGATATGGTTGAACTGCTGCTCGATTTAAATGTGTGAGCTATGCGTGGCATTTTGACCACATTTCCCATGCTTTGTTTTGAGTCAGTCGTTCATATAGTTTCACACAAGCTTATAGCAACTACTGATTACAGGACCACTCCACCATATCTACACATTCAGATCAGCTTGGTCATCACTGATATACTACTGAACATGTGAAAACAGAAAATGTATGTATTAGACCTGTTTTAGAGCCAGCCTCAAATGGCCATGAGAGGAACTACAGTTTTTGACACTTCTGCATTGGCTTCATTTTTCAGCTTTGGAGGTTGTTGCTTGGTCAGTCCCAATATACCCCATTTTAAAATGCTTATATAGCAGAAATATGTTTATAGCCTAGAAAAAAATGGTTTTAATGTCTTTAGCTAATTTCAAATTCTTGATAACATGAAATTACTTGGTCTGGTGATATCCACCTTAATAAACAGGCTGGGAGGCTCAGGAGTTATGCTATGGGAATTGTAAGAGCCAGAGTTTTTGGAGCTTGACCCATACTAGGAACTAAAGGTCAGTATATATTGGCCTCTGCTGCTTGGCTGCTTTGTTTATTCATTTTTTTTATCTGTCTCTTCTGACTCCCCATACAATGAAAGTGCAGTTGTGTCAGTTTTAAATCCCTGTTTTCCTGCCACACACTTTGGGCTAAGCACTTAGTCTCAAACACCTCTACAAATGTTAATGATCAAACATTATAGATTATTTTGTAAGGTATGATGACACACCTGTTTTCAGGTCCAGATGCATCTTGTCATTGTCAGCATTGAAGGGCCTGTTGAACTCCATTTCCATTTGGAAGGTCTGTCCTCGGCGGATGATCATCTCGTCCCCATGATACAAGTCGGTGTGGTGCTCCTGTCTGTTCTGACCCGTCTTGGAGCTCAGCAGTTCCACAGAAACCACCGACAACTTAATTTCTGAGAGAGGAACATTTAATGAGAAATATGTCTTTGTATCACTGTACGGGACACCTTTGCCACATGCAAAAAAAAGGCCAGAGGGTTGAACTAAACCTTACAATTTCATACCACAATTTACCCCAAAAGTCAGTCCAATACCTTCCATCTCCTTTGTCTCTCCATTCTCATGCTTTGGCTTGATGGGCTCTGGGGAAGGAACTGGGGGTTTCACAAATTCCACTTTATCTGTTACATCATAGGAGGTGCTGTTCTGGCGCTTACAGCAGCACGGGCACATCTTCCTGAACCAGCGACGACAGCCACCCTCCTCCTGTTTCTTCTCCCCCTCTTTGTGAATGGTCAGCTCCACTCTGGTGGGTGGGGCTGCTCCAGGGAAACGCCCCAACTCTGAGATGCCTCGTACTGCTAACCGCTCGCCTGGCATTCTAGGAGATATTAAAGAAAAATGCTATTACAATTTCAAGAATAAAATTGGAGATACCAGGGTTTCCCACACATTCGCAAGCAGTTATTCATTGCACAGAGGATACTCTGGGCACAGATGGAGCAGCGGAACGCCAGGCGCAGTTAAAATGAAGCTTAACTGTTTGTTGCACTGGGGCTTAGAGTTTGCATGCATTTGAATCAGCTGCTCCTCTCATTCAATAATCAGATTTGATCAACTCTGAATGAGTTGACAGATCGATTATCATCATAGTTAAGAAAAAAATCTGAAAAATAAAAGTACAAAACACATAAGTTTGGGTTGCTATCAGATTTGTTTTGATGATCCTCATTTTAATCATTCTACGACCACTCAAGTTTACTTTGGGACCCATTTGGGTGTCTCATCCCCAAGGTTGTGAACCACCTCACAAGTGGTATCTATCAGTACAAATAGTTTGGTTTTAATCTGACCCAGTTTTTTAAATACTTCTGAGTAATCCTCAGACCCTGCTGTAAACAGTTTTATTGGAGCCTACAAAGGAAAGTGTTGACTGCTTTGTGGTTTTTCCAGAATATTGGGTGCATTGTTTCGGCAACAAGATGCTGCTGTTGAATTTCTAAATTATGTGTTTTTTTAATGAGAGCCACAAACAAAATTCTAGTCATCTATATTAAGAGCAGAAATCTTTGAGTGTGACTACAAAACCAAGCTTCACTGCAACAACTAGACTACAGTAAGAGGATGTTGAAGCTCAACAACATTGTACAGCAGATGTAATGTGCAAATTGTAGAGGTCATTGGCAGTGTGCTACACTACATTTCACTCCACCAACTTTGTATTCATAACAATCTGCGTTAAAAAAATCCCCAATTTCATCTCATTTTTTTTTTATCTCGCCATCATTAAACAGCCAAAGCACTTTTTCTTATGCTTTTTTCCCACAATTACCACATTCCACACTTTCACTCTCCTTGGCCGTCAGGCTTTCTCAAAGCATTTTGAGGTATTCAGCCTTTAGTTCTTGTCGGCTACAGTCCCTGAGCAATCCAACATGCCTCCTGTACATGCAGCTGGATTTTATCTGCTTCACCCCAGCTGTTGTGGAATAACGCAGTCTGTGTGTGTATATGTCTGCAGATGTAGGTGTCCAGCACTGCAGATCATATGGACATTTATCACACTGTCACATCCCCACCCTCATATGGTGCAATAATAATCACGGCGGAATTAGACCATTTGTCACACTGAAGATAAGCCCGTCCTCCCTGCTCATCCAGAGATTTTAAAATTGGGTTCACATATACCAAATGTCAATATTTGGGAAGTGAAAGCAACAACTGTTTACTAGAATAGAAAAGAGGAGGGAGGAGAACTTTCTGTCTTCCTTCTGTTTTCTCACCATCTGCAGCTTCTCTGTCTTAACACAAAAGCCACACAGGGCTGTGGTGCTGCATGCAAAAAAAATAAATCTATATTTCCCTTAACATTAAAGCGCCATTGCAGTTTTGTTAGTTCTTGTAAAGCAGCCATAAAGTGTAATGAGCTGCAGTAAAGCGCACAGACAGGACAAATGCATCGTTAAAGACACATGTAGTCTATTGCAGATGTTTGGTTTCTGGGGCAATTATTCTCATTTTTACAAACACACTTGGTTAAGTGCCACCCCCATTAGTTGTTGTCGTTATTCATGTCAAACCTTTCATGTTAGTGCAACAGTTTGCATTGATAATAGTGGAGGATGTACCCTCAAACTTCTTAGCAATTTTTTTAGAGAAAGTGTCTGAGATTTCACACAGAGATGCAGAAGCAGGATATCTTTCTTCTACCCATTGACTGTTTTTTTTTCATACATATCCACTTACCCCAATCAGAAATGAGATAGAAGCATGAAACTTATTATACTTACTACTGTGATGATCCCTCTCTGTTTGCAAATGGACAAATTGGTGTCTTATAGGCCTGTATGTCAAGGTTTTTCTACCAAGACTTACTTTTTAGGTATGAAAGTAATATTTCTTTAATTTACAGTAATTTCCCCATTTCACTTCTAAAGTCCGGGAATTTATATCTGTCTAGTTTTGATGACCATTCTGTTATGTAACATTTGACATTTTTAAATATCAATATTTATAATATAATCTGGGGACCTGGCTTCAATTCCCATAGATGGAAAACTTGTCTTAATTGCTTTCAATTTTTCAGAATCAGAATTTGCCTAAACGAACTATGTTAATACTGGCACATTTTTTTAATTATTATTTTTGGTTTGTAGTAGTACCCTAGTATTGAATTTCAGTAGGACATACTGAAATACCTATACAAAACCTGGTTTGAGCTTTTTAAATGTTACATATTTTAAACTGACACACTAATGTCTCACACATACCAAAGTTTTCATTTTTGATTTGTAGCATAACTGGAATTACTTGTTCAATGGATATTAAATTATTTGACTATATCTATATTCTTGCCCCCAACACCCCTGCCATGGCGGTATATTGAATACCTGACTTATAGTGGTTCAATCAAACTCTAACATTGCCTGCAAAAACATTTGATGACCGTCAACAAGTAGAACACAAGCACATGTTACATAAACATGACAAATATTTATCCAAATACTTCCAGAGATTTTTGAGTAATGACACCAAAATCTGTTACAATCGCCCCCGGTCTCCCCTTATTCTAAAAGACTTGGCTTAAAGCTGTATGTTCAATACAAAACAATGATTCTATGGCAAATGTAATGCTACTGTGGGTAACTCAGTTATGGCTGAGGTTACTAGAGTGTCGGACTGAACCGCTAACATTAGACAAACTCTTGATATGGGAGCATCTTGGCTCCCACATAACAGACGATCTGGTCACTTCCTGTAATTAGATTTCCTTATGTAATCTGCAACCTCAAAGCATAATGTCATTGGGTGACATACTGGCTATGCAGGAAACACAAATTTACCAAGCTTCTGTAGACCTGAAGCACTGTGCACACTGTTTTTAGGGTTATGATAATTGCTGTTTGGGCAAGGGGTTTGGCAAATGGTCAATTAGTATCTGTGCACATCTACTTGTGCAATGTGTCCCATTATGCCGTCTTTGTTCATCTTAAGTGTTTTGCTTTGCAAAGTAAAGCTAAACGTTGAGGCTGCACAGGTTATGCAAGATGTCATCTAAGCTACAGCACCTATTTCATGCCAATAAGCAGCAGTAAGAGTCTATGATAAAGTGTATCTACTTTTCCATTGATTTTATGGTTAAACATTTGCATGCGACAGGCATTATCAAACAAGCTGAGTACGCTGGATTTAGTAAAGAAAGGGCAGTGAGAGTCAAGTTATGTGGTGCTGGTCAACGGTCAAACAACAGCTGAGGAAGAGGTGGTAGGGAGGGGCTCCTCACAGTATCTGACCATCATAATCCGTGTGTGTGTGTGCTCCATCTGGGTGTGTGTGATATATGACCACTTCTGATTTTTCAACCCTTCAACTTCCTGAGTTCATCTGCCGGTCAGATGACATTTCCCTCCCTTCAACTGTTTCCAAATCCTCTAAATATTTGGCAAAAAAAATCCATAATCATTGTGACAAACAATGGATCGAGGCAGCTGTGTGCACTGCAGCATGATCTCCACCCAAAACTGAAGTCACGCTCATTGACCCATTCTGTGCTGCTTTCGCTGCATCTCTAATTTTAGCAAAAGGAAGCAACATGAACATTGAAATGAAGTGAAAAGTGTGACAGGATTCAACACATTTTAGTTAGAGAGTTCAATATGTAAAAAGGAGCTTCTGTGCCTTTTTCTACGCGCTCACAATCGGTGACTTAATATTTGTGGTGATATAATGCAAGATACAATTATAAAAGTCCCAATATTACTGCAAATATGGCTTCTTTTTTAAATGTAACAACGGAACAAAAGCTTTTAAGGCTGTTTTGTTAGTAATTTGTGTCTTCACAGGCTTTAATAATGCCAAGTTATCTCACTGCCGCACCTTAGGTGGCCTAAAATTGCCCAATTAGAGTCATCCAACCCCCTAAAACCAAGAAAACCCATTCCACGAGCTACATTTTTGGCAGCCTCGCTCTTCTCTCACACTTTAATGCACAAACTTAAATGAATTTATAATACGGCCATTGGCCAAGCTTGAAAACAAGTGTTACTTCTTCATCTTTTCTCTCCTTCTGCCTATCACTACCACGTGTTTCACTTCTTCCATTATGCTGTGCCCCCTCTTTCTCTCTCTCTCTCTCTGCAGCTCTGCACTTCTCTTCAGTCGGTTTGTGTTGGCATGCTGGCACCTCTGGTATGCCCACCGGCCCCTGAGATAAGCGCTTCAAATTCAAGTCACTGTTTCCAAACAACAAGGCCAGCTTTTAAAGGGATAGTCTGACATTTCTGAAGTGGTGTTGCGTTGAAGTACTTATCAATAGTCAATGTATTACATACAATTACACACAATATCAGTCGGCATGCCTCCAGTTTGGAAATGCAAGCTTGAGTCTAACACAGAGGCTAAGCAAAGAACTGCTGCGGAGGAGGGGTCAGCAACAAAACATATTTTAGCCATCTAAAAAAATCAATATAATTTTTATTGTATGCTATATTTAGAGTATTTTCACCACTTTACCTTTTCGTTAGACAGACGTTTCAACTGGGAATGGCTTCAGTTCCCCATCTATGCTCTCCTCAAAGCCACCAGACTCTTTTATGAAAAACAGTTATTTTAACTTGCTAATCACCTGAGCTGCTGCTCTATTGATGCTTCCATCAGGTGGTTAGTTTGTGCTATCATGTGGTTTTGGTGAATCCGAACTAACACTTTTAAACGCCGAAGTCACATAATGACACAAAATAACAAATTGATGGAGGCAGCAATAGATGAGCAGCTTCTATGTTCAGCGAAGTTAAATCAGTGTTTTCTCAGTGGAGTCTGGCTTTGAAGAGAAATATATATGCTTGCATAAAACAACTATATAACAACTTCCTTTTCCTATTGGAAATCATTGTAAAGCTGTAAAAAATAGTCTAAATAAAACTAATCTGATATAGATTTTTGTTTTTTTTTTTAGGTGGGACCTTAGTTACGTGGATAAAATATATTTTCTTGCTGGCCCCCCATAGCAGCACATTTCTTATAGCCTCCATATAGGACTCTTATCTGCTTCTCCAAACTGGAAGATCTGGGTTTGTCATATACTGTTGATGGATAGGTATCCCATTCAACACCAACTTTAAAAATCTGAACTATCCCTTTGAATAGCCATGCTCGTTTGTCTGATGTTGATCCCATGATGTAAAATTAACCGATTAAATCAATTTGAAAGAAAGTCTAACCACAGTAAAAGCCTGGAATGCCATCAGATGCAGAAAAAAACCGTTTTAAATCCTTTTCTTGCACATCCCTCAAGTTCTGCGAAAGAATAAAAAAGGGAATCAGCTGCAGCTGGTTGGCCATCAACCAACAAGGCTGTAGGCATTGAAATACCTCAGCTGACTGGCTGTGCTCTTTACTGAACATGAACGATGTTTGAAAAACAGAATGCACTTCTTTTTAGATAGCACGAAACCAAACAACTTATGACTGGATATCTGTTGCAACTAAAGTTCAGCAAGTTGGGCGAAACATCCACAAGATCTGCGACACGTTCATGAGAAAAAAGGTGATGATGTTCAATAAAGAAAAGAAAATACCTTATGAATGGTCTATTATCAGATTTTATATTGCTTCATATTTATGGTCTGCCCTTTTGTAAATGTGCTTAAACGTTTCTTCCTGCCTTTACGGGATGTGAGCCTCCTTCTCTGTGGAGGATCATCCCCTAAGCCTCAGTTGTAAGAGAGAGACTTTCTCCGGGCTGAAAGAAGAAACCGTTAGGTCATGCGCGCACCGCTTTTAGTTTACACTTCTCTTAACATCTCTCTTAAAAAAGCGCACTTGGAATCAGAGTGACTGGAAATCTTACTTTATCTGTGTGGATTCTCCTCTGGATCAGCGATGGATCTTCTGCTTCGTCCTCAGTAATTATCTCTCTGCGTCAAAGTTTTGGAAACTTTTTTTCCTCCCCTCCCTCCGTTCTTGGATCAGAATACTTATATGTGTGTCCTGGAATGTACCGCACGGTACTTTAAGCCGACACACACCCCCTCTTCCTCGCGGTTCAGCCCACCCCGCCCTACCCTGCACGCACTGGTGAAGTTTCCCACTCCTACCAGGAGTCCCGCTGCGATTTGGGCGCGCTGCGTAATAGTGCGCACGTCGCGTGTGGACATGATGAGCAGCACGCACGCACACACACACACAAAAGACGGGGCGAGGAAGACTGAGGAAGAAACTTTTTTACGCAATAGTCAGCCTTACGTTTCAATACAGGAAGGGAGTGGAGGCAGAGTCAGAGAAGCGCAGGGAGATATGTTTGTGTCCTGATGTGATGTCACCCAATAAAACATGTAAGTCAGAGGAATGAGGACTGATTATGTAAAAACAAAATAAACCTTGTGTGGCAAGGCGAGCGGAATCATAAGGTTGCTGACAACGCCACCTGGGGGCTTTCACCCCAGGATATAACAGGACTTCATAAGTTACCAGTTTTCGATTTGAAACAAGGCACGCAGGTCAAAATAACTCCACAGGACGAGAGCGTGATTTCCAATTATAAAAATATATTTTATTAAACAATTATTTTTAACCGAGTAACAGACTAAATGAATCAACATAAAAGATGGTAATAATGGTGAGAAATGATGTGAGGAGCCACTTAAAGGAAATAAGGGACAGGGCTGGGGCTTACCACGACAGCGGTAACAAAAAAAGGAGGGATCCAAAACTACACTTCACCCGTGACACTGCAAACCAAAACGTGAAAAAGGAACCACCACCAGGGAAACCGCTGCCGCTCTGGGCCTCAGCACCTGTCAACAGGAAGAAAACAATATTAAAACCATAAAATCAAGGCAGTCCTCACACACAACATAATCAACAATAACACCCCAAAGCCAAAAGAAACTATACTAAATCGCAAATTATCAAAATCAAGAAAAGAAATATTTCTAAACAATTAATCCGATATAACAGAAACTCAAGCAATAATAATTCAATGAAAAGAAATAACAAATAAATTCAAACAATAAATCCAATATAACACTGAGACACAATAATAATCCAATAATAATCAATAAATGTCTGCCACTCTAATTTAAAACAGTCTTGGCGGGTGTGGCTCTGTGGCAATAAAAGTTAGGACGCCTCTCTGGGCGCGCCCGGCAACTTTGGCTAGGCTGTGTTGCCACAGCCTTTGACTGCAGTCAACAGGGCCGGATCGGAGAGTCAAAGGCAGGCCGACCCGGAGCGCCGAGTCAAAGCGGCTGGAGTCCCACGAAGACCCACACGGAGGACAGTTACCCCCGCAGAATGGACGAGAGGGGGTTAGCCACGAGCCAAAACAACGCCGAAGCCAAGATGAAACTAAAAAAAGAAAAAAAACCCAGGCCAAAAGGAAGAGCCCGGACACAGAAATAGCCCGGACACAGAAAGAGCCAGGACACATAAAGAGCCAGGACAGCAGCAAGGCTCACAGCGGCGCGTGACGGCCGCGTACGGAGAGCAGGATCAGAGATGTCACCGTGGCAGGAGGAGGAAGCGCACACCCCAGACTCTAGCAGCGACAGCCGGGAGAAAACAAATCAGTACACCTCACCTGACCATCGGCAGCATAATATATAAAAAAAACAGAGAACTGAGCATCTTACCCGCAGAGAGTGCACCACACACACACTGCCCCGAGGGAGACAGCTCGGCTCCAGGTAACACCGCGCTGCCGGACGGAGCGAAACTGAGGTAAGCGCCAGGCCCACAACACAGAATAACTTGAGCAGATCGAGGAGACACAGAGCATGCATACCTTTGTTTGGAGATCTAACCTGCAAACCAGCGAGACGCCACCACACACGCTGTCGGCTCCGTGAAGGAGGAAGAGGAAGCGGAAAGAATGAGACGGGTCCGACCTGGTCTATTTATAGGCGATGCGCAATTGTCTGCCACACTGCCCCTCACGGCAGGGAGCGCAGCGCTATCCTGCCACATCTACCCCCAGATTTTGCGTCGTCGGCCCGACGATGAGCAGAAAATTACGGAAGCTAACACCAAGGTCTAAAAATGGCCATTTGGGCATTAGACACAGGCTGTGGGGGGCTACCATGCGGGCCTGCAGGCAAGGGAAGATGGTGGGGGTTGGAATGCTGGCCGGCTGTAGCGCGAGCAGTCCGACGCAGAACCTGCTGACTGGTGCTGGGTTGCTCTGAGGGGGACAACGAATGAACGGATGGCACAGTGCCCCTCGATGTAGGAACTGCACTTGAACTAGCCTGAACCTCTGAACGGATTTCGGCAGAGGGACGACTCGGACCCGCAGAAGGCAAAGGTGTTTCAGGTACCAAGAGCCACAAGTCACCATCACTAAGGGAGTCAGCCTCCACCTGTTCTGATCTACAAGGCGGTTGGGCCCTAGGAGGGGCTACTAGATTCTCAGGGCCACGAACAGCCTTCAACATATCTCGATGGACCGTTCGTACCTGGTGCAGATTACGTACGGGAGCAACAGTGTAGACCGCTCCTTGATCTACTGGGGCTTTTAACACCTGGTGAACAACAGAACTCCAGATATCCTGGATTTTATGCCGACCCCTGGCACTATGATCTTTTACATACACCAACTGGCCCACTGGTAGAGGCGCCTCACGAACACACTGATCATGGCGCTCCTTCCGGCGACCAGCAGCAGCCAACAATCGCTCCCGAGCACCCTCAAAAGCCACATTAAGCCTGGCTCGATGCTCCACAACCCAGTCCTGTACTTCCCCACGTACAGGATCCTGAACTCGCCCTAAGAGGAAGTCAATGGGAAGACGAGGTTCTCTACCAAACATCAGGTAGAAAGGTGACTCTCCTGTACCCTGATGAGGTGTGGTATTGTATGAAAACAACACTTGAGGCAAACAGGGGACCCAGTCCCGCTTCCTGGAAGCTGGAAGAGTGCGCAACAGGTTATGAAGGGTTCGATTAAACCGCTCACACTGCCCGTTGCCCGCCGGATGGTACGGCGTAGTGCGAGATTTAGCGACCTCATACAAACCACAGAGCTGGTGAATCAAGGCGCTCTCAAAACTCCTACCCTGGTCTGAGTGCAGGCGGCTTGGAACACCAAATTTGTAGAACCACTCAGTAAGGAGGACCTGAGCCACAGTGGAGGCCCGTTGGTCTCGTGTGGGGACAGCAACGGTGAACTTGCTAAAAACATCTGTCATGATCAGGACATTTTCAACACCATTGCGGGACGGCTCAAGCAGGGTAAAGTCAACAGCCACAATTTCATTGGGCTCGGAGGCAAGCAAGTGACCCATGTAACTATGTGGAACTGAGCCGGAGTCCTTGGCAACCTGGCAACGCTCGCACTCTTGGACCCACTGTTTAATGTCCGCGGACATCCCCGGCCAATAGCAGCGCTGCCTCACCAGGTCGGTGGTCCGATCAATGCCCTGGTGGCCATGCTCCTGGTGTAACCGATTTAAGGTCTCGTGCTGCAGAGCAGCGGGCAAAATCAACTGGAAAAATTCACTCCCGCCATCAGGCTGATAGACCCGTCGGTGGAGCACACCCTCTCTTTCGACCAAGCGGTCCCACTGACGCTTAACAAAGCCATTGCCGGTTTAGAAACCTGCAGCCTCTCAGCGGGAGTTGGCTTAGCCCGTCTCCGCCAGAACACCAGGACTTCCCCTACAAGGTGATCTGCCTCCTGCAAGGCACAAATATCAGCAGGAGAATGAGAAGGAAAAACCGATACCACACTCTGGGTTGCCGCAACTACCGGGTCTGGACGCGCTGTAAGCTGGAGGGCATTGGGGATTGAAGTGCCTGGCACAACACCCTCAGCCAAGCCAGAACCAGACATATACTGCCGAGAAAGTGCGTCAGCGTTGCGATTACTGCGACCTGAACGATACTTGATGTCAAAATCAAATGCAGCCAACTGAGCAGCCCAACGATGCTCAGTGGCTCCAAGCTTGGCGGACTGCAGGTAACTCAACGGATTGTTATCAGTAAAAACCAGACACTTATGGCCCAACAAATACTCACGGAACTTTTCGGTCATGGCCCACTTCAATGCCAAGAATTCTAACTTCATGGAGCTGTAGTTATCCATGTTGCGCTCAGTGGGCCTGAGACCTCGGCTGGCATAAGCCACAGGCTGCACACCTCTGTCGGTCTCTTGGGAGAGCACTGCCCCAAGGCCACTGTGACTAGCGTCGACCTCCAAAATGAAAGGACGAGAAAAGTCGGCATAAGTTAGAACAGGTGCTGACACTAACCTCGACTTCAAGGCCTCAAAACTGGTCTCACACTGGGTCGTCCAAGCAGCACTAAGAGCCTGCTCAGAACCTTTTCTGGACTTCTTGTTGGTAAGCTCAGCCACTAACTTATGCAGAGGACTAGCGAAGGCGCAAAGCCCTCAACAAAACGCCGGTAGTAGCTGGCAAAACCCAAAAAGGAACGCAACTCAGAGACATGACGAGGCCGCTCCCACTTGGACACAGCCTCAATCTTTTCGGGGTCTGTGGAGACACCCTCACTGGAGATCACATGGCCCAAGTACTTAACTTCCTTCTGGAAGAAGGTGCACTTCTCCAGTTTGGCCTTCAAGCCTTCCTTCTGAAGGCGACCGAGCACAACCTTCAGCCGCTGCAGATGTTGAGACACAGAGGAGGAGAAGATGACAATGTCATCAAGGTACAGAAGAAGAGACTGACCTTGCTGATCCCCAAACATCCTCTGCATCAGCCGCTGGAACGTACTCGGGGCGTTACACAGTCCAAACGGCATCCTATTGAACTCAAACAGCCCAAATGGAGTGCAAAAGGCAGTCTTGGGCCGATCGGGCTCCGAAACTGGCACTTGGTTGTACCCACTGGCAAGATCAATGGTTGAGAACCAGCGGGCACCACCAAGTGCATCAAGGCTTTCCTCAATGCGAGGCAAAGGGAAAGCATCCTTACGGGTCTTACTATTCAGAAGACGGTAGTCTACGCACAAGCGCAAACTGCCGTCCTTCTTACGGACCAAAACAATGGGCGAGGCATAAGGGCTACTGCTCTCCTTAATGACCTGCGCTTCGAGAAGCTGGTTGATGTGAGCTTTTACCGCTTCGTACTCAGAGGGGGGGATGCGACGGTACCTCTGCCTCACCGGGACATCATCCAGGAGCGGAATGTCATGGGAGATGAGGTTGGTACAGCCCAAGTCACCATCATGGGTTGCAAAAACTGAACTGTACTCCTGCAACAAGGACCTCACCTCCCCCTGCTCTTCCTCTGTCAACATTGACAGATCTACCTGTGGAGCAACCCCGGAAATTGAGCTAGAAGCTACGTGGGAAGAGACGGTAGCTGTAGCCTGCCGCACCTCTGTTACCCCTGTGGGTAAACTCACAACTTGGGCGCTGCTGAGAGCACCCAGACAGGTCCGTGGGTACAAGAGAATGTCAGTTGTCCCCACATTGACCACTGGGATGTAAGCCGTACCCCGGACAACACGAACCAAACAGGGAGATGCCAGCAACCCATCTGGCAGACCAGACTCAGGGGGCTCAAACAGCACAGCCTGCTCTGAAAACTGCGAGGAGCAAGTGCTGGCAACAAGCTTCATTACCCCACCAGGGATGCGAAGGGCCCGTTTACCTTGCACCCTGACTGAACCAGTAGGGTGTTTAAGACCCTGGGCTGCAACCTGGTGACATTTCTGAAGGGCCTCAATGACTGGGCCAGGGGCCTGTAACACAGGGGGTGCATCGAACAGAGACCGACCATAGGCCCCAAAAAGATCTTGATAACAACGTCTGATCACGTTCATCCCCAAAACTCCAGGGACTGAGGTCACAGCTTCAGGGGGGTCTTTAACAACCAGGATCCCACAACGGGACATCACCTTGGCACAAAGGGTCACATCAAGCTCTAAATAGCCAACATACGGAATAGGTAGGCCATTAGCTGCCCGGAGCCGCAACCAATTACAGGACTGCAGGCGATCATGTTCCCAGGATGCAAAGTGCTCCTGAAAGAAACTTTCTGTGATGGTGGAAACCATGGACCCAGTGTCCACCAAGCATGGCACAGAGACATCGCCCATCAAAACATTTGTAGTGGGACAAGAGGACATTAAACCAGACAGTTTACTTCCTTCAGAGCCTGGAGGTGCCCCCACTGAGCTGTGGCTCAGAAGCTCAGCGGGCTTCAGTTTTCCGACGGCTGCTGAGTGGACAAAGCAGGCCTAGAGGGGTGGGAAGTCGGCCCCGTAGCAGAGTGAGCGCGAACACGTGATGGAACACGCTCACCATCACACTCACGGGCAAAGTGCCCGGGCTGCTGACACCTGCGACATATAACTGGGTTGCGTGCTGTCCGACCTTGAGATTGGGGGGCCTGTAAGGCAGCCACAGTGCGGGTCAGATGGTTAAGCTGTTCTTGTTGGCGCTTTAAGAGGTCCATCAGTTCAGTTAAACCGGGCCCCTGTGGGACAACCACCGGGGCCGGGTGGAGCGATTCTGGACACTAAACTGCAAACCATGAGCAGATGGAAGAGAGCAGCTGCGCCCACGAGCACCTCCAGGAAAACCCTCCCTCTCCCATCTAATGGCCTCCCAGCGCACCTTTAACAATGAAGCTGTGGGCTCGCGCCTGACCATTTGTTTTAATTCACGGCGTAGAGAGCCGTCAAGGACATTCTCTACGAACTGATCGCGCAGCAGAACCTCAGAGTTCGGCATCTTATCAGGGGCGCACTGCTTGATACTCTCCATTAGAGCTAACAAAGCCAGTGAGAACTCCTGCAGTGTCTCACCTTCCTGTTGCTGCCTCGCAAAGAAAGCCTGCTGCAGGGTGACATAAGACAGCGAATGGCCATACAGCTCTCGCAAGATGGAAAAAATGCGAGCTGGATCCTCGCGCTCTACACCCGGTCGAAACCTAATCTCCTCACGCGCCTCTCCCTCCAAATGGTCAAGGATGAAGAGGGCCTGATCAGCAGCAGAGAGGTGGCGGGCTCGCATGCATGTCTGTATCTCCTCAACCCACTCAGCTACACCGATACCTGACCTACCATTAAACACAGGACATCTACGGTCCCTGGGAATCACCACCAGCCGCTCCGTCACAACAGGAGGAGGAGCCTCACTAGCACTAGCACCACTAGTTGTCTCCAAGGACACCGACGCTGCCCCATCAGGGGCCAAATGAGGCGCAGCATGCTCCTGACGGAGTCGCTCGTTGTCTGCCCTTAGCTGCAACACAAGCTCTTTGAGCTGCTGCACTTCCTCCTCCATACCGACAACAAAAATCTACCCCACCTACCCCTCTGATAGGAAAGAGGGGATGATTTTTAAACAACGACTGTTGCGTTACTGCTGTCTTGGCTCTATAACAAACCCTAGCTAGAAAGCTTACACACAAACACTACAAAATTTTTTTAAAAATGGAAATCACGTCTCTGTCCTTTAAAACTGTGGATCCTGCCGACAACGCCAGATTGTGGCAAGGCGAGCGGAATCAAAAGGTTGCTGACAACGCCACCTGGGGGCTTTCACCCCAGGATATAACAGGACTTCATAAGTTACCAGTTTTCGATTTGAAACAAGGCACGCAGGTCAAAATAACTCCACAGGACGAGAGCGTGATTTCCAATTATAAAAATATATTTTATTAAACAATTATTTTTAACCGAGTAACAGACTAAATGAATCAACATAAAAGATGGTAATAATGGTGAGAAATGATGTGAGGAGCCACTTAAAGGAAATAAGGGACAGGGCTGGGGCTTACCACGACAGCGGTAACAAAAAAAGGAGGGATCCAAAACTACACTTCACCCGTGACACTGCAAACCAAAACGTGAAAAAGGAACCACCACCAGGGAAACCGCTGCCGCTCTGGGCCTCAGCACCTGTCAACAGGAAGAAAACAATATTAAAACCATAAAATCAAGGCAGTCCTCACACACAACATAATCAACAATAACACCCCAAAGCCAAAAGAAACTATACTAAATCGCAAATTATCAAAATCAAGAAAAGAAATATTTCTAAACAATTAATCCGATATAACAGAAACTCAAGCAATAATAATTCAATGAAAAGAAATAACAAATAAATTCAAACAATAAATCCAATATAACACTGAGACGCAATAATAATCCAATAATAATCAATAAATGTCTGCCACTCTAATTTAAAACAGTCTTGGCGGGTGTGGCTCTGTGGCAATAAAAGTTAGGACGCCTCTCTGGGCGCACGCCGGCAACTTTTGGCTAGGCTGTGTTGCCACAGCCTTTGACTGCAGTCAACAGGGCCGGATCGGAGAGTCAAAGGCAGGCCGACCCGGAGCGCCGAGTCAAAGCGGCTGGAGTCCCACGAAGACCCACACGGAGGACAGTTACCCCCGCAGAATGGACGAGAGGGGGTTAGCCACGAGCCAAAACAACGCCGAAGCCAAGATGAAACTAAAAAAAGAAAAAAAACCCAGGCCAAAAGGAAGAGCCCGGACACAGAAATAGCCCGGACACAGAAAGAGCCAGGACACATAAAGAGCCAGGACAGCAGCAAGGCTCACAGCGGCGCGTGACGGCCGCGTACGGAGAGCAGGATCAGAGATGTCACCGTGGCAGGAGGAGGAAGCGCACAGCCCAGACTCTAGCAGCGACAGCCGGGAGAAAACAAATCAGTACACCTCACCTGACCATCGGCAGCATAATATATAAAAAAAAACAGAGAACTGAGCATCTTACCCGCAGAGAGTGCACCACACACACACTGCCCCGAGGGAGACAGCTCGGCTCCAGGTAACACCGCGCTGCCGGACGGAGCGAAACTGAGGTAAGCGCCAGGCCCACAACACAGAATAACTTGAGCAGATCGAGGAGACACAGAGCATGCATACCTTTGTTTGGAGATCTAACCTGCAAACCAGCGAGACGCCACCACACACGCTGTCGGCTCCGTGAAGGAGGAAGAGGAAGCGGAAAGAACGAGACGGGTCCGACCTGGTCTATTTATAGGCGATGCGCAATTGTCTGCCACACTGCCCCTCACGGCAGGGAGCGCAGCGCTATCCTGCCACACTTGCAAGACAAAACCAACATTCACAAGTTTAAACTTAACCCTTTGAAACCTGGAGCGACATCCCTCTTCTTGTGCTGCTTTCAGACGCCTTTCACGTGTTGAATTCAGTGGGAAAAAGGGAATGTTACATTGTATTATCATTACTACGTTATTGCTATAAGATATTGTTTATTTAAGCTACACACATAACTTGTGGCCACCAAAATAAACCAAAAGCCACAATTTGAATGATATGTGGTCAAAACTCCTCTGCAGAAAACCCTGTTGAGTCAATGTTGTCAGAGTCTCTCAAACATGACAAGACACTGAACTTCCCCTGCACACTTTCAGTTCTCCTCTGTTAGTCAGTTTACAGAGAAACCTCAGCTGACAAAACCAATGTGACCTCTCATCCAAAAAGACCCAGCAACCAATGAGAGCAGACGGTGTGGAAGAGTAAAAATAACAGAAACTTTGTGGTTTGGCAGGAGATCTCAGTGACGTTATTTCTGATACGTGATGATGATGATGAGATGGGAATACCAGCTGGCAACATGCTTAAGGCAGGTGCTTTGTACACAGTCGACTAGTTTGAACAACATGCTAATATTAGCACGCTAACATGCTTACAATGACAATACTAACATGCTGCCGTCTAGCAGGTATATGTTTACCATGGTCAGCATCTTAGTTTAATGGTAGGACATAATCACAATACACCTTGGGGGTACAAGTACCCCCTTATATTCAGAGAGCATTGAATTCCCCCTTAAAAAACATGTAGGCTATTAATTTTATATATGTATTATGTAATTGCAGACAAATTCAGGTGCTTTTCTGTCAGTTCTACTAAATTTGTGCAAAATTGAGGTTTTTGTGTCTATTTTTTGCAAGTGTTGGTTGTGGATTTTGTGTTTGGCTTTGGACGGTGGTGGCGTGTGGCTGAGTGTCAGTCATTGGGATGAGGACATCAGTTCACCATGCTGTAAACTGTCCTTCTGCCCACTTCTAGCTCCTAGTTAGCCAGGTAGAAGTTTTCAAATGTAAATGTCCGTAAACACAGAGGAAAAGATGAAGAAGAATGGACACCGGCTGTACTTGTATCCTGCTAACCATTGTACAGGCGTTAGAAAATAAACTGGGTGACTGAGTGCCACATCAGTTTTCAAGGGGATATCAGGAACTGTAATATCTTTTGATTCACCAAAAGTTGGCTAAATCCTGGACAGTGGCATTGAACCAGGTGACTCTGTTCTGTATATCGATTTAACAGAACAGAGAAATGAGATATGGGCCTGAGCTTTATGGTGAATAAGGACTGGTGTGATGTGTGGGATTGGGAAATGCTGTTGTGTGCCTGCAGTGGATTACTGCACTTATGCTGTTCAGAGGTGGCCACAGAGCGAAGTCGATGTCTGTGTTCTGATGTAACAACCTGAGGTATGGATGTGTGGACAGTTCAATCATTCCATAACCAGAAACCATGAATTACCAGAACTACCCAAAAACATAGAAAATTAAAAAGTAGCAGCCATTACATGATGCAAAAAAGGACTAAATTACAATGCACAAGTTAAAAGAACTGATTGGACCACATTTCACTGCAGTAGTACCTTGTATAATTCCAATGGACAAATAAATAAATGATTGATAAATTGATTGAATTTGACTGATATATTTATGTTCTTTTATTGTGCATAAGATTTGGCACCAATCAATATTGATTTCCAGTACAGCGGTGAACATTGAATAGATTTAACAAGAACGCACAACTGGTTCAAAGATGAGAATCGCCACTTGTTTGGGTTGTGGCTAGACTGCAGTTTTGTTGTGTAATAAAAGTTGAGCTGCGATGTAACGCGGGGGTGAGCTGGGTCTGCTTTCTATTAATACAAGGAAACATTGCGAACACGAACTTCTAGCTGTTTCTCAAAGTCTTGATAAAACTAATACGCAGTGTAGCCAAGACTGCACATATTTGTGCTTTAGCTGTTTGGTCCGTGTCTGATGTCATAAGAATAACTCTGGAATGAGTAACAATGACATTATGCTTCTCTTTGGAAAATTGTAAAAGAGAGACTCCAAAGCATCTACTCAGCAAAAGCACAATGTGATGAAATGTTTCACTGGTAGTTTTGTCTCATACACAAAGTGCCAGCGTCCAATGAGAGCAGGCAGTGTGGCTGACTAAAGTGCCTCATCAACTTTGTGGTGTGGCAAGGGATCATAATGATGTCATATCTGATACCTGATGATGAGCAGGGAAGACTCAAGATACATATCCAAACCTGCAGCGCTCTGTCAACCACATCATTACATCATCTCAGCTAAGATTTGCAGCAATGCTAGGTGCTCGGTGAGGCTGTACTTAATGCTTATGTTAGCATGCTAACATACTCACAATGACAATGCTAGCACATTTATATTTTGCAGGAAAAATGTTTACCATGTTTACCGTCTCATTTTTAATGTGTGAGCTTTGCTAACATTTAATAATTGACCCTGAACACAAGGGACAGTGGGGGCTGTTGTAATTAGGCAAGTTTTACAGGTATTTGTAATTAAACATAAGCAATGGACAAACTGAAAATCTGAACTGACATTAGCGCAAAATGGAAAGTCAGCTTACCAACATCATTTAAATCAATCCTGCAGGGGCAAGTTTCAATATCATTGTCGTTGTCTAAAAGTATGTGTGAATACTTGATTAAGAACAAACCAGAATTTAATCATTTATTATTACTTTACTTATTTTTCTAATCCCACCAGCTTTTTGCTTTTTTCATACAGGCTACATTGTCAAAGCATTATAATTTTCTAACTCATATTCAATCAATATGAGCAATTGTCAGTTCAACTGTCCAGGAGTCTATAGCATCATTAGCAACTCTGTATTTGGAGCAGTGTCGCTTTTAGATAAATGCTAATATCAACATGCTAACACACTCAGAATAACAAAACTGTTTAAGTAGATATAACTGTTAGGGACTACCAAGACATACAAAATAACCACACAATGGGCAGAAAAATCACAGTAACATACAAAATGACAGCAAAGCAACACAAAACAACTAAAAAACATTAAATGACCTAAAACAGACACAAAACAATAGAAAGATGCATAACAACTACAAAGAGAGGCAAAACCAACCACAAAGTTTCTGTGTCTTGATCCAATTAAGGAAAGGTGGTGGGGCCCTTCGCATATCTGTGCCCAGGGGGCCATTGTCTCATTATTTGCCCATGAAAAATGACATCGCGGTCCCTAAATCCAAGTATGGCTAAAAGTAATCAACCTCCTATCATCTCTACCTCCTTCTTTTTTATGTGCTATTAATAACTTCTATTTGGATACACCTCATTAGTAGACATTGTAAAGAGTTTTTTCAACCATTCCGTACATTCATCATATACTAAAATCCACTTTCTTCTGCTCTTGCAGTTTATCTGTGGAAAGTATTACATGTTCCGTGTTTCCATTCTGATCAGAAATGATGACTTCTCAGCTGGCCTCACCTCTGAATCATTTAACTACACGCCCAAACACAGAGTGCAGCCAGGGGAATGTCCCTGTATAGAGGAAGTATAATGCTGTCATTATTGTAATGGAGGAGACAGAGGTACTATTATTTTGCAAGTGAAAAGCAAGCCATAGGTCGCAAGTCTTAAGATGTAAATAGCAACAGAGCAGACCAAAACCTGTGTAGTGTGCATTTTGAGTTGATTTTTTTTTTTCATTTATTTAAAGTGTGTGAAAAAAATTACAAGAAGCTTTTTTAAAATTAGTATGTCCCACTGACCACAGCAGTGGTATGTGAAAACTTTTTTGAATGAAAGATTAGATTTAAAGAGCACTGTGACTGATTTGAGCCAAAGTCTTATCGCACTTGTCGAAATACATTTCACAGCAATCCATCCAGTCGCTCTCAAGATACTTAAAACCAAAATTCCCATCCTCATGGTGATGCTAAAGGGAAAGTCAGGGATCAAAATGTCAGTAGGGTTCAACCTGTGGGACCATGATTGCACCAAATATCATGGCAATCCATCCAATTGTTTAATGAAGATATTTAATTGAATTTGTGAAGTCTTGACCTCATGGTGACACTAAAAAACTCAGGGGACCACCAAGGTTCCTAAGCTTCATTCTCTGCGGGCCATAAATATTTGTGCAAATTTGAATGGCAATCCACCCAAAAGTTTAGGAGATATGTCAGACAGGACACAAGTGGTGGTGGGCCAAGTGACACAAGTGAGGCTAAAAACCCTGTAGAAACATACAAATATGTACAAAATAGCAATGCAACAAGAACTGACTGTATAGTGCATGTGTTAGGTCTTGTTTTCAGTATTGGGTGGTGGTGGTTTTCTGCATTGTGTCAACCAGAGATGAAACTGCTGTTTCTTTGCTGTTGAATTAAATAGATTCTCTCCCGAGGGTCAAACAGTCTGGGTCAGGGTTGGGGAGAATCATTTAGATGAGATAAGAAGGGTAGCATTAAGCAAAATGTTACAGGAAACACACAGTAAACAGCACAGCAGTGATATTCAGCCTACGTCCCTACGGGCCCGATTTGGTCTGCGATAGGGTGTCAGGTAGAACCACCAACCATTTTCTAATTTACAGTGAAAATAAATGGATTCATGTAGAGATTTCTTTTTGTACTTTGAATGTAAATAAGGTGCCACGTCGCATTAAAAGCATCCAAATAGAGGGGAGAAAAAAAAACAAGAAAAAAAACCCCACCGAAGGATCCCCCTGGACCCCCCTACTGAGGTCCAGGCCAACCCCCCTATGTCCTAAAATCCTAGAAACACTCCTGCTTTTATTGAATATATGCAGAATATAATGTAAAGAATTTCTTTGTCTCTAAAAGTTTAAGATTTTATCATTTTTACTATTCTAATAGTATTTTAAATTTGCATGCATGGTGATTTATTAGAAAGGCTCTTAAATGCAATACAGCCATTGGTAATGTTATAACTTACACCTGTGATTTTCCTGCTATGACAAGTAAAATATCAGCAATAAAATCTTGAACAAACCCCTTCATAAGAAAAAAGAAATAAGCTCGCCCCACAGAATTGATTTCTACATTTGCTGTGGTATTATTTGTAAAAATGATTTTCTATAAGAATTGTAGCTCGGAGCCATACATTACATTTTTGTCGTGACTATTTGTATTTTGGAAAAATGCAGACCACCGGTCTTATTGTTCATCTTGCTGGCTTGACACCAGTGTGATAAACGACACGGACAACATTTGCGGCTTGTGCAGAGCGGTGGGCGTGAGAGGAAACATAAAGGTGACTTGGGTTCGCTGAGTATCTGAGCATAACAGATGGGACTGGGTCTGGGCTCTGACACTGTACGTGGGAAACCAAACACCCATCAGCGCGCCAAAGGAAACTTCCTGACTGTGGGAGACAAATTAGGATTGGGGAGAAGAGTTATATAAATTTTTACTGAGCAGCAGTGAAAAACAATAAAGGAATAAAGTTCTGTTGTTCATTATATGTTGGGAAAATATGTGCACCACTGTCCTGCAAACTACAGTACAGCAGGATTGGCCCTGAGTCAAGGAGTGTCAGTGAGAATATTTTTGGTATGTGCTGTATTGACACGTCTCTGTTAAATAATAACCAAGTTCCTCTGACCTTTTCTGAACTTAAAAGGGACACAGAGCTGTTATACACTCTACTAAATGATCTGCTTTACATAAAAATAGACGTATAAAAAGAGAATAAAGAAGCGGCACACACTTAAAGTCCATATGGTGTTTAAGGAATAGTTTATCATTTTGCAAAAGCTTTCTTGTCAAGTTAGATGAGAGGATCAATACCACTCTCATGTCTCAGATATGCTCAGTAAAGCTATAGCCAGCAGCTAATTATCTTATCTCAACATAAAGACTGGCAGAAGGGTAAACAGCTTCACTCTTTCTGAAGATCTGTCTATCAACACTTCTGAAGCTAACTAATTTAGCATTCTATATGTTTTATCCTTACAGAGCCTGAAGTATATAGACAAAAAGTTATCGTTTTACTGGACCATTTTTAGCTGTTTCCCTCCTTTTTATTTAAATCTTCAGCTAACACTCACATAGCATGCAGCTGATACCAAGTACAATGAGTATGTAGGGCATTCCAAACGCATAGAATATGGTTTTTGTGTTCATGAGAAATATGTATACATATATGAACATATGTGTGGGAGATGGTTCTTGCAGTAGCCGGAACAGAGCAAATACAATACAAACACGATCTTATATACAATACATTAAACACTATAATATTTAATAATCTAAATATGCCTTAAAATGAATCTGTAAATTGTTACACTGGGTATAAGAAGTAACACTGAAGTTTCAAAAATCATAAAAGTAGTGTTCATTTGTGAAGTTTAGCCGGCTGAAAAAAACCTGTAAGTATCAAAGACTTTTGTTTTCCACAGTTTATTTTCTGCAGTGATCCAGAATCCAATGGAAAAATCCCATGGGCTTTTTGTTGAGGAAATCAAGGTCACATGAACTTCCAGGTCAGCCTACAAAAAACATAATCTCTGCAGCTCTCCGTTGCTCAAGTATACTTCAGTGTAAACAAATTGCTGGTAATAATGTACGTAATCATTACTTTAGTATGCAGTGTGTAGTACATATGGAATCTTAAATTGAAATAAGGAAGCAAAGTGGGGACAACTACAGTAGAAACTGCCAAAAATAGTTCAGCACATAACCTCCCATAAAACCACAACTTGTGTTTTTACATTTCTGTTTTTTTATAAATTGAACAAAGATGGAACAATGTGATGATTATCAAGACTTGCTGGTACACACTTTTTTTTAGCTTGCTGTTTTCCCTGCTTACAGTCTTTGAGTTAGTCTCCTGAGTTCTCATCAAACTTTCAGCGAAAAAAAAAAAAGTAATCTTGTCCACCATTGCTAGAAGGCAGATTTGCAATTTATCATCTAATGTGGGGTGTTTGTTAGAAAAGGTTGGCTCTTGAAATACCAGAGGACAAAAGCATTTGCAATATTGGTTTAATTATTGTCATAACTAATGTGACCTCTCACCCTGTTTCACCAAGAAAACAATTGTATCTTGACACAGAGCCAAACCACAGTCTGCCAAAGACAGAAGACAACTTTTTATGTAGTGAGGAATTTATGAATGCTTATATAATTATCTCTACAGAATTGTTTCTCACTATAATAAGTAGGAGTGGAGTATTTACCGTTGGAAATGACTGCTGTGTCTCTGATTTGTATGATTCATATCAAAGTTCAGCCTGTGACTGAGCTGTGTGTGTGTGTGTGTGTGTGTGTGTGTGTGTGTGTGTGTGTGTGTGTGTGTGTGTGTGTGTGTGTGTGTGTGTGTGTGGTTTACAACGCTGTGATGAAATGAGTCTGCATACGTCTGTGTGACTCTTAATCAATTGCAGTGTTCATTCACAGTTTGCCGTGTGGGGGGTGATTCATGCATCCCAGTTGCTCCGGAGATGAACACAAACAGACAAAGCCAACGGGAGCTCTGCTGTTCAACAAATGATTTATCTGTTGCTCTGCGTCTCTGCTCCACAGCCCCTGCTCTCGCTATTAAAACAAATCCTGACTGAGCATGCAGGGTTCACTTTGTCCTCTGTGTATCAAAGGCAAAACCAGGTTTCTCCTGAGCACATTTTAGACAGGAAGCATGTTCATTCCTGAAAAGTATTGAATAATTGACTGAGAGCAGACCAATATTAAATCATTTATCATTGCTTTCCATATTATTCTAATCCTACAATCTTTTTGTGGTCTATGTGGACTATTTCCATTGTCTGCATATGGCATGTGATTTTCTTACTTATGTTTTAGTGTAGCTACAATTGAGCAATCTTCATTTTACAGCCTTATATGCCTTCTATGGGCCCTTAGGGACTGATCATTATTTGCGGGGGGGTGGGGGCAAAAAAGATTTTTAAAGAAAATTTTAAAGAAAATATGCCTTCCAAAGTCATCTGTGGGTTTTCAAGGATTGGTAAAAATCACCATAATTAAAACATTTATCATAGCACGAAACTGTAAAAACCTAAATTATTGTTGGATTTTCAAATTTCCAACAACATGCTAACATGCTGATTCCACTTTCTTCTGCTATTGCAGTTTACCTTTAAGTTTACCTGAGAGTATTACATGTCTGTTTTTTCCACTCTGATCAGAAATGACAGCATCTCAGCTTGCATCACCTCTGAATCATCGAACACATTTACATGCCCAAACACAGACTGTAGCCAGGGGAAGCCATGTGGGACATAGGCTGATGCCGTCATTATTGTCACAGAGGGCAAAGAGGTGCCGTTATTATGCAAATCAAAAGTAAGTCAGAAGTCAAAAGTCCTCAACTATTGATTTTGAGTCTTAAACATGTGTCCTCTCCTAATTTTAGAGAAGTGTTAAGATGTAAATAGCAGCAGAGTAGATGATCATTGAGTAGTTCAGTATAGTTAGATTTATAGTAAGTAAGATTTTGTTAAATCTTTATTTATTTATTTATTATACTTTTTAGATACTTTGGGTTTGTGTCAAAAACTGTACCCAAAATAAAATTGTTTTTTAGTACATGCAAGTATGTTACACTGATCCCATCAATAGGTTGTAAAAACATGAGGGGGGGATACATCTTGTCTGTTAAATGATGTTAAAAAAAAACCCCAAAACAATGTGATATGGGAAGTAAATCAGAAATCAGAGATGGGGTCTAACTACTTTTAATGAAGCATTAGAATTCAAAAAGTTCTCTGATTAATTTGGGCCAAACTTCTCTTGTTCACAGTGGAATGTGTTGAAATGAAATATGTTTTTATACAATAAGGTTATCTGCACAAATACTGATGGCTTTGAAATGGGCCTACAAATTGAAAAAATGGCTGTTTCATTTCTACTGAATATACAACAGGCTCCCACCAAGGTTCTTCAGCTTTTTGCGTAGGGAAAGTAAAAGGTCTCTCACGTCAAGAGCCCTCATAAAGTCATGAGTCACTGCTGTTAAAGCTGGGTTTGTTTATTTGTTTTTTTTTTGGTTGAATCACATGCCTTGCGGTCCAGTCCACACCATAGACACCATGTATATAAAGTCTATGCAGTTTACGATCCAGATCTCTGATTGTTCCCACACACAGGGTGAGGTTTTGGGTGAGCATTATCATAAATCCTTTTACCAGTAAAGTAACCATGCTGCCCTCTAGTGGTTACAAACAAAACTCACCAGTACCACTCAAGATCACTGCAATTTATGGAATTACAAATAACAAACAGCATAAAACAAAGTATTTATTGTTTACTTGTAGACATCAAATTATTTTCCCAACATGAAGCATTTCCTTCTCTATTAATGACTTAGACTGAGTTTGCAGTAGTAAATAATTTTTAAAAAATGATAGTCAAAACAAGATTTTGTGTTGATAATTTAGATACTTTTGGTTTTGATCCACCCACTCCTAATTGTTATCTGGCTACACTTTTTGTGTTGTTGCATTTAACAAATCATAATTTTTCAGAGAAAAAAATGAAAGATCCAAAAAAAAGTAATGATCCAAAAGTGACATGGAAAATTAAGATATGATATTAAGATATATATGATATAATATGATATAAATAATAAATAAATAAATAAATAAATAAATGGCCATGGTAGATATAATATCAATAACAATAACAACAACAACAACAACGATAATAATAATAATAATAATAATAATAATAATAATAATAATAATAATAACAATAATAATAATAATAATAATAATAATAATAATAATAACACAGTTTAATTTGTCAAGAAATAAAGAAAGAAATTTTATTTTTTTTAAAAAGTCAGTAGGCACCGCCCAGTTACGTCATCACTACGCGTCTCTGTCAGGACTACACATCTCACACGTGAGTTAAACTGAACTACATGTTGTTGCTTTCTGTTAATTCTGTTTGTATCTCCTTGTATCATATTTTGCACAAATGACGCTAAGTGTCTCATTAAATGTTCTGTAACAGTTTGTTAAAAATGTCCTCTTGTTTCGAAAACTGTCGAGCGTGTTTGTGTCGCAGCGCTCGCGCGGTTAGCATGGACGCCTCCTCACGGTTGTACATGTAGCAATCGTCTTTAAGCCAAACTCCCTTTCCAGAATATGTCAGTATAACTTGACACTGTTATCGGCAAATATATTGACCTCGTAAAACATAACTTATGATATTTTCCAATTTAGTAGTAGCCGGAGGTAAATTCGGCATACATTACAGTTACCCAAATCCCTTATTTGCATTTAATTTCTTATTTGCCTCCCTAACATTGCCCTCAGTTACACCGTAAAAAGGCACTGACCGATCAAAAACACGACAGTCAGTACTGAGATACTCAGCAGAAACAGAAAATATTAATTTGTAAGTCTAAAAAATGTAAATGTATAATGTAAAAATTGTAAGTACAGAAAAAAGTGTTTCAGGGCATTTAAAAAAAATTTTTTTTAAAGAAATGTAGTTTTATTTAATTCCTCGTAAGGTTTTGGTCTGTTTATATTATGCCATTTTAATTATTAAATACAGACAAACTTGTTAAAAAATATTAAGTTCAGTACATACTATTGCTATTAATGTAAGTTAACAATACTCTGTGTAGCTACAGTATCACATCAGTCATGTTATTGCATGAAATACTTGTATTTGCATTAAAACCCAGCGCTTTAGTAATTAAAAAAAATTAATGTACTGTAGATAAAGATGTGCTGTTTGGTGAGTCACATTTCCCCCTTATCTTTTCAAAACTACAGCCTGAAGTTAAAACTCTCCAGAAGTCACCCTACTTGTAACTTGCTTGTTGTGAGGTCCAAGCTATGCTGGCGAAAACTGAGGAAAGGAAGCCACAGAAAGGAGGAGGAAAGAAGAGAAGACATCCTGGTGGAGATGGAGATGGAGAAGGAGAGGAGAAGAAGAGGAGGGGAGGCAAAGAAGGAGAAGCGGGTCAGGGAGACGGCGGCAGGAAGCGCCTGGATGCCCTGAGTGTGGGCTATTTCCGCCGAGTTGGGGAAAGACTCAGTGAAGCTTTTGAGGATAATGAGGAGAAAGGTGAGAGAGATTATTTCATATTTGTCACTAAATATCAAACACTGCCTGTGTATGATCTCTGTAACCTTTGTGCATTTTTTTATGTTTCTTCCTTAGAGATGTTTGTGGAGAACGTCCTAACAGAGGTTAAAGGTAAAGCGTCGCTGGTGGCGATGGACCGGACAGGAAGCATCACTCTGCAGCGGCTGCTCCCGCTCTGCAGTCTTGATCAGGTGGCGGAGGTGCTCACTGAACTGGGTGGAGAATTGGGAACAGAGTTTAAGGCGGTCTCTTGTGACCGGTGCGGCGGTCATGTAGTGGAGAGTGCAGTCAGACAGATATCCAGGTGGAGCGGTGAGATGGACATGTTTCATTTCTGAGCCGCAGTATGAAAACACTTTGTAGTAAATAGGCAAATAATAACTCAACTTTGTGTATTTATTCATTTTTAGATTCGGCACAGAAGGAGTCATCTGCCACCACAGAAGAAGAAGAGACCTGTGGAGCGTTGGAAGCCCAGGTGTTGTCTTTAAGTCAGGTGGTGAGAGACAACTGCGCAGAGTTCATCAGACATGTCCATGGCTCACACGTGGTCCGCACACTTTTACACGTGCTGGCAGGCTGTCTGGGACCACCCCGCACTGAGGCCCGTCCAGGTATGTATGCGCGCGCGCACACACACACACACACATTCAGTGCTTCGCCTAATACGGGACTCTCAAAATCTGATCCAGTGGGCCCTTCCTCTGACAAAAAATGAGTACCTCCTCTTATTTTGTCACTTGTCACTTCTATTATTACTCTTTGTCCAACTTCTATTTGGTAAGCAATCATTGCTCAAATTTTGGGCATTGGATAAGCCATGGAGTCAGTTTAAACAAAGTTTAGAAACGAAATGACATTTGTCCATGATCCTGCAACATCTTTGGAGTTGAAGGATGAGTTGATTAAAATCAGCAGCTACTATAAAGATATCATCCGTTTGCTCGGCCGTGTTGCTGCTGGTGGCATCCTTCCATTCCGGCATTGCTTTTTCTTGAATTCAGTGATTTAACTTAGTGATTAGCTGAATCTAATTTAATAATTTTTGAATGTGATCTGTATCATGATAGTTATTAACATACAGTTTCATGATATCTTGTGAAAAAATTACTTTTCCTGTACATTTACAGGTAATGTTGGACATACAGAAATCACACAATCTGAACAGGACAACAATAAACATAAATATTTACTGCAATAAACATGAACATGCCTTTTCAACGCACTTTCAGGTTTGGGTTGTTTTTTAAAAAAATGTGTTTAAAATGAAGTACGACCATTTAAAGATGAACGTTCCACCACCAAACCAAATCAAGAAACATCACTCCCTTCCCAGTGTTTAACAAATTATTCAGAGTGCCTCCCCCACTTTTGGATCACAGACTGTATAATCACAGTCAGTGTGTTAGTGAGTGTGCCAAGCTACACTAAGCAGTAAGTAACTTTCAGCTGATTTTAGAGCACCAGCATGCACCTGTTCCTTTCTCCTCATGTGGTGTTTTCACCTCACAGAGTTTGAATCCCCCCGGCCCCATGAAGCTGTTGTTGCTGAAAGCCGGTGACCCTACATCACCCAGTGTCTGGCAACATTGACTCCAGTCAACCCCGGTCAGACAGAGAGAGAGCTGTCTGAGCGGCTATTCAACCTAGAAAATAAGTAATTCATTCAATTGTTGTGGTAGTCACCTCACTCTCAGCTTGTTTACAACAAGAAAGAAAAGAAGAAAATAAAGCTTTAGGTCTCTTTGCTCTGTCTGTGCTCACTCTCTAAGGCCGTCCCAGCGTGTCAGCATCTCTACGCACAAACACACACAGGCTTGTCGCCTTAAGCTTGTATTCATGTTGTGTTTTGTTATTCTTGTTTTTTTTTTTTCAGGTGCGAAAGAACGCAACTTTGCTCCTCAGCTGACAGACTTTGAGATTCCAACGTCATTTTGGTACGAGCTGAAAAACCTCACAGAGGCCTTGATGGACAACGTTAATAGTGAGTCATCTTTCATCAAATATTATCAAGAAAATGGCTGTTTTATGCCTCTGTGGCAGCGAAAGCTGTGGCTAAAGGCGTTATGTGTTTGCGTTGTCTTTCTTGCCCACTCTTATGGATACAGTTTCTCGAAAACACCTCATGGGAATATCTTAAAATTTGGCACAAACGTCCACTTGAACTCAAGAATAAACTGATTGGAGTTTGGTGGTCAAAGGTCAAGGTCACAGTGACCTTGCATTGTACTTATTCCCCTGATCACAGTATCTCAAGAACACCTTGAAGGTGTTTCCTAAAATTTGGCACAAACATCTACTTGAACTCAAGAAGGAACTGATTAGATTACAGGACGGGGTTGTCAGCTGTGCAGGAGCTTGTATAACTTCATAAATGGACGTGAAATAGAGTGGAATATGTGCTTATAAATATGAAAATACAGCACTCATATCAGCAGGCAGCGGTATGCCTTAAGGTTCAGTTAAGGCTGGACTATTTTGATGCAGGAAGAATGGACTAGTTATAATTATCTCTGTTAGAGAAAAGTTAAAGTGTTATTCAAACTGCACTATTTTAACTGTAAGATGTTTTTGTTGGGCTGCTAGATTTGAGGTTTGTTACTGTAACAAAGAGTAACTGTTTTGTTAAGTGACTTGAATTTTACATCGTTTTATTTATTTTGCTGTTTGATTGCTAAATGTAGATTACACTACATTCCTTTTGCTTGAGTGGAACAAGCTCTTGCATTAATTTTATTTTGGAAAGACTTTATATCAGACTGTAAAACACAGATTACACACAGACTGGGCTATTTTTTGTTGGGAAATAATGCCCTGCAGTGTATGGCAAGTTTTAAAATGTTATTTTTGGTGAATTTGCTGTTATATTAATTGAGAAATAAAAAAATAATAGCAAGATCAATAAAAAAATAATCAATAGATTAATCGATTAATTGAAAAAGTTAACGATAGATTAATCAATAAAAAAATAATCATTAGGTGCAGCCCTAAAATGAAATACTGGTATCACCTGATGATTTCTGCAAATATCATAAACATTTTTTTTAACTGACAAAGTGACAAGGTAAGAAACATCAACCCGTAGTTGAGTAGTTTTCTTATCTTGCACAGTAAATAAATATTACATAAATTAACCCTTTGAAACCTGAGTAAATTGGCTTGGTTTCTTTCAAAAATGTGAAGAAGGCAAGGAGCACAAAGAAGACATTTACCAAAAATTTAGCTAGACTAAAACACAAGAGAATTATCTGAAATTTGTGATTTAAATAAATAAATAACATTTTAAAAAATAAATAAAGTGCTTAAAAATATAATTGTTTTGTGAAATAATATGACATATAATATAAATATGTTATTATGATAATTATAAATATAGTTTTCTCCTGGCTTTTGTCTTTTTTTACCACTTTACATGTTCCCTTTTTAAAAATAATTTTCGAAACCTACTGATTTCTTGCAATTTGTGAAACATTTCTTACCAAAGTGCCCATTGTCTTTCATGTTTTTGAAAAAAACTGCACCAAGTTGCTCTGGGGTTCAAACAAATCTTGTGAAAGGCATCTGAAAGCAATGTCTCCAAGAGTATGCATAATATGATGTTAAGTCCACCACAAAAAGTGACCTAATGATCACTATAATAAGGTGGGTGAAAAGTGGATATATCAATATCGGTATCGGTTATCGGCCTATTGGATATTGGCTAAAAATCCAATTTCATGCATCCGTGCCAGGATCATCTGTGCTTTGTGTGTTTGAAGATGTGTGTTAAACATCCATGTTTTCACAGAAACGGATGAAAACTGTAACTTGACTGGTATGTTGAAGCATACAGCTGCAAGGCTGTAATTCTGGTTAGTTTCTGTTTCTACCATATTTATGCAATTATTATTCATTTAGACACCTTTTTTTTTGCTTAGTTTTAGCCATAGTTTGAAAAAGCAAAAACAAGAATGTGTGTATTAAACACTCAATGGTTGTGTCACGATCTTTTATTAGGGAGTACTAGAATTTCAACTAATCTGGCAGACTTCCTCATATCAGCAAACACTGCCAACAGTGCTGCCTCCCTCTTTCTGTATCTGCTGACGGTGCTGGCATTTTTCTTGGAATCAGAAAAACAGTTAAGCCTGTTTAATGCAAGTGAGGACTCACAGGAGAGTCAAAGAGGAAATGCTCAAGGGCTGTTTATTTTCCGCTGTCTAGATTGCGTTTAGAATTCAAATGATAAATGCAACCTTGCTGTTTTTAATTTCAAAATAAAATGAAATGGTCAATACATAACCTCGGGGTGAGTGCACATGCTGCGGAGAAACCTAAGTGGCTTTTAACAGAACTCTTCTGCACAGGGACACATTTTTAACGCACCAAACAGAACACAAAGTGTCTGTTTAACTGGAGCGAGGTCACATATGAATCTTAGAGGCTGTTCTTCAAATCTGCAGTGGAAGTAATGGAGGCTGGCACAGCTGGTACTACTAATCATAAGCTTTACACGCATCATGAAATCACTTCAGTTAAAATTAAACACTAAATGCGCTGTGAGTGTGGGAGTAAATAAGGGCTGTAGCTAACAGCAACTTTGGTACAAGTGTTTTCTGCTGATATTTAGTAATTATCAGGGAAAAAAAGTTTTTCATATCCAAAAGTCTAAATGTGTATTCAGTCATTTTTAAATCCTGCACAAATTTAGGTCCACTTGAAAGATTTAAAAAACATCACATGAGTAAATCATGTCATGTTCATTGTTTAAGCTGAAAGGTAACCTGTGAGATTGGTGACCAGTAGTAGGGCTACTGAGCAAAACTTTTTGTTGTTTAATGTGTCGTGCATATGCACAAGGATGAACATGCACAACATTCCTGCTGCAGCTTTCACACTATTCCACTGATCTACAGTTGGTGGAGACCTTAGAAAGTATTAAAAAAAAAACAAAAAAAAACGCCATCATGACGTCATCCATTGGTTTTTGGATCGGACTACTGATTTGAAACCCTTAGTTTGGCATTTTGATAGTCGCCATCATAGATTTTTGAAACCAGACATGATGAGTAGTGACCATATTTGGAAGAGAGGGTGGAGCTAATCCCCCAGCTGGTAGCCCTGTCATCATAGTGCATGGTTTAACCCTTTACACACTTTTTACGCTTCATTTTTCAATTTTTTTTCTCTGTATTTATGCTTATGGCATACATTTTGTTTAATCTTGGAATTTCCAGCTCAGCTCTTACAATAAGTCTAAAATACACTGTGTAAACATAGATGTTATTGTTGAGTGCAAAAAAATGCACCATTGAAACCCATGCAATTTTTGATCCCACAGCCATCAAAGCATAAAAACATGCACTGTATTGTTTCTGGGTATCACTCTGGGCATTTGCCTTGGAATTGTTTTTATATGTATTTTTTCACTATTTTTCACCTGATAATGTAATTTTTTACCATATTTGGCATATGGAGAAAATACATGCTATTTCCATGAGGTGCACATTCACATGTCAATGTTTCTGCTAACCACTGACATATCCCAGGCTGTGATCATCAAAAAAAACATAATCTGCTTTACATGTAGTACATTGAAAATTGTTCATTGAACAGTGAAAATTCAAAAATGACCTGAAAATGTCCAGAAATGTTACAGAAATATGTATTTGTGCATTTATATCAGCACTTTTTTAGTTCATTTCCTATTTCATTATTTTATTTTACTGTATTATAATTTTTTTTTTAATAAGTTTCAGGTCATTTTCTTGTTGTTGTGTGTAGGGGGCAGTATTTTATTTTTTTTTCACTTTGGTTTATTTTCAGTTTATTTTCTTGTGATTTTTTTCTTAACAAATTTCTTACTAATTTTGAGTAATTTCATGTTAAGTTACTATCTCAGTGTATTGTAAAGAAATCAAGCCATTTGCTCAGGTTTCCAAGGGTTAAAGCAGCTTGGGGTTACCATTTAGCTATGAATGCTGGCAAACATCACAAAAATAGGACTTTGCTATTTTTTAAATATTTGGGTTTTTTTGGAAGGAAATAGAGGGGCTGCTGATTTTTGAGGTGTAGGATGGTGTATGACAGTTTCAGAAATCTGATAAGAATATAGGTATTTAAATATAACAACATAACATCAGCAATTTTATTGTGGATCCCTGAGGTTTGTTTTTTCACAAATCGAGTGCAAGATGTAAACTGGCTGGGACTCTTTACAGTGAAAAAATCATATTGTTGAAATGGTGATACTGTTTTCAAATAACCTAAAACCTAGTTTGTCATTTCCTACCTAGAGTTAATGGTTACTTACCTGCCGAGTTATACACCCATACTGATGGGCCTATATCTGCAAAAAGCTACTATGGACCTGGCAGATTTATTGGTCTCGCTTTGAGAGGAAATGCATTGTGTGCAGTGTGTTTTGGTGGGAAACACTGAAAATAAATATGACTTTTCTCTCCCTCTGTGTCTCTGTCCTTCCTAGTAAGCGTGACAGATTCTGTTGCCAGCGCCGCGTTCCAGACCATGTTGACTGTGAGTCACAAAAAAAGACCGAAACTGTGCAAACAGCTCCTCAAACGCATCATGGAGTACCTGACAAGTCGCAACGCTGCTCCAGGAGTGAGGTCAGAGACGACTCCTGTGCTGTTTTTCTTTTGTCCAGGAGTGAGTCGATAAGCCATGGCGTGTTATGTAACTCCTTGTTTGTATTTTTCACTCCCTTCAGTCCCCTTCTGGTGTTTCTTAAGGACCAGGCCTCGAGTCACCTCATTGAGACCATCATACAGCTGTCCCACAAGGCCCTCCTTCGGGACCTCTACAAGAACCATCTCAAGGGTCAGCTTGTTGACTTGGCCCTCCATTCCATCGCCAACTTCCCCATACAAAAGCTCACCGCCGCCTCGGCCAAATACAAACTGGTTGGTCTTTATTTTATTTTATTTAATTTTTACAGCACAAATGTTGCAGTTTCATGTTGTACAAGACAAAAACAAACAAATGAGACACACTAGACAAATGATTAGCACAAAAGCACACGATTCAAAAGTGATACATAGAAGACATAAGACGGACAGTACAACTACGGGTCGACCGATATTGGTTTTTCAGGGCCACTTCCAATTTTTAGTTAATGAGACCAGTAACTGATATTTGGAACCGATATGCATTTACAATAACAAAAAAAATCTTTCTGTCAATATTTAGAATTTGTAATATACCAAAGTCCAACATTTGTTTAAATACCTTTTGCAAATGTTCAATCAAAACTGAATCTTTCAACATCATATACAGCAAGCTCCCAGCAACATTTTTTCATAAAGTCAAGTGAAAATTTAGATAAAAAATGAACAGTAATAAAAGCTCCTTGAGGTTTTACAAAGTTAAAGTTCCTCCCATGCTGACGCGTTCTTTGCATTTAATGACTTATTTTTATTGGCGATTATTAAAATAAAAGGCAGATACAGATAATCAGCAAAATGCCAAATATCGGTCCCGATAATCACCAGGCTGATAATCTGTCGACCCCTAAATACAACGTAAAGCTACGCAAAGAAGCACATTATTTACAAAACACAAAATAAAATACTACACACTAAAGCGCATCACAAGTGAATGCTTGTCAAATTAAAAGTTATAAAATCCGGAGTTCACGGTCAGCGAGTACAGAGCTGAGCAGCTTTTAACCGCCTTTGTCTGCCTGTCACACGGTGCGGGATGTAAATCAGGATTTTGTAATGGCAAGAATGACTTGATTTTCTCTCCGTCTGCCCGTAGTTCCTGAGGTTGTTTGACGAGCTGGTTGAGGGTGTGGAGGCCATCTTGGCCGCGGGTCACATGGGCGTGATTGTGCGTCTGGCCGAGAGCTGCGCAGAAAGCGGGGAGAAGCAGGAGGAGTTGATGCAGTGCCTTCTCAGTGTAAGCATCAAAGGGTGTGATTGAGACGTAACGGCCCACCTGGGTCTTAAATCAATAGAACAACACCCTTGTTTTTATTTTTCTCCCTCTTTACGACCAAAATCAAAAGTGCATTACAACGCTATAAAACTACTTATGCTTTGATTTGTGGGTAATGAAATCGTTGTTGATGGGTTACCTCCCAGGCGTTCCACTGCGCTGAGCCTGGCTCTCGCCTCGTCAGCTGCCTGCCTCTCTTCATGTCCCTGACCACCTACGAGGTGTACTACCACTCTGACACAGCAGAGGGCAACATAAACACAGAGGTGAGCGACACAGCAGGCTGATCACATCATCTGGGGCTGGATTTTAATTGTGGTCTAGACATTTTAGTGTAATAATTAATATTAAGCTGAACCACAGAGGAAAAATGAATGCACCTTTCAGCTTGTCGATGTTGAATAAATGTTCACTGAGGTGTATTTCTGCTCTACTTTATCATCTCTAGGTGCCACTGTCCTCCATCTGTTACCACGGCTCCCGGCTGGTGCAGGCGCTGGCCAAGTTCAAGGAGCGCTCCCTCCTCCTCAGCAGCCTGCGCACTCTGACCCCCGCCGACCTCCTGACGCTGGCGTCTGACCCGTCAGGCAGCCACGTCCTCCAGGCCCTCATCACCACGTCCAGCGACAAGGGGAGAGGCAAGATCCTCAAGAGACTGGAGGTATGATTACAGTGACATGATAAGTCTATTATAGGCTAAGAAGAAGCTGTCACAACATTGGGATTTGTAATTTTAGCTATTAGCAGTTCCTGGTAGCAGGTTTAAACACTAGTACTGACATTTAACAGATGTTTTGGCAGATAAAGCTTGTCACTGGTTTTTGTTTTTTAACCCTTAAATTTAAATTTAAAAAATAAAAATATTATTTTTATTTATTTATTATTTATTATTTTTATTTTTATTAAATTTAAAAAATATTAGACATTAATATTGTTTTCTACTTTTGCTGAGTTCATTTTTTAACAAACATCAGTCCTAATCATAAATATCAAATATTCATCAATTTTCAGAATTTTAACCCTTTCAATGCTAGGTGTATTTTTTTTTTTTTTAGCACAATACCACTTTGTTTTTAAATGAAAAAACAAAAACAAAAAACAATTTCTTTTCAATGTGATTTTGCAAAATTTATTTTTTTTGGGATATGTCAGTGATTTGCAGCAATGTTGATTGTGGCCGTGCACCTAATGGAAATAGCATGTATTTTCTCCATATACCAAATGTGGTAAAAATGACGTCATCAGGAGGAAAATAGCTAAAATGACAAATTCCAAAGCGATAGCCCAGAATGACACCCATGAATAATACAATGCATGGTTTTATGCTTTGATGGCTGCAAGATCAAAAATGTCAGTTCGAATGGGTTTCAATGGCTCATTTTTTGCACTTGACAGTATAAATGTAACCATTTTGTTTATACAGTGTATTTTAGACCTATTGTAGGAGCTGAGCTGGAAATCCCATGATTAAACAAAAATACACAGTCTTGCCAAAATCTATGCGATATGCATGAGCACAGCTGAAATGATAAAAAAGAAGAAGGAAACGTGTGTAAAATGAGCCAAACAATCCTTGAGGGTTAATCACTATTAAATGGGAAGTATTTTGCATTTGTATTTGAGTTGGAAGGAGGATAGTTACACGTACATCACATGTAGGTGCAAGACTGTTGAGAATCTACAGACTGACTTCACACTATACGTGTATTTCAGTGGAAAACAGATGTGGTTTCCCAGGATGATTAACATCGCAAAGCAATGCTTAAAGTAGTACGCACACTCATGCAAAGAGCCTTTTGGAGGTAGAGATAACTGTGTAAAATATATATGTTTATCAAAAACATATTTTTTAAAAAGTAAATTTGTTGAGTTTTAAATGAAATATTGCAACATTGTACATAACAAAAGATATTAAAAGCATATTTCAGGAAAAAAAACAGAATCCACTAATCTACATTACATTTTTCCATTAACATTATATGTACATGCACTGTAGCTTATCAACAAGAAACTATACTAAAAAAATCTAAATGCATAGATGTTTTAAGTTATTTTTTATTCTTTATCTGGTGTCAAAGTGCCAAGAACTTTTCTGTTTTAAGTGGGACATTATCATGACATATCACAACTCTTTTGCTTCTTTTTTTATTATTGGTCCTCTCAGGGTCAGTATACTCAGATGGCCTGCTCCAGGTTGGGCAGTCGGGTGCTGGAGGCCATATGGAACAGCGCCTCAGTCAGTCACAGGCAGAACATCGCACAGGAACTAGGTAATGCCAGTCTACAATTCTACAATTCTACAATTTCATTTAGCAGACGCTTTTATCCAAAGCGACGTACAACACAAGCAAGAATTTAGACTTCCCACAATTTAGTCATCCCACAAATCCTCACTTTAAGGGGTTTCTGGATATATATGTCTTACATTTAGTTAATTTAGTTTTTAAATTCATTTCCCATCTCCTCTTGCCTTTCAGTGCCAAGTGAAAGCCAGCTGAGGTCAGATCAGTTTGCTCGGCACGTCTGGGCCAAATTTGCCCTCTCCCACTTCGTCCACAGGAGAGCCCACTGGCAGGAAATACAGACGGGCGAGTCCAAGAAGCGGAAGCTTTTCAGTGACATCCTTGAGTAAAATAAATGTTTTGCATATTTATGAAATGTAGTAGTGTGTTTATTTTCTATGTAATTGGATAAAAAAATAAACAGGAAAATATTCCTTATTTGTGTGTTCATTTTGAATTCCTCTTATAGATTACGGATCAGGGCTGTTCCTGAATACCAATTTAGGGGAATTGAAATGAGGTTTAAAAGTATTTCTGATTAATGAAAGGTTTTTGTCAGAATCATCTTTGTAAATATTTTATATATTTTCTGACTTTTTTCAATATCTTCGTCTAACAAGGGTCAATTTTTTTTTTTAAATACATGCTCTACCAAACAGTTGATTTGGCCTTTTATGGTAAAGGTAGTGAAGCTAAGCTAATGTCATTATTTTGACAATTTGCAATAAAAACAACAACCAAAAAACCCTGAAAAATACATACAGACATAAATACACACATTTAATGTTTTCCATTATATATGACATAATTTTGTTAGTATGTTTAAAGCCATGCTTGAGCAAATGGTTAAATTGTACTTTCATCTGAAAAATAGTAATGCTAAGATTATAAATTTACATTTTTTATGAAGTAAAAAAAAGGTGGATACTTACAGTTGTTAATAACAAATATTTCATGTTATTCAATTATAGCTTTGATGAAAGAAATATGATTTTTCTTCATTATCTGAGATGTTTTCAAAATGCTAGAAATGTACATACTGAGAATACATGCATGAAAATCATATCAGTGCTGATAATTCAACTAACTCCATGATAACAAATCGATAGACTTGCACAGCTGCAAATCCGGGTGGTTTTCCAGAAAGAGTATGTTAACCCTGAGATGAGGGAAACTCTGTGTTATCCGTTCCAAAAAGACAGTTAAGTCAAACTCTGAGTATGTTAACATGGTAACTGACTCTGTAAACAAAACCTACTCACTGGCAGGTTTTCTATAAGAAACACTGTGTTTTTACCTGTCTCCTGCAATCTGAGAGATATTAAAACAGAATTATTACGCAGTGCCTTACGTCAGGAGAGGATTCTCAGACCTTGATTGGATGTGCTCTCATTCCCGGATGAATATTTGTTAAAATAGCACAGTTTTTACAACACTCAATCATTTGTCTTAATGACATTCTCCGGCTGAACATATCCTATATCATACAGGAATCACACTTTCTGTTGGCTGAGTACAACTCAAATATTATTTATTTATAATCAGTACCTTATTAAATTTTCATAAACACGTCACCAAGATTTTAGTCTACAAATCAATGACTCCAATATAGATAAAATAAATGATTCAAAAACCCAAATAAAATATAAAATGAATATATCAAAAACAATAAAATAAAACAAACAAAATCAATAATCAAATATCAGTAAGCTAAAAAAAAAAAAGTACAGTCGACATATTTCTATGCACTATAATCTAATACACAATCATCATAGTCATTCTCAGTCCCATGAAGAAAGTTGATATCGTGTTCAGGGTGTGAGCTTTATATCAATATCAAATGCTAATCTACTCAGCAGGATATTAGGCGAGAGGACATATATGTGTTAAGACAGCATTCTGTTGGAGGGTTTAAATTACTATGTTGAAATAGCGACTGAATGAGTATTACTTTTTTGAACGTCAAATATGAATAATATGAATGGTGAATAATATATGTTACTTTTCTTTCTAAATAGGCCTATGTAGGCAGCATCAGGACCTCTAGTTCCAATGGGGTAGAGTAACTTGGTTTCTTTTTTCAGCCGTTGCCATGGTGAATCGACGTACCGGGGCTTTTTATAGAGGTCGTGCACGCGCTGAACTCAGGGTGAGCATACTCATAGTTGATTGAAGTAGTTCAGATCAGCTGTTCCGGAACCGAATACTCATTTCTCTGTCTCGGAGTAAATAAACTCAGAGTTCAGGGTTAGACTCAGTTTGTTGACCCTTTATTCTGGAATAATAATACGGTGTGTGCAGACTGAGCCCACTCGGCGTACGCCGGTGTGGGAAAGGTGCGCACCCACCAATCAGGTGCGCTCCACACAGGTGAAGGGGGCGTGGCGATGAGGAACAAAGGAAAGTGCATTATTTGGGGAGAGGATTTTATTTTTGTTTATTAAGGAGAAAATGAAGGAGTGACGTTGACAGCCCGTCATGGAAAAGACCACGTTTGACTTGTTTTTTTAATGCTGATATCTGGACTGACTGGAGCCAGCAGTGAAACTCCGGTGTATGGAGGACCATAAAGGCTGAGCGAGTCATCATGCGAAAGCTGGATTACAAGTATTTATTTTTTCGACTCTACAGCTGGTGAGTTTAATTTTCCTGGTTTTTATCTTTGTGCTGTGAAGGGAGGACATTGGGCATTTCTTATTTATTTATATTTTTCGCATGGAATACTTTCATGAAGGATGAGTGTTTTTGAGTTGGACGAAGGGGACAATTGGTAGAAATTCCTCCAGTTATTTATTACTTGTACTTTTACTTGGGAAGGGCAATTGTTAGCTTTTATAAGTTGTGATGAAGCTTCATTTCAGTTTTCTTTTAGTACTTTCTTTTGGAGGTGACAGTAGGCAATTAAAGGCAGCCCGTTATTTTCTTGCTGTTCGTCTTTTAACCAAGTTATTAATACCATAGTAGCTTTTTAATTCTACTTATAGCTAGTGTTAAAATTTAAACTGATTATTATTACTTGGGTTTAATATTCACAATCGTATGAATCACATTTTTTGTTCTGCTATGATATTATTTCAACGTGTCAAGTTTAAATCCAGAAAATATACATGTGTGCCCCCTTTTGAAAGTATGTTCTGTGCTCAAGCAGATTCATAAGAGCTACAGTGTACTTTTCTCCACATAATTATTATTTGATGTAAGGAGCGGCATGGCCACTAGAGGCTGCTCATGTAAATCTTTATTATCTGAGCCGGTCTTGTTTGGCCATAGGTCTTAAAGCCTTTGAGACCTGAGCGAATTGGCTTGATTTTTTTTCCCTCAAAAGACATGGGAGAAGGCATTGAACAACTTGAAAAAGAAATGACCCTTAAAATTGGCAAGAAATTGGTAAAAAAAAAAAAAAAAAAAAGAGAAGAAAAATAGCAAAAAGGGTCTAAAACATGGAAAAGACCTGAAAAAAATGTTAAGAATAAATATACTTTTGTAACATAATTTTAAATATAAAATAATGATATAATTATGATAATTATGTTTTTCTGGACATAATGTCTGTGTTTCAATTAAAAAAATAATAATCTAAATTTGCAGGACATTTCTTGGAAACTTTTGAAAGAAGTCTAGCCAATTTGGACAAAATTCATGAGTTTAGAAATTTGTGAAAGACATCTGAATGCAGCACAGGAAAAGTGACACTGATCAAGGTTTCAAAGGTTTAAATGAATATGGCAACACTGTAGCTCAGATATGTGAAAATCAAGTCACTTTCAGCAAAAAAAGCTAACAGTACATCTGTTTTTCCCTTTTGCATTGCTGAATAATAAAAACATCAGCACTAGTACAATATGCATGTATGCATATGTTTAATATGCAAAAGGCATTTTAGTACATGTCAGTCCAGGCTGAATTAGAGCAGAAAAGTATCGGGCAATCTTTGAATCTTGACTCTTCTGTTTCACTGTATGTTGCACCTCCTCAACAGAAACACAAACAAGTCTAGGCTGTCAGGAATCGTTCGTAGCCTCAGCAGAGAGCTTCTTTTGTCGCAGGCCTGTGGGAGATGCAAAAGCTTTGTCACAGAGGGGAACATTGATTTTAAATTGATTTAAAGACGGAAGGCCTTTATCTTGCCTGATGCCTTTCAGCAAAGGAGAAGAAGCAGGCAGACATGGAGCCACTCTGTACGACAGCACGTATTATCAGTGTGGGTACAAACACAAAGGCCACCATACCATGAGGTCATAAGTGCTCTGTCAATTCATTCACAGTTTGATTTGAGCCACACGGACAGCATGCACTGGTCCATACTGGACATACTGTACTGACCCCATATATATAACAGGTGCAAACCACCTTAAAGAAAACCACCCATGTCCAATTCTGGAACACTTTTTTACCTTCTTTTAAACCATTTTATTAACTAAAGACATTGATTCATACTCAATCCAAAGATCCTAATTCTTTGGAACCTGAGCAAATTGGCTTGATTTTCCCTTAAAAACATATGGAAAAAAAGGCAATGAGCAACTTAAAAAAATATAAACCCACAATTTGCAGTAAATAAAATAAATAAAAGAAAATAATAAAAAATAAAAAGAACAAGAACATTACCTTAAAATTAGAAGAAAAACAAATTTTCAAAGTAAAAAAAGACAAACAAGGAAATTACTTAAAAAAAAAAAAAGCTTAGAAAATAATTATGAGGGTACCCAGTAGCTGGTGGAGCGGGCACCCCGTGTGTGTGCAGAGGATGTGTCCTTGCCCCAGCGACCGCGTGTTCAAGTCCTACCTTGGCCCTTTGCTCCATGTCATCCCCTCTCTCTCCCCCTTTCACACTACATCTGTCCCATCCAATTCAGATGAAAAAGATCCTAAAAATATCTTTGAAAAAAAATATAATAACAATTCTGTTTAAATTTTTTTTAGAATATATATGTTATGATAATTCTAACTATAGTTTTTGGGATATTTATTCCCTAGTTTAAAAAAAAAATTCCAAATCTAGCAATTTCTTGCAGTTTACAGAACAGTTCTTGCCAAATTGCTCACTGCCTTTATTCCGATGATTTCAAAGGCAAACCACTTTGTTCAGATTTACTTTTACTTTTTAGAATAGCGAAGGCATCTGAACGCAGCACAAGAAAAGTGAATGTCGATCCAGTTTTCAAAGGGTTAAATGAAAACAGTCAGCGTTAGTGTGTGAGGCAGAAAAATAGAAACCACTCTACATTGTCATTCGATCTAACACCGTCCTCCTGTAATAAAAACATCCTTTTTTAAAACTGTGTTGATTCAACTGAGAGGTGCTGAGTCGAGCGTATGGTAATGTTGACGCTCCAGGTTGTGTTAGGTTGCTCTTTTGCTGTTGTAGGATGTTTCTGATGTTTCACTGTCCACATTGGAGAAACGGCTTTCAATACAGTGTGGTATAATAACCACCAAGGTGCAGTCTCAAAACAGAATTCATAAACGCCTTAAGAGGAAGTGTCAGTTATGTCAATTATTTGCTGCTGCTCTTCATTGCTTTGGATTACATCATGTACATCTAGTATTTTAGTTTGAAACAGCTCTTTTCATTGTGGAATATTTAAAGAATTTGTTTACTTGAGTCAGCTGCAAATATACTGCATTTTTCCAGTTTACTGAAGTATTGAACCATGAATGTAGTTTTTTTTTTTTTTAGTAGCAATGTTTTTCAGATATTTCAACACCTTACTACAGTTAAGCTAAATGAAAGCTGGCCTGCAGTGATCAAAGCAAGAAACCATGATTACCTTTAAAAACTCAACATCAAAGTACTGTCCTGTTGTATGTGTCTCTATAGTCTCCACTGCATGAATGAATCTTTATCTTTTTTCAACCCCTCGACCTTTTTTTCTCTGGCAGAATATAAAGTGCAGACTATGCACTTAAGATTTTAGTAACACTTTCTTATGGGGATTCATATCATGTGCTTGATTAATGCATAAATAATGATTCATGAGTCATGATTTAATGCATGAGTTACTGCAGGGTGTATCATGAGTTCCTGCTGCTCGCCATTAAGTGATGAAGTCACTATAAGTTTATGTAATTAATTACACTTAATCAGAATATGGAATATAACCAACAAATTTTTACTAAAGTACAAATTTGATGTACTTTTGACTACACAATACAGTTGTTTCATAACTTTAGTCACTAGTTACTTTGCAATTTAAGATTTTAGCACACAAATCATAAGAATATGTATGTATGTATGTAACTTTGATGCAGTAAAAATGCTGGATTGTCAGTATTTGAGATGTCCTGAACTCAAATATTTCAATTGTTTCAAATTATGAAGCTAACTGAAATGTATTAATCAATGTCAGTAATTATCTATTTAAATTTTATATCCAGAAACCTAAAAATCAAAGACTTTTTTTTCAGTGACATTTTCCTCACTATTTAATGATTTATTTTTAATTTTATAAGGGACACATGTTATTTGTTTTATTCTCCTTTTAAATATAATCCAATTATTCATATTTAAATTCATTGTTTGATTAATAAGAAAATTAATTAGCAACTAAAAAGCATGCAGTGGTTCCAGCTTCTCAGACATTAGTGATTGTTGCTTTTCCTTTAAAATATTTTAACTGTTTTGATTTATTAAATTTATATAAACTTTTCTGCATGAGTATTTTTTACTTTTGATACTTAAATATGTTGCCATGATCTTACTTAAATACTTTAATATACTTTAAGAGTATTTATATTTTATATACATTTTAAATACATTTTTTTTTTATAAATATTTGATTTATATTCAATATTTCACAGTGTGGTATTAGTAATTTAACTTAAGTAAAGAATCAGAATACTTCCTCCACCATTGCACTTTATGGATCATCCATTAATGAACATTGACTAGTTATTCTCTGAAAGCATAACAGCAACTGTTCTCATACAAATTTGAAGCCTTTTGTTAAGTCACAGCCGGATTTGCGACTCAACATTAATACTCAATTTTTTTTTTGTCTCACTTAATTACAATGTGAGCTGTTGATGTATGCTTTAACATGTCCTTCCATTCTCTCCTCGTGTCAGCTGGCACCTGCTCGATGTTGTTCATTTGGTAACTTGATGAATAAAGTAACTGTGAATTAACACTCTTTATGATCCGTCAGGCTTTAACTGAACTCTCAGTGACTCGATTCATTTGTTAATGGCGAGCAACAGGAATGCATGATGCATGACACATACATAATGCATCATCATGAGTGATGTACTTTTAAAAAAACTTTTTTCTTTTTTTGCACCACTCTATGCTTTGCAGTGTTATCAGATATTTCATAGTCCTGCTAATTACAGAGTATATTCAAACCCGCAAAGAGAGGAAAATGGCCACAGCTTGATGTAGCGTGCTTCAGCTGCACATACCAAGCCTTGATCAGCTGAGTTGTGATGGTGGCCTTACTTCAGGGAACAGCAGCTCCGTCCCATGACATTGCTTGGTAGCAGGACAAAGTACTGACAGTCTGTCCTCAAACCAATCTGGGTCTTAGACCGAACTACTTGGCTCTAAACTTGTGGCTCAGAAGGCAACTTGAGGAAAGGTTCCTTAAATATCTTGATGTTTTCAGATCTTGCAGCTTGTAAGTCAATCTCTTTGAGTTGGACTTTTCTTTTTTCTATGTCCTGTCCTTTCCTCTATGCACCTTATCGAGGACAAACTTTATATTTTTGTCCCTTCTACTGGGAACTTGTTATACATAAAAAAAACCATGACATTTATTCCATAAAAGACTTTTGGGTGTCATGTAAACCTTTAGAGATTCATAATTGTGAAATCTTCCACTAAATGCAAAAGTTAAAGGGACATTTCACCCCAAATGAAAAAATACATACTTCTCCTCTTACCTGTAGTGCTAGTCATCAGTGTAGATTGTTTTGGCGTGAGCTGCTAAGTGTTTTCAAAATTAGCCGTAGAGATGTCTGCCCTTATTTCTTGAAACAGCGATGACGTTCACAAAGATCCAGGTGCATTTGCCGAAACAGCTGATATAGTTCAGCACAACACTGTAGTTCATCTGCAAAAGGTCATGTCTTACCTACAACATTTAACACATGCTTCAAAAATTAAATCATTAATTCTCTCATAGAAAAAGTCAATGCCTTATAAATGAAAAGTTCCTTTGACAGTGTTTCAACAATGCTGGTCAAAATGTTTGGATGTTTTGTCAATGTGGCAGTGGACCCTGGAAATATCCCTCACATCCACATTTCACTCTTTTTGGCCCATTTTTTCATTGACACTGAATGGTTACTGTGCTAGAATGTTTTTTGTCCTGCTAACTGAATACTATTATGTATCAAACTGAGAAAATGGTTGGAGACACTGTAGAACGGTTCACATTAGGCTGCACTCAGCAGCCTGTTTTTGCCCACAATTGTTGCTGTATTTTGTCTGGGACGGTTCTGCATCGTTTAGATCCTCAGCACTTATCTTTACCATCATGGATCTTTTCTCCTCTTCCTCTTCCTCGAGCAGGCAGTCGCCCTTGCTCATTTACCTAGACAGGTGTGTCCATGTTCAGAAATGACCGATTCTGCTGTGATTACGTTTTGTACTTACTGTATATGTTTGGCAACATTCATACTCATGGGTAGCAGCTGTCCGCTAACTTGAAATAATGTGTGATCTGAGTTCTCCCCCTTCATTAATCCTTTGAAATCTGAGCAAATTATTTTGATTGCTTTCAAAAACATAGGTGGAAGACAACAAGCCAAGCCGAGAAAAAATTCAGTCACAGAGAAAAAGTGCTGAAAATAAAATATGTAAGTATTTTAGTATAAGTATTTATTTTGTTATATTATATTTCTATAATGTACATTTAAATATGAAATTAATTACAAATATAGTTTTATGGACACGTTTCCCTTATTTTCTAATAATCCTCCCCTCCTTTTTTTGTTAAACAAATCTTTAGTTAAAATTTATTCACAATTTGTGGGATTTGTGGGACATTTCTTGCCAAGTGAGTCAAAACCTTTTTTCCCCTATGTTTTTCAAAGAAATCAAACCAGTTTGCTCAGTTTTCAAACGGTCAAGCAGGTTGTGAGCTCAACTGATGTTGATCCAGGTTTCAAAGGGTTAAACAAGTTCAAGTTTCACCCGACAGTCAATTTACCATTTTGGCAGATGTTCCAAAGGAACCATATTACCGTGATGCTATTCATAATATATATGCCTGACAAATTTTGACAATTGAATGGACTGTTGTGCATGTGATGACTTACACAATGAAATTATGTCTTCATGTTTTGGAGGGTGCAACGACAATTCGACTGAGAAGCAACACAATCAGTTTCGATCAGCAAGATAAAGTCAGTTGGTAATTATGCAAACTGTTGACAATTGTACTCACTCATTTGGAAAGATGTGCTAAGGCATTTGCAATTTGTTGGAAGGAATGAGAAATTCAAATCTGATGCGAGCAAGTGCCACGTGCAAGTGGTTTAGGGGTTTGCATGTGTAGTTTTGAGAATATTAAGTCCAACTGGAAAATGAGCCAAAGCAATGGAGAAAAACTGTAATGGAACTAGATGGCTCTCTTGTGGTGCTCTGAGTGCCAAATCATTATGGGATTTTTTTTTTAGCAGAAAGCAGTGTACATGGCACTTTTGTAGTTCCATTGTGGGAAATTTCGAACTCAGAGTTCAGCCCCTCAAATTAAATGGCCGTTAGTTAATGTGGTGCACTAGATAGTAATTAGGGACTGAAGTCTTTGCTCCCGCCTTAGAAGTATAGTCTAAAAATGAGCACAAGTAAAACTAGAACTCATTTTTACACCTAAGTGTTGTACAGATTGCAGAAATACGGTATAAAAAGTCATTGATTAAACTTTAGTGTTACTTGTAAGTGTGTTACTTTTCTACAGAGCCGGCCTTGCTGTTGTCCACCACTTTGATGAGCATATTACAAGGTCCGATTCACAGAAAATGTTGCACTAATCATAATATGTTTACAAAGTCTTGTAGCTGAGTGCAATTAGCCCTTTTCTGCGTCTGATTGCGATTATCCATGTGGAAAAATATGAAAGTTGCCTTTGCAGCAAGCACACGAGGCAGAACAATGGAAGGCGAGCACAGAAATGCAAAAGTCCTCTTACACAGGAGCAAGACACACAGACTTTGTGGTCATTCTGCCTCTTTTTTTGTTGTCATTATACACTTTTTGTCTCTTAGAAGTCTTTTTGGGTCTGTATGAGGACAGTAAGTATTTTATGTCTCTTTATAGTGTCTTTGTGTCTTTTTCCAGTTTCTTTACATATCTTTGTAGTCATTTTGAGTCTCTTCCTGGTTGGTATGTTCTCATTTGAGTGACATTTTGCAGATGAAGGTCGGCAGGGCCCCTGACAGTTTGTTCCCCTGGGCCTGGGTCTAGTAGATCTGTTAAGTAATCCATCCATGCTTATGAATGCGCTTCTGTTACCACCAACTCTCGGAGGACGCTAATAATAATTGTACTGTACCTGCATGCAGCTGTTAGCTTGAATCTTTGTGAACTGGACTGTTTTTACAACGAGGCTTATTTGCACATAAAGGGGCCAATTTTGCACCAACTATATGCATATTAGCTAATTTAGATGTATGCATATAGCACAGGAGCAGCAAGAGGCTATTTGCTTGCCAGTGCGGTTTGGGGTGCATTTTAACCTTTGCGGGTGCACTGAGAATCGCACGCTGTCTTTTTGTCTTATTTGTGCAAGTTTTAAGCCACACAGTCCTTGCAATCCTCCTTGTAAATCCTTTTCTAAGGTCCTCTGGCTTCAGTTTAATATTTAACAGACAGATGTATGATTGGTATGAAATGTATGAAATCTTAACAAGAAAACCATTTAGTGTATTTCCTTAACCATCAAATGATTCATTTAAAGAATGTGGTTTTTGTATTTTTGTGGTCCTGTCGTGTTTTTGCAGTTGCTCAGACTGTAATTTCTTTCAGACAACAACTAGCTTTGTATCAAATCACTGTGGGTGGTATGTGTAAATGAGCTGTGGTAAACCTTCCTCCAAAAAACTGAGATTAAACGGTAAAACTAAGCAGTGCTGATAAAATATAAACTAAGATTCTATGACAGAGTTGCATATTTCTCGCCTCAAATGTTTTCCAGAAACATGCTTTAGCTTACTGGTAAACTTTTAACATGAAATCCGGCCGGCCTCCATCGTGATGAATGGATGAGATTGTTACCCACCAAGGGGAGCTTTTATTGGTCTGGTAGGGCGCAGTGCATTGTGGTAGTTGTAAGTTTTCTACCTCTTAAGCAAAAGCATCCTTTTTCTCTGTTTTCTCTGGTCGTGTAGCACCAATTTCCAAAGATTTTAGCATTTATTTCTACTGCATAGACATTCTAGTTTTATGTGCAGACCCTCTTTATAATGGTGAAATACTTCTTCAAGACACCACATTTATGTAATGCATTGGACAGTTTCCCACACATTCCCCATCACATCCATGTGGGCTAATGTTGAGATCAATACTAATCTGATGGCATCTAGTTATAGTTTTCCATGTTTCGCAGAACACATTCTGCTCTCACCTTTTGAACTGCTATTAATCCACATTACTGGAGGCACAGGGAGCGCTGCATGAGGCATTCAGCCCGTAATGATTTGTGGCTTTGTCTTCAACCTGATATTACAACCACTTGGCCTAATCATTCACTTTGGTGTTCTTGCTTTGACTGAACCAGTTTTAGTAACGTGCTTCATCCTGAGTGTGATATTCAACTGGTCTGGCTCATGCTCGCTCCCTTTTGTTGTTTGGTTATCATAGCTGCGTGCATCTATAATCTGCTGTGTGCCCTCGGGAGACAAAGCAGAGGAACAGTGACCTTTGGGGTACAATAAGCCATCGATAACAAATCAAATAGATTCCCCCGGGATTCAGCAGTGCTTGCTTTAATGCTCAACTTACTTTGGTTGGAGGCCACTTTTACAAAATGAGAGGAGGCCAAGGGCTAGTTGCAGCAGCCCTCTTCGTGTTTCAAGAATTTTAGGACATTTCTCAGATTTTAGCACGTTTTATGATTTTATGTCATTTCTAGGATTTAAAGACATTTCTAGGATTTAAAGACATTTCTAGGATTTTAGGAGGTTTCTGGATTGTAGGAAATTTCAAGGATTTTAGGATTTTCTAGGAATTTAGGCATTTTCTAGTATTTCAGGACAAGGACTTGGATAAGACCTCAGACAGTCTGGGGTTGTGGGGATCCTCCACTGGCACCTCCATTTTGATTCTGTTTTATGCACTGTGGCACCTAATGTATACTAAAAGTACAAAAACAGTTCCCAGTGTAAATGGTTGGGAGGTGAGGCACCTATCCAGGGAGCCACCCTATCAGGGACCAGATTTGGCCCCCGGGCCGTAAGTTGAGTATCCTTGCTTTAATGCCACTCAATGTCTGGCAAAACCAGTCCATCACTGCAGCCTCCACATGCTCCAGTCTGTCCCCTACATCCATTACACAGACCAACATCAGCTCCTACCTAACGTGCCTACACCCACACCTCAGCAAAATATGCATCTCATTAATTATGCACCATCAAAAATAGTCTTTCTTTGGTTGCAAAGTGAGCAGTAAGTTCGACAGGCTTTCACTGGTACACAGTAGGTGGTTTTTCAGCTTCTGTCTTCCCTGCTCTTGAGAAGCATTCTTTTGCCCAAAAATCACAGTCGATGCCCACAGAATGAGTCAGCGACAGAAAGACAGAGAGAGGGAGGATTTCTGTCACGATTTGAGAGACGGATAGGGTGTCACAAAAACAAATTGTATCATATTGTCTTCTTTCTCTCGGTTTCCTGCAGGGCGTCTGTGCAGCTGTCGAATGTATGCTATTATCTGACAGCTATCTGACCTGTTTAAGGCTGATAAAATCCTTTGTGTGGCATTTTTCATCACATGTTGTATAAAAGCCAGCCTGTCTCCATTTGAAAAGTTCACCTTTTCATTATCGCCATCTGTCTCATTCACCTGCTGGGGGGGGGGGGTCAAAACAAAACAAAAAGCTGGTCTTGCGGAAAATCAACATAAATATAGGACATTTAAGATGCCAAAGGACTCTAGGACTCATCGTCTCCTTGACAACGGTCTCCAAGCAACCATTACTCCTCAAAGCATTTCTCCAACCCTGTCTTTCTCTCTCTCTCTCTCTCTCTCTCTCTCTCTCTCTCTCTTACTCTGAGTCTCTCTTTCCTCAACCCCTCTGTCTCTTTGCCAGTTTTGCCTTCCTCTCAAGAGTCCTCCCATGTAACCACTCCAGATAGTTGCAGTACCAGCATCAGAAGCTGAGAACCGCAGCTATCTGATGTGATGTCATGTGACTGGCTGGAGAGAGACGTGTTCTTGCTTTTGAGCCTGAGGCGATCTTGTACACCTGCTAAAACTAGGGTGGAGCAGAGACAGGGGAGGCAGACAAAGGTTTTCATGTGCCAGTATTTTTGGAGACTCCAAACACTGAACTGAATGTTTCTTTGGTGCATTGTGTTAAAGGAATACAGGAATCAAGTATATTGGGCTTACGTGTTTAGTGACATGGAGTCAAAGCCCAAACCCTTGTAGATCATTAGCTGTGGTACTTGTTAGCTACCATGTTAGCTACAAACTGCATCCATTTTTTTTGCTTGTTCGAGGTCTTTTTATTAGTATATGATGTCATGCAAATACATTTTGTCAAGGATGTAATTGGAAAAATATGATGCCCACCTCCCCTGTTTTTTTTTTTTGTGACAACAAAAGCAGGTGAGACCCAAATAAATAAATAAAAATAATGAACACAACAAACAAGTGGGAAGAAAATTACAGCAAAAATGAAAAATATATACAATAAGGAATCCATATTTAAACTGTATCCAGTTTATGTATTTATTAAGTCTAAGTGTTCTTTTTTGGTGGACTGTTGATCCTCTTCCATGTAACTAATTTAACTTTAAAAAAAATCAACAAAAAAAAAACAAAAACGGGGTAACCAGCCACTACATAGAAGTTTTCAGCTTTAGACAGTCTCCTATATGCCCCCTCTCCTTAACTTTCTTTTGGAGGGAAGAAGGGTGATTGCGGAACAGGTGGTGCTGAAATACTAACTCATCTTGGGGTTTCAGGATTTTTTCCTGCAGCACTCTGTGGATACATGATAAAAAAAAACAATTAGCTATGACAATGGCTGAAGAGTTGAGATATAAGCTAACAGTAATTAATAAGTGGTAGTTTGGATGCAAACTGCTTAAACAATGACCCTTTGAATGTAATAAAAACTATTATGATAATACACATTTTGTATCATTAAAAATGTTACAGCACCCTATGTTTTCATAGTTTTGAAGTGACTAATGGACATGGCAGTTTATTAAATTGGTCCAGTATTGAGAGAGACAGCTGCAGTTGGCACAGGCTGCAATTTATGCCCACTAAAAGTGTTTGTTTTTGCCACTGACAGGCTCAGATTGTCTGACATTATGGATAGGATCACAGACAAAATTACCATTGCCAAACTTAACAGACTCTATGTAAGTAAACAGCAATTTTATAACACACTTCGATCAAATTCAACAAAAAATAAATAAAACTAACAAAACCATCTTGGTTTGTCTTTCCGCTGTTCCAACAATCACAAGCTCTGGTTTGGTTGAATTATACTCTTATTTACCCAGTTTGATGTGATAATATGCTGGCACTGTAAACGCTAAAATTATTTTGTATTTAAATGGAATCTGGTGGGTTTGGTGATGGTGTTTTCGGGCATGCTTCTGGTAAAACAAAAAGGATCTCATTCCTCAACAAAAAGTTATCTCTGTAGTCATCCTTTACATAATTTTGTCAGTAACTTTATAGTAATAATTTGAGCCTTTCAGTGGCAAAAACAATCATGTTTAGTGGACCTACATTGATATTGCAAAATTGCCCCAAGTAGTGACATTGTAGCCTGGTTAGCTGCTGCTGGCTGTAGATCTTTCTCTCAATACTGGACTAATTTCAGAAACTGTTGTTTCCATTAGTCACTTATTCTCAAAAACATGAAAAAATAGGGTATAGCTTGAAAAATATGGTACTAACCCTTTAATCATTAATTTAATCATGATTGTTGCTATTAGTCACTTAGACTCAAAAAACAAGATAAATATGGAGTCCAGCTTGAAAAATATGAAAGTTACCCTTTATAGCAGCAAAGGGGTATTTAAGTTGATTTTTATGGGGTTGTTGGGGGTTCGCAAGACAGAAAGAGATGGGAATCACTGCCATAGAAGAGCAAAGTAGAATCTGTGGAGGCACATTTTAGCTATAACATCGTCATCGTTCAGCAGGTAACTTGGCAGATCTGTCAAAATGCATGTGTTCTGTGTATGTATCTTATTTCAGTCTGCTTTCTCCCTGAGATTTTGTTACAGCCATAAAATGGTGACATTGCATCTTTTTACTGCTTGGTCCTAAATGGAACAACTGTCCTGAGAGGGTGTCTCACAGTCTGTCTAAAGGACCCATGAGTCACCTGATGACCCGTCATGCCAACCAGGTAACAGCTGTAATGAGACATTCGTTTCATAACGTCGTCGAAAAGAAGGACAAAACACTTTCGGGATGTCAAACAAAAATTAATTTATTCTCAGTGGAAAGACGAGTGTTTAGTAGACTGTGACAAACGAGTGTGTCGGTGACGCGGCCACGCTTGACAAGATATCCAAACAACGTTTCCAGAACGTTCTGTTATGGGTCACCTGTGTGGCCAGCCCCCACAGAATTCAGTCTCAACACACATACTGATGCCAGTGGGTAGAAAGAGAAAAAAAAGGAAAAACATCAAACAGCCACAGGTAGATTAGGTTTTCTCTTGTTTGTCCTCCTGTGCTTCAAGAACATCGTTCAGTGACTCAGCATCTTTTGAAGAAAAGATCAGTCTGGTCAGCTCTGCTTACATCTTCTTCCTTATAGCCACTCTGACCTTTTTTTTTTTTCCGTTCGCTCCTTCGGTAAAAGATTCTTTGTGCTGATTGCTCATGATGCATTCAGCAGATATATGGCTTGGGTGCCTTGTATAAAAAATGACAGATGTATGCCATTGGTGGTATTATGGAACACTTCAAAACAGGACACAAAAGGTGGATGCGGTGTGAAGATTGTGGCTAAAAAATGCAAGGAGCATTTTTTTCCATATAAATAAAGGGTTTTGCCTTTGAGATGGCGTTGCTAGAGACACTAGCTGGATTGTGCATTAGCTATCAGCCACTGAGGTTCAGTCAATCAAGGAATTGTAAAACCTACAGGGTCTTGTCTTAGATCGTCTACTCGGCATGCTATAAAACAGGGTTCACAATAGGTATACATTAGACTGCTATCAGTCTCTACGTAATCAGTGCGTGCTACTCAGGTGTGTGATTATTTGTGACCCCCATCCCCTCCCTCCGACAGCAAACTTCCAATCAGCATCTTTACGTGACTCTCTCCAGTGTCACTAATTTTTGCTCTCCTGCTCTCTTCAGGTAATGAGCGTTGCTGCTTCAAGCTGGAGCACCAAATCAAGTTCGCCCCCTTATCTGTTTGTCTGTTTTTTCTCTCCCAGCTGGCCTTTTCGTCTTGCAAAATTGCTTTCAGTGATAGGGAAGAGATAAAGGTTCAGTGCTGCGATCCAGGATGATTTCAGCTTAACTTTTTCTCCTGCTTTCTCTCCTTTTTGACCTTAATCTGCCTTTCCACCCCTTGAATGTTCCCACTTCTTCTATGGTTTTAACATCTCCCTCTCCTTTCAATCTGGTGTGTGTGTGTACAAGTGCAGGAGTGTGTCTCTTCGTGTATGTATATGGTCACAGTGCACTGAGGTCGTGGCAGGAGCGAGACTTCTGGCGGAGGATCTTGCTGCCCCGGTGGCGGCTCATCTCCCGGTAGCGTCCCCGATCCCGGTCACGGTCCCGCCCATATGAGCGTGGTACCAGCCCCGACAGGAAGCGCTTGGCCCTGCTGGTCAGGCTCTCCCTGCGGCCTGACCCGGGGTCGCCGTCGGTCCAGCCAGGGCCAACGCAGTCACCCCTCGCGGTCCGAACTGCGGCCTCTAACAGCTCGTTGGTGCCGTGGTCCAGGGAAGCCGAGAGCTCCATGTAGAGGCAGTCGAACATCATGGCGCTGGATTGGGCCTCTGGTGAGAGAAAGAGATAGGGAGATTCCATTGTAAGTAATTGAGGCTTCGCACACTGGCAGCTGCAAATGGTAATTAGAGGCAGCAGTTTGATATTTAAGGACATTGGATCTTGAATCCAGCAAACCATCGACATCCTGCTAACAGCCCTGCTGCTGTATAACGGCCATCAGCAACAACATAATACCTCTGCATCGACAGCTCACTGTCTGCTGTTTGGGAGACTCTATTAGAGTTAATTTGTTGCTTCTTATGCACTAAATTGTGACAAATTGAGTCAATCTGCAGATCTCAATATGTGGGGAAGGGAAACTCCTCTCTGTTTAGCGTGCTTTTGAAATCTTATGTGATCGCTATAACAGTGAAAGAGAAATCATCATAAAGTGTGAAGTGTTTTTGGGGGACTGTGATTTATTACAAAATATACCTTTTTTTCATCTGTAAAAATTATCATAATTTATTTATATAGGCCCACTGTATGGTTTATATTACTTTTAAGATAAGCATGAAAGTAAATGTTTGACCTTGAAAATACAAAACACACAAAACAATCCAAACTCAGGGGCCACTTACAGCTTTTTTTCCTGAGATTTCAACTAGGAACATCAGTGGTGGACCGGTTAGTTAATCGCCAAAAATATTTCTGAGTGGTTATACATGGTGGTCTATAGGTTAATTTTGCTTCTCTTTACTGCACTGAGCATCACCTGGGTCTGGTAGGAGCTAGGTAGTGTGCGGTGCTGCTTAATGCATTGTTGACTTTGTTATCATTGTCAGCTCTGTTACCACAACAAGTTCTCACTCCGAACTCGTCACGTGGTGACGGTCAGCAAGTGACGGTCAGTTAGCGACCTGCCACCAATGACATTTTAGTTATCCTTGCTGCGTCAGCCTATGATGTTCAGAGATACTGCTATGGTGATGTCAACATATGCACGTGTGGTGGGATGAAGTCATGGTGGGATGATGCAGCCTTTTACCATGATGTCAACAAATGAACTTGTCAAAAGAGTCTGCCATGTTGTTTCTATAGTAGCCCAGAGTGGACAAAAAAAAACAAACACTGGCTCTACTTGAAAATGCCCTTTTGTCCTCACTGCTAGATACAACTAAATCCTACACCTTTAAAATGAAAAATCAAATTTTCAAATTTTTTAAAAAATATTTCATTAAATAAATCCAAATTTTCCAGTTAAATTAATTCGCCTTTATTGCATTGCAGTGTTTCTAAAATAAAAATTCTATGTATTCCTTTTGCAGAGAGCCAGAAAGAGAGCTAGCTCTGGCAGGATGGGGTTAATGTTGCCACCTGAGTTGTATAAGCTCAAATCTCTTTGCTGCAGCTCAAATGAAAAAATCATTTCTATCTCAATGTGACTCTCCTGGATAAGGACACTAAACAAGGCTCAGTATCGCCGCTAAAAGCTCCTGTTTGTCCCTGCTCAAACATGCCGGGGTGATAAGGAAAGCTGACAGATACAGATCGCTCTGCAACAAACGGGCTTCACTGTCAGTTCAAATTGCATTTTTTTTCAGCTATACTTCAGCTTTTTCCTGATTGCCTCTGCTCTCTCAGAAGCAGTATAAGAGCGCCCTTGAGCAGCTGTGCGCAGAAAAGGCTTTTGAGGTTGATTCATAATAACTGAATAAAACTTACACCGCATGAGCTCAAAATAACTGCAAAGTGTTGGCAGCAGGGAGATTTCACTGCCACATTTTAGGCTGAGTTGCCAAATCAAGATTTTCATGACAAATCTGTAGGAAAATAAAGACTCAAGTTGTAAAATGAAATGTTCCTGGGGCCTCTTAACTTTTTCCGGTGCTTTCAGCCACACGTCGATGGAGTTTGCTCAGTTGTCATGGAGACAAATCTGTTGACAGGAGACTAAGCAAACTACAGCTACAGGATAAAATAATAAACTGCACCAGAAGATGATTTAGTCAATACTAAAGGCCTATTTAATCTACTTAAATCCTTGTTAATTTTCTTAGGTAATGTCAGTGTAATGTGACACAATCTGTTTTTTGTGTGGCTGCTTTTATGCGGCATGAATACTCACTGAACAGGTATTTCAACACACAGAACTCGATTTGATCAGGGCGTAATAATCCAGCTGCACAGCATCTGTCGACCCACAGCAGTGTCACTGTATAGTGGGCGAGGTGAGCGAGGGAGGAAAAGAGACAAATCCCAGACAGGGTCAACAGGGCTTATCCTAATACCGACGACAACTGATTGAATCAAACTAAATCTTTATCACCTGTTAGAAGAGTGTCTGGGAAATTGAATTGGAAAGGAGAAGGAGGGAAAAGAAAATTAAGAGAGGACAGGACAACAGGGGAGAGAAATGAGGACAAAAGGGAAACGAGGAGAGGAAGGCAGAGGAGAGAAGAGGGGACAAGGAAACAAAGATTCAAAAGAATATAGGATATTTGAGAGGAAAGGAGAGAGGAGAGAACAGAGGGGACATGGAGATAAAGACACAAGAGAGGAGAAGAGAGAAAACAAGGAGAAAAAAGAGAGGGATGAGGAAATGAGAGAGAAACAGGGGAGAGAAAGGAGATGAGGAAAATAGCATAGGAAAGAGGAGTATAGGAAGTATGAGAAGAAAGGAGGACAAGGAGAGGAGAGTAACAAAGGAGACAAGAGAAGGTGCGAGAGAAGAGGAAAGGAAATGAGAACAGTGGAGGACACAAGAGGAGAGATAATAAGAAAATCATTTAAATATAATGAACAGCACAGCCTTTGCATGTGAATAAGTTCCCCCGATAAGCAGTGATGCACTGTTTATGTCTAGGGCTTTAATTTTGAAGGGTAAGAATGGAGGAAGTGGAGCTAATGCGTTGCTGTGTTGCTGAGTTTGCCATCTAGGTTCAAAGTCTGTGTAAATATTTCATAGCTTTTATAGGTATATGTGTAATGGTATCTAGCAGCTGACCTGTGGCAAGTGATAGTTTAGCGGATCAGCTGATGTCCCATACAGTCAGGTTTCGCTGCACAGGTGTGTGAGTGTGTGACACACAGCAGGAGCAGCTTAGAAGCAGCAGAGCAGTGTGACCCTAAATGACACCTAATTGCTGCCGAGACTTTCAGCACAGTTTATTTTATGACTGTTTTGGTGTAGACATTTAGTGTAAAAAATGGTGTTTCTGTTACTCTCACACTCCTAAATGATCCAGGTCTCACTTAGCAATTTTTAGGTACAGTTGTGAGTGAATTGCTCACACTGTAAAGGCCCTGCTGTGAGCCACCCAAAAGTCCTTACCTGTGTGCTGACAGAGAGAAAGAGACAGACAGAGAATAAAGTGCATTGAGACGAATAGGATGAAAGATGTGAGTCAGGGAGACAGAGGGAGGAGACACTGAGAGGAGGTGACAGGCAAGATGGCAGATGAAATGAACAAGCAGGGGGAGACAAAGGAGAAAGAAAGAGACAGAGGGATAGATAAAAAATGCGGACTAAGCAAACAGAGTCAGAGCGTCCATTAATCAAAGCCCTGAGGAGCGGGGCCACACCACAGCCATACTGAGCAAACGATAAATACATTCCAGTGGGACAGTGTGTGTGTCACAGTGTGTGTTAAGGCGAGAGAGAGAAATGTAGCAAAGGGGGGAAGGTGAGAGATAGCAGAATAAAAGTGTCAGTGTGCATGCCATAAATAGACTTTATGACTTCAGCACTCTGCGCTGGGCCCAGGGTTCTTTAAAGAGGATGTTAGTGAGCCGGGCAGGCTGGGCCCTCTGTCAGGCTCACATATCAGAAAGAATACATGTGGTCTGTCCGCAGAGAACATGAGAACATCCTTGTCAGGTGCCTCGGGAGCAGAGATGGAGCATTTCCATATCGCTGACCACATCGCTGCTCCTGGGTTGTTGTTTTTTGTTTTTTTATGAAGGCAGAATATGCTGAGTACAGGCATATCTCATTATTCATTCCTCGCCTCCCTACTTCTTCCACTCGTGTCATTAAGAATACACCAGAGCAGTGACCGAAGTGGAGTCGACAGCAATGTGCCGGCACCGATGCACACATTTTACACTTGCTGCCTCTGTTTAACTTGCAAAACAAAGCAAAGCAAACAAGGTTTGACCCCACATTGTGGTTTCTACACTTCCACACAATGAACACACACACACACACACACACACACACACACATACACGTTTCTGTTCTTATGTCCTTATGAGAATTTGTCTCTGACTGTATGCTTTCTCTTAGTCTCAACCTTCATTATAATATACATACAGTTAACCTGAAACAGAAACACTGTAAAATTTGACAAGTTGATTTTACTTTTAAAAAAGAAAACCAATTGCCTTGATTAATGTGTTCATCTCAATTTATGTTTACTTATATGTTTACTATATCTAATTAAGTTTACTGAAGAGTTCCTTTATTTTGTGAAGTTGTTGCAACTGAAAATGGGAAGTTAAACCCTTTGAAACCTGAGAAATGACCCAAAAATTAGATTTTTTTTTTTTAAGTTAAAAGTTGCAGGAAAAATTACCTAAAATTAACTAAAGGAAACAAAATAAAAGTAAAAGAACAAAAACAAAAACACCCCCCAACAAAGCAGCTTTCTCATGTTTCAAAGGTTTAAATGGTGTAAAAGTCATCCAAATGCAGCACAAAAAATGGTAATGATCCAGGTTTCAGCTCCAATAAATCAAGTTTACTGTGCTATATATCTGTATCCTGCTGGTTGCAAACTAGTCAGTCATATTTGTATATTTTTCATATTTAGGAAATTAGAACGTTATGTAATATACTCATGATCATCGCCCACTGATGTCACTCATTAAACTCACATGATGTACCAAATGTAATTTTATCCAAAACATGATCTTTTTCCAAACCTTATCCAGTTTTCCAGTTTTGCTGCTTAAACCTAACCGAGACTATTTCAGCCACATGTTAGTGTTTGACAGTGTGTTGTCACATACCCTTAAAGGTGTCCTGTGTGTAGCTGTCACATGTTGAGGGGTATTATTTAGCCTCCACCAATTCCTGAGGAGAATATCAGCGACTTTACCTTTCTAGTTGACCTCCCAGCTCCCCCTTTGCTTTGACTGTCTGCTGTTTTGTGGTGCTGATACTCTTGTTTGCTGTAATTTTTCAGCGGGGGTTCAGTGAGAGCAGTGGGTCTTTTGGAAAACCAAAAGAAAGGTAAAATAATGGTAGAGCTGCAGAGATGAGTGTGGGTTCTCAGTGGGTTGACACGCAATCTTTTCACATCACCGAGAGTCATTTAACATCTAAAATGCTTGAACACTAAAAGCTGAGTCGAGTGAGGGCTAGCATTCCGTTGCTATCTGAATGGATTCTTGTAGCGATTTATAATTTAAACCTCTATTGTATCTGAAAGTTGAGTTCACCTCTGGTCACTGAAAATTTCTGCAAATTACAGATGAGACAATTCACCTTTAAAGCCTCTCAGGACCATCAGCAGCAGTTCATGGGGGTCATTAAGCAATTCTGAGTGTCCACCATAAAGGGAAGACTGTGACGAAATGAGCAGGCCAGGATTGTCTCACAGAATAACTTTTTTCATATTGGCAAGGAAACATCTACCACCTCAATGATGTATGGAAAAACCAGTGCATTGATGTTAACCCTTTGAGCCCTGGATCGACATCAGTTTTCTTGCTCTGCTTTCAGATGCCTTTTACAGCTGCCTTTTACAGATGCTTAACCCTCTGAAACAAAAGCAAATTGATTTGATTTCTTTGGAAAATATGGGGAAGACATTCAGCAAGTAACTTGGCAAGAATGAGATGAAAGAAAGGTGACCTGAAATTTAATTTTTTGAAAAGGTAAAAATGAAGGGAAAAAAAGAAAACTCTGTTCATAGTTATTATAATTAATTAATCAAAAATAATTAATCAACTATAATGCAGAAAAAATGTTTACATCCAATTTTTTAAAATTTATTTTTCAGCACTTTTTTGTGTCATTTTCCTTGTTTTGAACTCTGGTTTGAACTTTGGTGCTTATATTCAGGGAATCTTTTTGTAACTTTTTCCTAAATTCTTGCTAATTTTTAGGCCATGTCTTATTAAAGTTGTTCAATGCCGTCTCACAATTTTTCTTTTTTTTTGCCTGAAATCCAACCAAATTGCTCAGGTTTCAAAGGGTTAACCCTGGCTATACAGGCTCCCTTTGTTAAAATTTCCTCAGTCTGAAGGTCTAGAAACTCAAAGTGGTTCTTTCAAGGAAAACAAAACAGGCCTCACTCTCCTCCCAACACACACAGCGCGTTCTGCACATCTCTTTGATCCAACACTCGCATTCATACACATACCATCCTCATACATTCGCCCTTCCCTCTATCACTCATTCTCGTCAGTTATTGGTGTCCCTGCTATGAAACAGCCTCGCAGACATTAGGCAGCATGAAGATGAAGAGACATGAAGCGGCTGCTTGTTTGTGTGTTCACTGTGTACACGCAGGCAGTTGCGCACGTATGCCGAGTGCAAACGTAAATAAAGATAGTAAAAGCGTGGCGTCCTGTATGAGCGAGATAATCCCAACAGAGATGCGCCATCTGGAAAAAAACACAAAACAACACAACAAAAACAACGACCCGCGGGAGACGGGGAGATAGAGTCCCCCCAGAGGATTAGATAGGCAGGGATAGGGTAATATTCGCAACAGCAGCAGAAGATGTGTCTTTATATTTGATTGTGATACATCCACAGACGAAATGTCTGTTGTGAATGCAAATTGACTGTAAAGTTTTGAATTTATATACCAGATGGATTGTGAATGCAAGTTCAAATCAAGGTCAAACTGTGCTTTCTTTGCTCCCTTGCAACTGCAGTCGCTCCACCAGATTGAAACATTAATGACATTCAGAATATGGGATGGCAGGCCAGTGCTACTTGAAAAAACTCACTCATTAAATCCTGCAGTAACCTGTCTATGGTTTAATCTCTCTCAGTGAATTTTGTTTGGATTCAGTACAGCACTTTGTGTTTCTTTAGTAAATTTATTTTGCCAAGACCTTGCCTCAGTGTTGCATGCCAAAATACATAAAAGGTCTGTTCGACATGCAACTCAACAGTGATATTTACCAAAGTGAAGCGAGCTCTGCGATTCACAGGATTTATTCATTTTGCAATGGGAATTGTTAATCAAAACAACACTTACACACACTTAAAAACGTTTATCCCCATGGACTTTTCTTGTTTGTTCTTCTTTTGTTACAGTGAATCACAGTGGATGTAATTAGGATTTAGGATGAAAAATACACAAAAACATCTTGCACACAGGTACCTAAATTGAAGACAAATATAAAACACAAATGAGTTAACTGCATTAATTTTTCATCCCCATTAATACTTAATAGGGGCAACTTTGGTTACAGCCTCCAGTCTGCTGAATATGGATAATCTTGGATCCACTTTGCACAACCCCTGCTCTTATATAAACCCATTTATGATTATGAGATGTTTAATAATCTTAATCGTTTGAAGTATTGTGTTTATGATGTCATTTTTACCTGAAAATATATTACATTTTATCGTAAAAAGTACAGGTCTATTTCACTTGGAATAATATGGCTCACTTGGATTACACACACAATTTATTTGTGTGTAATCCAATTACACATTTATTACAACAACTGGATGATCTATGTCTATCGTAGTAAGTGCAGAAAATTGCAGCTGAAACATAGCTAGCTTAAATGCTAACATCAGCATGCCCACCCATGGATGTATTAACAGACTCGAATACTGTGTTTGAGGTGGAGCCCCGCTCATTCCTTTAAAAAACACATAAAGCGAAAAAAGCTAAATTTCTGTTGTATTAAGTTACCCAAATGATAAGAGCTGCCTCCGCATCATTGGGGGTAAAAATTGTGTAAGATTCAAAGATCACCAAAGTCATTAGGATTCAATCTTTGTAAAAGACAATTTTTTTAAAATCGATAAAATTTTTGACAAGTTAATTTAGTCTGGACCAAACTGGCAGATCGAGCGGCCAACTGACTATAAGCTCCAGTGCTTGCATGGCTACAAATACCATCCTGATTGGTTTCATGGAGGGACTGGCAAACCATTTGTTTTTTTAAATAGGATTTTTTTTTATTTAGATTTGTTTCTTTACTGTCAAAAAATCTTCGTACACACTGTGTGGTTAAACAAAACATAAAAAGCCATGGGGGTAAATTGATTTTATAGGCTCTTTATTTCTGACCCTTTACAACAATAATAGATGATAGAATTTTCTTCCCGCAAGGAGTTTACCAACAGAGCATTTATCCCTGGATATTGTAAACAATGAAGAAATTGATTTTGCTCATCAAAGATAGATCCCCCAAGAGTCTTTCTAATGGAGAACGATGTCGGCTTGGAGGAAGATTTATGGTAGAATACCACGGCAGAGAGACGGATGAGCCAAGACAGAGAAGGAGAGAAAAGAGGGTAAATAAAAGGGATGGATGAGTAATTGCACAGAGCGCTCTACCATTGTTCTCCAGGGGAAAATGTGTCTGTATGTGTGCCTAACTACACAAATCCATTGTAACCAGCAGTAAAAAAGCATCAATATCTCGCCAATCACTGTAATTACAAGAAAATTTCCATTTGAGATTTTTCATTTGAAGAGCATCTTGAAAGGCATTATAAGAAATGAACAAAAGATTACATTTCAAATGTTTCTTGTGCGTTTCGTTTCTTGCATCACCCAGCAGTCTGGCATTTGTTCATCATTTCGTCTGTCTGGGTACATGGAAACTAAGCCCTCCACAGTTACCTTGATTTTTCCTTTAAGCCTTTAGTTCTCACATGACACATATGGTATAAAATTTAAAAAGATAATAGTGGCAGCTTTCCCACTAGAAATGATTAGTCTTTTTTTAACAGTGGGTCTTTTATATGTATTACAGAAGTAGACAAACCTGAGATTCTTATTTTGAATTTGTAGGCTCTCGATTCTGTCAGCTGAAATGTCAACCATCATTGGCAGATTTTATTAGCTGTAGTTAACTTGCTAATTAAGATAATGCAAGCGCATGACTAGGTTCAAAACTCTATGACTTTTTAATATTTCCTATTGAATCATGATGGAAGTCTTCACCTCCAGGCTAAAGACAAAAAAGACCATCCAGATTGTATTTTTCCCCATGAAAGTGCATTTCTGGGTGAGTTTTTTCCTTATCTGTTGCGAGGGGCTAATGATGATATTGGATTTTATAGATCAAATTGAACTTGAAATTGAATTGAAATTATTATTGTTCTGCCCTTCAGGGCATGCTTGTTTATTGGCCTACCATGAACATTGACTTGTCTAATCTGTAAAGCACTTTGGGTTGTCTTTAGGTATAAAATGTATTATATGAATAAATTTCCCTTGCCTTACTTGCACAAAGTTCAAATCCAGTGTCTGTGATGGTATAGAAGTGTATTAGTGCCCCTGACATCATGGCTAACTCTCGTATCTCAAATGGTACCATGAATATTAATAGGTACAAACAGGTTTTGGAGCAACATATACTGCCATCAAGATGATCTTTTCCAGGGATGTCCCAGCTTATACCAACATGACAATATTAATCTATATTCTGCACATGTTATAACAGTGTGGCTTTGTAGTAAGAGAGTTGGCACTGCACTGCAGTCCAAATCTGTGTCCCATTGAGTGTGTGTGGCAAGTGATGATGTGCAAACACACCACCAGAGACCCTGGACTTTTGAGTATCTTAAGTCATATATCGAGGAAGAATGTGAAAGAATTTCACTTTCAAAACCTCAACAGTTAATGTCATCTGTATGCAAACGCTTTCTGAGTGTTATTAACAGAAAAGTTGATGTCAGATAGTGGTCAATATGACCCTGTCCCAATGTTTTTGGAACATGTTGCAGACATCTAATTTAGAACGAGTGTATATTCACAGAAACAACAGTTTATCAGTCTGAACATGAAATATCTTGTCTTTGTATTGTACTCAATTGAATATAAGTATGTTTCTGTTACATAACTGGTAACCCTGTTAAGTGTAGTTTTGGTCATGGTAGTAACATTGGGTTAGGTTTCTACTATGTAATCCATAGTCTGACAGCCCTGCCCTGCTAGCTGAGACATAGTTGCTAAGATACGATTGGGAGGTCACTGTTGGGGGAGGGGATTGTCGAATGGCCAGTTGCGTGCATGAATGACAGGTCTACATTACAAACACTCTACTTACCCTCAGAGCTGATTTCACGGGAGCGGACAAGGTCGCTTTTATTGCCCACCAGGATGATTGGTGTGTGTGGCTGGGACTCCCTGAGGAGGAGGCGGAGCTGGGCGGTGCGGTGGAAACTTCGCCTGTCAGTCACTGAGAAGACCAGGATACACACATCACACTGTAGAGTGGACAGGTCCTGGGGATACAAACACACACACGCACATTAATAAAACAACACCTCGTTGGAGCTGATTAGTAGTGCATACGTAGAGGAGAGGTCCGATAACAGCTGAATAGATGTGAGATACCAGGTAGCTCCACGTTACGCAAAAAAAACTTCAACAAATAAACAGTTTGTCCTTGATGTTTAAACTCCTATTCCTCCTCAAGTCCTTGTTTTGTTTTGCTGGAGCTTAGCCTCTGAAAGGACATCAGTGCTAATGCCAGGCAGGCGGCACTCAAAGTTTTTATCACTGTCCCATGAGAAGACGCAAAGGAGGCTTTGCACAACTTGATTGTACACGCGACACGCTTCGCTTTGAATCCCCTGAACCTTTTGACAGTGAACACGAAACATCCCATCGGGGCTTCCTGTCACAGAGGCTCAATTAGGACAAGTGGCTCTAGCAGAAACAGCAGCTTGGAACTGCCTGGGACCATCTTTGTCCTCTCTCGTTTTCTCTCCCTGATTCTGCCAGCTGAATTTACGTTGGACTGAAGGTGGTTCACAATTGTAAAATAGGTCATGGCAAAGTTCTTCTGGCTGTAACTTGAACAAAATCTCAGCTTTTAAGTCATCATATCCAGAGAGCAATCATGGCCAAATCTCTCCCATCTGATCATTTGGTGACCCAAATATTCATCCCCAAATAATAATCATACTTGTCAAAGGTCTGCTAATTTAGTGAGTGATATTAGGCACAGGGGCTTCGCCATATGGTTCAGGGTTTAGTGAAAATAATTCCCCATGATTATGAAGTGCTAAGCAAAATGCAATCCAATTTTGGATTTAAGTGTGAAGCCTGTGGTCAAGAGGATTAGGTATGCACAATTTGTGTCACACAGTATTGTAGCTTTTCATGTGATTCACTTTCTTTGTTTAAAATATAACCAAAGAACATAAACTTTTTAACCACATGGTTCCTATTTTTCCCTGCACAATATGAACAAATAAGTCAACTGATTATGTGTAATAGATGATGTCAACCATAGAGACATGTCCATAGAGAATTGCCTCACAACTTTACAGTTGCCCTCAGCTCCATGCAGTGTTTTGAGCCTGTTTACATCTGGTATTGACATATGTTTTGGTGATCCAAACACAAGTGGACAGAAGAGACACCTGTGTCTATCATTTGTCTCCAGCCTACCACTTGTGTTCTGATTTTATTTCTGTCATTGTCGTCTTCCCAGTGATTCCACAAAACAAGTATTTGTGTTTTTATGTCTGGAACACTGCTTTAAATTGAAAATATTAGAAGTCATGTGCACTTACTGTAATATATCTCAGACATCATGACAATTTAAATATTTTTGGGAGCCTTGGCATCTTCACTATACTTTAGGTTTTAGGTTCTTGTGATTGCAGTGGGGTTTAAGAGGTTAAAACACACATTAACTGGACAAGCACAATCAATACAAACTGTTTTTCCCCCAAGACAGAAACCTGAGATCAGACTCCACAGTATTTTTACAGTCAAAGTCCCACTCTCTCTTGATTAAAACAAAAGAGACCCAGTGTAGGATAAGAAGAAATACAGGGCCAATTATTTTATAGCCAGATGGATTCCTCATAGTGAAGCACACACTCTGACTGTAGTGTTCAAATGTAATTTTTAGTATTCCCACTGTGTCAACAAAGTATTTCTGTTCAGTGTTTATAAGTCAATGCCAGAAAATAAAGCTTATATTACAGTCTTGAGCTCAGAAGCTTTTACTTGACTTCACTGTAAACTTGCTCAAATGGGGGATTGTTATAATTCTACTTGAAGCTTAAATCTATAACTTCCAATTGTGTTATTTCTATACACTGCAAAACTCTGACCCGAGGAGCTGTAAACACAATCAAATTGTACTTCAACTTGAAATAGGCCTCTGAAGCCGTGAACACAGGTGACTAAATCAATATGAAAGCATGTTATTCCCACAAGATAACCCAATCTGCCCCGCTGACTTTGGACTACATATAGTCTGTGTGTATGTGCGAGTATGTGGATGCCCTTGCCCTACATCCACCACCCTGAAGGTAAATTCCAGCTCTCCAGAGAGTTTTAGACGCCTGAAAAATTCACACTGTCTCAAAGCAGCCAAGTAGTATCGGATCAGACCCTGGAGCAGGAAATTCGTAGGGTGCGCCTTGGCTCTCCTGTCTGTTTGACGGAGCACAGGAAAAGACAGGGAGCGGAGAAAGGAGGAGGGAAAGGAGCCATTGGCGTGGAAGGCGGCTCCACCACCTGTCACTGTCTGATTTAGGGAAGAGGAGGATGAATGGAAACAACAAGACAGAGAGAAGGAGAGAGAGAAAACGGAGAGAGACAGCACTAATCTTTGTAAGCAAAGGAGTACAAACACAGAGTGGACATCAATTAGGAGTGTGATGGAGTGCTTCAGGAGGAAAAACTGTGAGCAAGTAAATACACCTCTCTATCAAACGGAGGCAGAGCAAGTCAGGACAGTGCCAACTCCCTCCCTCCCTCTCTTTCTTTCTCTCGATTAAGCAGCTCTTCTCTGTTCACAGGGAGCAGGCCATCTGTCAATACCTACTCCCCCTAGTACATACAATCACATGGACTAACACACAAAATCAAAAGCCAAGCCCACATAGAGCAATATTTAAATCATATGCAAATATGCACAGATCAGTGGGCATTCAGGGAAAATACCAATTAAATCATCGCAATAACAAAGAACTCATCAGGCTGACCAGGCTATTTTCCCTCAACAGTGGATGCTTGTGATGTTTCATTTGATTGTTATCTTCCTGTACACTCCCTTCATTGCTACACTGCATGGCCAAAAGTATGCAGATGAATTCTGTCAACATTTTTATGTTAAAATTATAGGTGGGCTGCATGACACCAGTCCATATATATATGTGTATGCTATCTAACAAATTTGTGCACCACCAGTTACATAATGTTAAAGTAGGTTAGGTTTCGGAAAGTAAAATTATGAAGGTTAAGTTTACCCGTTGAAGATGGTTTAGGCAAGTATAGTTATAGGGTTTAGGTTTTGGCAAGTTAAATTATGAAGGTTAGGTTTAGGCAAGTAAAAGTAAAAAGCTTAGATTTATGCAAGTAAAGTTATGAAGGTAGGATAGTGAAGTTATGAAGATTAGGTTTAGGCAAGTACAGTTAGGAAGGTTAGATTTAGGCAAGTTAAGTTATGAAAGTTAGATGGTTTGGGGATTTAGGGTTCAGGGGTGTTAGGTTAGGAAGTTTACACTTTGGTAGGTAAAGTTACGAAGGTTAGACTTACGCGATTGCAGTTACAACAGTTAGACTTGGGAAATTTAAGTTACAAAGGTTAGACTTAATGTTACAATGGTTGGGTTCAGGCAAGTCATGAAAGTTTCTTCTTTACTCTTAGTGGCTCATGACTATATGGGATATATATGAATTGTGATGCATTACTTAAGTAATTTGTAAGTAAGAGTGTATGAGAAAAGCCTGCAAACAACATAAGTGCCCAACCTCTCTTAATGCTCCTGTGGCTGACTGGGCGAAAATCCCAAAAGCAAGGTTCCAAAATCTGGTGTAAAGTCTTCTGAGAGCAATGCAAGCTGTTATAGCTGCAGATTACTGCGCATGGTTATTAAATAATAAGCTCAACAATCACATATAGCCATAATGTTCAGGTGTCCACGTACGTTTGGTCATGTAGTGCCTTAATACTTCAGGGTATATGAACACATCTCGATTTTCTAAATGCTGAGGCTGAGCTCTTCATACCTAGATAATTACGCAGCCGTAAGTTCACAACTAATTTGTATTCAAACCTACATGTACACAGTTGGCTCTATGTTGAAATTATGAATAAATAATGGTGGGCGACTGTTGCTTTGGGCCTACATCCTGAAATGTCTCTGCCAAGTGCCTAATGCAGTTGCCCATCATTTATGACTGTGTATTACTATCCATCTTACTGATAGCTTTAGTTTCATGGAACTCACCACTAGTGCTAATTGTTGAGGTTATAACATAAACACATAATGTAAACAAGAATTTTTAATGAGGTCCCTTGAGGTGTTTAGTCATTGAAATATTCTCAAGATATGTGCTGAGCAGGATAATTGCAACACATATAAATAAAAAAATAATTCACACATATTCATCACTTCTGTACTGCAATTTTGTTTTTTTTTTTACTAATTGTCTGAAATATACACCCGTACTATAATCGACTGATAATATATCATGTGGAATGTATTGGTCAAGCTCTTCCTACCGTCTCAACTGTTTAAACACCGTCCTCTGGAGCAATCATTCAAGCCCTCAAACACCATGATAAATAGACAGACAGGCCTATCTTTTCCACCAATAAAAAGAGTCACAAACCAGGCTTTCTAAGAATCAATTTTTCCACTACTTCCTGTTTCTGGTGCAGATGTAGATAAGAAAAACAAATTCAATAAAACCTCACAGAAAGCATGGTTTCCAACCCCGCTTTCATCAGTGCAACTTACAGACACGATTTTTCTTTCTGAAAGGGAGATTCATCATGGTTTGTGCACGCCTAATGTCCAGTGAGAAGCCTTGGAGTTTCTCAGAGCTATCAGTGGAGTTGCAGTTGACTTTAACAAACCACTTAACTGGAATATTCATATGTTTCACAGGCTTTTTATATGCACAGAAACTATACACACATATATTAACATGCACTCAAAAACACACTGACATACCAACTTGCTTGAGCACTACAGTGACCATTAACTGTGAGGACATCACTTGTCGAGCATGATTTGCATGACATGCTGTGGCTCTGCAAGCACTCTATTATTCTTTCCAGTAGTGAAACAAGGCAGAAAACACCCCTCATTATACAGCATGCTCCCAACTTCCTGGAACACAAAACTTGAACTATTCCAATCTATTGGTTCCCAAGTAATTCACTTTGCAGAGCAAGATACATGAGCAAAGCAGCTTACAGGCCTTACCATGAAAACAAAAGGTCAAAGGCATCCCCACCTGCTCACACAAACATCCACAGATAAATACATAGACCTTAATACTGACATTTTTATCGAAAGCGAACACGTTCTTGGCACACATCTGCTTCTTTGACTTGTGTTCTATCTGCCTGCCTGTCAGAGCAAAATGAAAGAGCAAGCAGATCAATAAAGATGCAGGGGTGATGAATGAAGGGAATGAAAGAAAGACAGGAAAAGGGAGGGAAGAGGAAGGAGTAGAGGGAAGAGTACTTTACTCTGGTAGCTAAGTCAAAATCTGATAATAGGATGACAAAGCTTAGTGCAGACGGAATGCTGAGTTAGTGGGTTTGTTATTTTTCTCTTGCTTACTTTCTGCTGCACAGAGACCACGCTTCCCTAAGGAAATATATTACTGAGGCCATCTGGCCTGCACTGGCTAGGCCACACACATGCACGCACAAATACATGCAAACACACACTGCATAAGCGAAGCACCAATGACAACGAATGACCACATCATCAAAGAATGCAGATGACATTACAGCACAGATAGAGTGCGACATGCAGACTACTGCTGCCGTGATAACCAGCCACCTTAGACACACAAATACACACGTACACACAAAGGAGGCTGGTGTAGTGACTGTCCCTGCATGACTCAGATTAAGGCTGCAGCATGCAGAGCCTCCACTCTGCTGAAGTATTCATTAGTAAATCCCAGAATCCCTACCAGTTCGAGAGATGCTGTTCTGTAGTTGACCTCTGACCTCACCTATTGAGGGAGGATAAACGAGGATTTCCCTCCAGGACACAAGAATTGCATTACTTTATTACCATTTTGTGAAAAATTACTGCATTTTTTTATATTTATACAGTAATGCCCTTGTACAAATTGATTTTCTATTTTTGGACCTGGACTGTTCAGAGTACTATTTGAATGTATATATAGTGGAGCAGCTAAATGCATTTTTACAGGAAAATCTTTCTCAAGTGGAAAGAAGAAAACAATACCATTTGAATATGCATAGTACTACACTCGGAGTGCAGAGTGTACTCTGGGCACAGACGGAGCAGCAGAACATCAGGCACAGTGAAAGTGAAACATAATGGTTCATTGCACCTGGTCTAAAAGTTTGCATTTACTGCTGTAGCAGCTTCTCCTCATCCCATGATCTCATCGGCAACAACGTCAGAATTAAAATAAAAGGGGACACACAAACACACAATATGTTGTTCCCGTGGTTTGCATCTTTGAATGACAAATACAGACTACCATTTCCTGCTGCTATGGAGAGTAGAACATACATGTTTGTTTTCTGTTGGCTGTAGCCTTTGCCATGTGTTTAAGTCCAACTTTTTTGGTTGAGACACAACACGAGGCAATAGAACCGTGGTCCTTGTTGCCACTAGTTCTTTGATGTTGGTTTGGTGTGTCTAGGTCGTTAGCTACCATGCCACAGGCCTACAGCTAGCTAACAAATATCAATTTCTACTCATGCTAATATTTTTCTACCAAGAAACAATGTTATTACTAGTAACCAGGGCTTAATTTGTGCCGGATGCTGCTGAAAAAGGATCCGGATCCTCCCGGCACTTTAGGTTACGCAGCACATGGTGTTAAGAAAGTCTGCCAAGACTGGCAAGGAGGAAACTGGTCAAATGGCAAAAAAAAACAATCAAGTTTGATGAATTTCCTCAAACTAGCTGGCCAGTCCGACCCTAAGCAGGCCAAAATTGGACCTCGCTGAGGTAATGGACAGCAAAAGGACATTAAACTGCTTAAGATGTAGGCAGTCAAGGAACAGGCAGGGAAATTTTGGATGTTTAATGGGCTGTTTTGGACAAATAAACATGAAGGTAGGAGGGAACTTGGATTGGTATTCTCTGCTGTGTCTGTTTTGATAATTGATTTGGAGGGTGGCAATAATATAATTAATGCAATGTTTGCTGTTATGTGGTTTAATGTTTTTTTGGACATCTACATATCTTTGGCATATGATTACTGTAAGCCCCGCAAGCAAGTGGGCCTTTTTGCTGTTAGATGGTGAAATGATTGCACGCCTGTGGCTGTATTAAAGGTGGAGTGTTATCACTTCAAACCTGTCAGTGAAAATCTCGTATTATACTGTCAAAAAGAAGAAAGGAAAATGGGTGCTTTTTTGTGTATTTCCGGCTATCTACCCGATATAAAAAAAAAAACTCCATGTCAAATTTAATAGGATTTTGATATCTCGCCCTTAATTATGATGGAGCATATAGCTTTTCTTGATTTTGGTTCATACCAGGTATTCCAAACAAATAAACTGAGCTGTTACTCCCATGTGAAAACTAAAACAAACAAAACTGTTAAGGTGTAATAGCTTTTGTGGCAAGAACTGAAGCCAGAATGACTCTCAGACTGCAGAACAGCTAAACAGGAAATAGAAAGATGTTCAGGAAAAGACCACCCCTAGAGACAATGCCAAAATCAGTCTCTGTTCCAAGAACTGGATGGTCTAACAATGTTTTTCTTCCTCCTAAATGGGCAAAAGAATGTGGTCAAGCAGCAATTGTCCTCTTCCAAATTACATCCTGGACCTTTTCTCTAATTTGCTTCAACATAATAAATGACCCTGTCCTCCGGGGGCAACAGCAAATTCTCCTCACTGCACGCTGATAAGTACACATATACATCACTGTCCTACATTTTTAAAGGCTTCAGACTGTACCTTTTAGTTGTCTTTGATAAATATTTTAATTTCAAGATATCAAATAATAATGGCAACTCCAAAAATTCAGACACATGCATGGACACACAGACACTAAGATAGATAAACACACATCACAGGAAAAGGGTGACAGGGCGCCTCTGGTTCCTCAGTGACCTAAATCTCCCACACTACATACCGAACCCACTTGGCTGTTTAAGAGATACATTACACAACCAATGTCAGTCTAAAAGCGAAGGGCAGCATGGGCTGGCTAGGTCAATGCCAAGTGTGCCAGTGTTGCTATTTTGGGCACATGGATGACTTATTTAAACCATCCAACCCCTGTGACGTCAACAACACTCACAACGTCCCAGCGTCTGGCTGAGCAGACTCTCAGCATTCTCTGCATGTGCATGCTGGTGTGTGTTGTACATATTTGACCATGCCGATGCAGCATGTGCGCGTCTGTCAGCAGAATCAATGTATATGTTTCTACACTCACGTTGAGCTCTACCTGCGGTTTGTTGTGTGCTGCTCCCTGCACTGCAGTTGGGAAAATTACAGCTCCAGCTAGACCTTCATGTGTCAATCAGCTGCGAGTCAAGCCAAGAAAGCACTTGAAGGAACAATCACTGAGTGTGAATGTAACAGTTTTTCATCTTTTTTGGCAGTTTGTGTTGCAGGGGAATGACGAAGCGTCGTTCGGCCTGGCCAGAGAACATAAGACGCCATGCAGCCAACAGTGTTGGATGCTGACTGTTGTAGCGTGATCTTATGCATGAGTGATTAAGTCTGTATGTGCATACGTGAGAGTGTGTCTGTGTGTTTGTGTGTCTTCGCATGTTGCTATAGTAACTTGGGTGTAGGTTGGGGTGCCCCATGGAGAACACTTTCAGTTCCACTCTTGGGACTGGCGGTTAATGCCATGCCAGTTCAGGGTCACAACACGTGTTAGGAGGCTGGACAACATCTGTCTGCACACCTGGCTCTGTGTGTGTGTGTGTGTGTGTGTTTCTATGTGTATAAAAAGCACAAAAACACGAGTATGAATTAGTGGATGATTTGGGACGCTGTCCAGTCCTCTCTGCCTCCCCCCGCTGCAGACGGCCCTGGAGTTATTCCAAGCTCCCTGCCGGCCTGGGTCTGTTGCTTCAGCCTTAATGCCCTGCCTCGTATTAACACGCACAGAATAACAAATGTAATTAACGCTCAGCGAGATTTAACCATGGCAGAAAAGGGCCAGTGGAAAGAGGCGAGCGAGCGCCACAAAAAAAGCAACAAAAGGAGTGAATGGACATGGAGATTTGGTGATGATGACAGTAGCAGGAAGGGAGGGCAACTAAATTGGGGGTGAGAAAAGAAAGAGAGAGCTTACAGAAACAGCGAGGAAGTGAGGAAATGATCCAGTGGAGTTCCCCAGAGCTAAATGTAGCTGCATGTGTATAATTCAACCTTAAGGGGAGAGTCCCTGAAGGGCGAGTGGACATCTGGAATAAGATGCATTAGAGATGATCCACCCCACACACTAATTAGAGAGCTTGACCGTTCCATCACATTATTAATAGGCATTAATGACCACATGCTTTTTAATTTCAAGCAATGTCGTCAGTGTGATGAGAAGCTGTTTTGACGAACTGTTATTCCTCTCCACCGCTGTCTGGTTTTTCCCTGCTCAAAAACCATTTGCCATGGGTCACATTAACTCACTCACACCATTCCGCTCAAAAGGCTTGTGATGCACAGCCACAGCAGTTTTTAGCCTTTGCCGAAATTTCCCTGTTAACTGTAGATTTGAATGGAAACAAGTAAGGCTAACAAGAGTGATTTCCACTTTTCCGAATGAGAGAACTTCAAAAAGCTCGAGTACAGTGAGCGCAGCTGCTCCTGCAGGATTCCCTGTACACACAGACGCACACTTGTGCACATTAAAGCTTGAGTATGTACACACTCTCTTTTACACCCGAATACACACAAATAATTTGCCCATCAGAGAACCTGAACAAATGGCTTTTTCCATTTCTTATAAACCTGCAGTGAATGTAAGAGTGAGGCTTAGAGAGAAGGAGGTCAACAGAGCACATACAGACAGGCAGTCGCTCTAAACCGTATGTGATAAACAAGAGAGTAACTGAGGTGTGAAGCTGACAGTCTGTAACTCACCTGTTTCCAGTTGTCAAAGATTATGACTTTACTGTCTTCGTCGTCGACGGTCACTGAGCACTCATAGCCTTCGCCTGCAAGCAAATACACATGTAACACACATCAGCACACACACCCATTGCCATAAAATAGTGGAGGCACTTCATATTGTAATACCAAAATATGACAGCATGCATTGTGGAGTCTAAATGAGCTGCAATATTAAATTAAGTGACTGCTTAAAATGTTGACAAATGAATCTAGGTCCTTTAAAAAGTTCTTGACCTACTCAAGGCACCTTAAATCAGATTTGTGAACATGCTCAAATTGGGTTATGTGGCCCACTGTTCTTAAAGCAGTACTGAAAACCCATTTCAGACATCTGCGCCTTATCTTTATGAGGACTGTCTTATCCAGACATTTATTCAAATTTAAAGGATAACCCTGGTGAAAATCTATACTTTTTGTTATTTTCAATAAATCTCAAAGAAAAAGAAAGACAACAATGTCTTATTTAACACTTTCCAAATTCCCTTTTGGTGGCCCTGGCCTAGATTTTCATCATTCATAAATACTCAGTAGTTTCCTAAAATAAAGCTGGGCACTGCAGTTTTTGGGAAGTTACTCAAACAGGAGTAAATTATGTATTTGTTGGGGACTATTTTCAGCAGTGGATTAATACACATTAAGTGCAATATTGAGTTTTAATGCAGCAGGAGGGTCTATGTAAGATTGACCCATAATCATCTACAGTACCAAAGCTCATCTTAAAGAGGGGAAAAGTCACACAGTAAGATACTGTGGCTCAGTGATGTTTTATGATATATCAGGCTTTGACTACACAAACAACATATTCTTGTAAACAGGTTTGTATTATATCCTTCAACAATGTACACTCAACAGTGTTTTTGATATCTTATGAATTAGGGTCCAATGAGTGACGCTATGTCCTTACGGAGGTTAGGTTTAGTGAGGATGCACCTTAATGTCCAGTTCATTGTGACCCATCCACCACCCAAACCTGTCTCCTCAATAGACTACTTGGGACTGCTTCGGTCTTTACTCCCATCAGTGCATTAATTACTGGATCAATTGAAGCTTTGCCTTTTGTAGTTAAACATATGAACAGTGCCTTAAAACAGCATTACAAAGACAGTTCTTGTTAATAGATCAAGTAGTCATTGTTTGTTGCTTTTCATGGGATTTGTTGACAATAACAAAGAATCATATATAGACTCGGAGAAAGCTATTGTTTGCATTTCACTGCGAAGTTCCCCTGAAACCCCTGAAAAATGGTTGTTGACCATTTATCAATACAGAAACAACACTATCTGTAACTCCTTGGAGGCTTTTAAAACACACATCAAGCTAAAATAGCTTGAAATAGATTGGAAAACCAGCTATGATAAAGGACATGTCTATCTCAAGATATCTCAAGCACACTGAATCTCTTGGTGTTAATCAGGTCTTGCTGTCTTCCAGTAATAATTACTTGGTGAGGACACATATTGATTGGATAGGTGTTAATCCTCTCAGAGCTGATATGGTGCTAGAGCATCTGGTCAAAAGCATTTTAAAAAAGTGTTAATTAAATAAGGGTGCTGATAATTGATTTGTTTTTGTTTGTTTGATTTGCACTTTGCAGTTTCGATGTGTAGCTTACAGAATAATTCAGCACATTATTCAGAATGAGAATGAGAACGGCATCATGAAAATGTGTACAAGCTCCTAGGATGGAAGTGCTTTTTCTGTCCATTTATGATGCATGAATCAAAGTGTACTACATGGGCAGTGATGAATACTGTATGGCATGAGTCAGGGGCAAGTCAGCTTTATGCATTTGGGAGAACATTTGCCTCATAGTGACAGTGACTTATCGATTGGCTGGTTGAGAACAGGGGCTCATTATCCTCTGTGTACAACAGACACACCTAGTGACAGAGGCTTTAAACAGAAATATACCTAAGGGGGAGATAAGTAATTCCTTTTCTTGCTGAGAGTTAGATAAGATTCTCATATCTGTTCATTGAAGATGAAGCTACAGCTCGAAGCTGGTTAGCTTAGCTTAGCATAAAAACCTTGGAAAATGTGGGAAAAGAATAGCATGGCCCTGTCCAGAGGTTACACAATGATTCCACCCACCAGTCAATAGGGAATGTCAAGTTGACATCATGCCAATAGACGGGTGCATCATTTTGTGAGGAATGTTTAAATGAAGCTTTTCTAACCCTTTAGACAGATTTAAATAGGTTTGCCAGTCCTGACACAGGTGCACACACACAAAAACACACTCCACCATCCCCTATCCCAGTTTTTACCACATGCTTGGGTCTCAGAGTCTATAGAGAGGGATCTGTCAGACTGCCCAGCCAGAGATAAGGCTAGTGACGATTTCCCCACGCCATTCTGTCCCAGTAACACTATCCTCAATGCCCCGCCGTGGCTGTGGTAAGTCGACTGGGCGGTGGCTGATTGGCTGAAGGACTCATCTCGAGGCACCGCTGTGTCACTGATAGGCAACGTGGCAGGCTCCTCAATACCCGGGATCCAATCGCAGTCCTCAGACACGGCCTCTTCCCTTCGCAGCTGGTGTTTGAGAGGCAGCGGTGTGCTTCCACGCCGGAGGGGGGGCGCAGTGGTGAGAAACATACTGTACTAGAATGAAATTGAGATGGATAACAAAAAACCACATGTAAGTGTAAAAACTGAGCTATTGGGAAACACACATGGTGCTCTTGCCTGTGCTTGCAAATAGTCCAAGAGGTTCAAACATGCTACAGATTTACCTGCAACACTGTAGTGGTACATGTTAGCACTGAAGAATGGGGGAAGGGCGTTTCCACAGTGTGTGTCTTTGGGTGAAAAGAGGAGTGAGGTGATGACAGTGGAGGTGAGTCAGATAAGTGGCAGTGTGAGAGAAAGATCCTGATGAAGACGCAGTGTGTTAAAAGGAAACCTAGAGTAGGGGGGAGAAAGTGTGTGTGTGTATATGTGAGGAGGCCAGAAGACAGCAGGTTGATAAGGACTCACAGAGAGAGAGAAAAAGGAGAGAAAGAGGAAGAGGGGCATTGTGAAAGAAACACAAGGGAGAGACTGAGGACAAGAGGCTGCAGTTGTGTGTAATGGGTGCTCTATATGGTGGCTCTGTACTGTACAGTGAGTACATAGTGACCCCCGCATGAATTCACACAAAAATGGGTCAGAAACATAAAGTCTTGAGCTCCATCCCTACTTTTTTTTCAACAAAAGAAAGCTGTCAGCAGTTTTCTGCAGAAAAATAGTTTGGCTGAGAAAAGTTCCTGTGTGGGTAGGTATGTCTGTGTATGTGCATAATAGTGTGTTTGCCACAGCAGGTCAACCGTAGATGACCCTCATCAATATTAAAACAGCAATTAATCTAGCTCCAGCAGCATCCCGGGGCTTCTGTGGCCCAGCGTCTTGCCTGTGGCAAAGCTAAGTACTTTATTGGTGCTTGATTAAAGGGTATTGACATAGTAACAGCAGGACATTAGAATATATATGTGATTTATTTCAGGCACCACCACAGATGAAAATCTGTTACTATAAGATGAATCAACACCTCTCTGACACAGTGCCAACAGAAACTGCGGTTTATGAGATTCAAAAAAGTTAGGCTTTATCTCAGGGATTTTGCACATAATTGCATTAGATTGTTAGTTTGTACAGGTGTACCTAGTTACTTTGTTTCCATAGCACACATTTTCTGCTTTTGGTTTGTCTTCATAACATACTTTGAATACTGTATAATTACCATAGTGCACTATTAGTAACATTATATACTCTTATGTATGTGCAGTAGCATGTACTGTGCTGCATAGCACAGTACAGTGCATTGCATTATCAAATGGTGGAGAAGCATGTAATTTAGTTAAAGCACGGTATAGTGTAGTGTGGTGTATTGTACTTGAATGTAGTATTATACATTATAGTATTGTGTAATGCAGCATAGGATTGGGTAGTGAAATATTGTACAGTACAGAATACTTTGGTGTAATGTGATGACTATATTATATTTTATAGCATTGTGTAATATATTGCTGTATAGTATATTAATGCATAGTGTAGTGAAATATAGTAAATATAGTGTAGTGTAGTAGTGACGTGCAGACAGTGCTGTGTATGTGATGTACTGAAATACATGGTGTGGTGTTACACAATAGTATAGTGTAATATAGTAAGGGTAGCGAAGTAGAGAAAAGTATAGTGTATACTATAATGTAGTATAGTATTGTGTCGTGAAATATAGTATTGTATGGTACAGTATTAGTGTTTTTAAAATGTGATGTACTGAAATAAATAATAGTGTAAAATAGTGTAGTATTGTACTGTATGTAATATAATGTACTTTAAGATTCTGTACATTGCAGTGTTGCGCAATATATTGTTATATAGTTTAGCAGAGTATAGTATAGTAGAGTATAGAATAGTGTGGTGCTGTACAGACACTGTTGTTTCCGTGATTCCGTGAGTGTGTGGTAATGTGTAGTATTGTATGATACAGTATGGTGTTATGTGGAATGTGATGAAAAAAGTATATGCATTTTATGTAATATTGTTCTGTATTGTGTAGTAAAGTTACAATATTCTGTTAGAATATGATAAACTGTAGACTTATATATTGTTTTGTGTAGTTTTGTGTAATATATTGTTATATAGTTCGTTCTAGTATAGTGTGGTGTGACTGTAGACTGTTGTGTATGTAATGCACTGCAATATATAGTGTAGAGTTCTGTAATGTATTATTGTACTGTATAATACAGTATTATTTAGAATAGTATAGTATAGTATAGTACGATAGTGTTGCACAATATGGTATAGTGTAGAATAGTATATGTAGTGAATGTAGTATGTAGTGTTGTGTACTATACTATACTGTACTACAGTACAGTATAGTACAGTGAAGTGGTGAGTAAAGCATTATTGTATAGTATAGTACAGGGTAATATCGAATAGTTTATAATTAAGTAGGCTACAGTGGTGTAGTAGAATGTTGTATAATGTAATGTTGTATAGTATAGTACAGTATAATATACTGTAGTATAGAATAGTGTTATGTATGTGATGTGCTGTAATATAGTATGGTGTAGTAATGTGTAATGTGTTGTAAAGTATATTACAGTACAGTTAAGTACAGTTATAATAGTCAACGGTATTGTAATTATTTTTCATATATGTAGCTAAGGTGTGGCAGCTTGTGACACAGTTATGTAGCTCTCTCACTCACACACACCCATACATCATTCACACAGGCTCACTCGGGTAGCTCAATTAGGTTAATTGAACGAGCTAATCAATTAAGCATGGCCTTTATTGTCAGCGGCGCTCAGGGGAGCTGTACATGCAGAGACAGGAAACTCTGACCGCGGGCTGAGGCAGTGTGTCAAGGGTTAATCTGCTTCTCTCGCCAGGCTGTCGAGAAACTGGGGCAAACAACGGTGCACAATACAAAATTAATACTACAGGCAATGTTTTTATTCTTCGGTCGTTACGGCCCAATTACACTGTCTGCTGCTTCTTTTAGCAGATGCAGCCCAGTTATGTCTGGTGTACTTTGATTTTTCTAAACCACGTTTACTGTCGCGCTCAATAGAATGCAATTTAGACTATCTGTGAAAGAATCTGAAACGGTCCACTAAGAGAAAAAGATAGATCGGAGAAGAACTGTTAACACAAAAGCCGCATCATAGCCAAACCTTGAACCAGGTTACAAATATGACACAAAATCCAACATTTCGCCTAGAGCGGAAAATACTATGAGACATATAAATGTTACTATGAAGTCAATACTGAGTGGCACAGACGCGCTTCTCTGTAGTATTATTTTTACATCACATTCGCGTAAAGATAAATACAAGCTCCAAATTCTAAACTCAATTCCCACACAGAAATAACAAGGAGAATGTGCTGCGTAAAAACAATAAATCGATCTCGTGTTATTATAGGCTACACATTAGAGGGTGTGTGCGCTTGTAGTCTTGGCTATTGTGCAGAGCGCACGAGGTGGGATAAAGGAAGGTGGAAAAAAAAGGTGTCGATTTACCTGGTCAGCCATGGTTATCAAAAAGTCTTCTCTTTAAGGAACAAGCGCTGTAGTTGCCTCTGCCGCCCGGCTCAGGTCATCTGTGCTGGGTGGCACACATTCACAGCGGCGGCATCAGGCGGTGCACAAAAGAGACGCGCCACATTTCATTTAACATAATGATATTCTTCCCATCCGGCGCGTAAAAATCCTCCTCTGGTGACTTGGAGGGAGAGATGCGGCGCAAGGAAAACTGGGATAAGTAGTATGTTGATGGTGTGGAGGGAGGGGATAAGGAGGCTACACCTGCGTTTCCGTTTGAAATAAAAAGCGAGTTCTTATAGGAGGAAGAATGAGAGCCATCAGCACAACAACACATCCCCTCCTGTCCTTTTGGCGTCCCAATGGCCAGCACCAACTGCGCGTCCCTCCCCACCTCCAGTTACTACCTGAATCTCTCTCTCTCTCTCTCTCTCTCTCTCTCTCTCTTCTGCAAAGTGTGTATGGGGGGCGTCCTTGAGTGTGTACACTGACTGATCCTCCCATGGATTTAGTTGGAGATGGTGGTAGGGATGCAGTGGCCCACGCTGCGTTCATCCAGTGTAAATATAAGCTCAGGTGCACAGATTCCCTCGAATATGTGCTTTGGTCAAACACCGGTGAGGGTTTTTCCTCAGGGACACACAGCAGATATTCAGTGTTTTGTACCTGTGACATAAAGCTGCCGCAAGAGGGAGGCAGAGGGACACCTCCCTGTGATTGTTTGTACAAATGAGTGAGGTTATATTGTGCTTCTTGGTTACCTCAAATGACCAGAAGAAGTTGTCATTAAACAACCTGATTATGTTATTAGTTTCAGTCATTTTGCATAGAGTGCTCAGGTGATGATATTTATCTGTAGGCCAAGCAGGAAGTTAATTTTGTCCTGGTTCCCTTGTCAAAAAGTCTTTGGGATGTTTCCATTAGACTTTGAATAACTGCAGAAAATCAGATCTGTGGTAAAGAAATGTTCATATTCGAGAATTAAGTTGTAATATTAAGAGAATAAAGTCAGAATTTTACGAGAATGAAGTTGTAGTTTTACAAGAAAAAAGCTGTAATTTTGTGAGAATAAACGTGTCATATTACCAGATTAAACACAAGAAAAAACGTCTTAACGACACAAAAATAAAGTCGTAATTTTATGAGAATAAAGTTGTAATTTTAAAGAATAAAGCCTTAATTTAAAAGAAAAAAAGTCATAATTCTACGAGAATAAAGTTGTACTTTTACAAACTTAACCACTGCACTTTTGAATGGCTCCTTTCACTTAAAAAAAACAAAAAACTCCCAGTAGCAGTAGTTAGGTCGACAAGTGAAAAGTAATAAGCACCTTTGTTAAACATCATCCCTGCAGCACTCTATAGACAGATTCTTCCTCACAATGTGTTAATATTGATCCCATCCTGTGCTGTAATTGGCTAGTGCTCGTCACATTGACACGTCAAGGTTAGAAGTGGTTAAAATTAGGGCAGGACATAGTTAGGGTTTACACTAGTCAATCTCAGTCATTCTCTGAGATCAAAATACTAAATTTACAAGAAAAAATCACAACTGTGCTGCCTGAGGTGATGCAGAAAAGGGAGAGACACAGGCCATGGAGGCAGTAACTACACAGGTAGACGCTGCATAAAATTTTGCAGAATAGCTGAAAAGACCTGTTCTTGTTATTATGACATTGCTAGGATGCCTAGGAATATACACCCAGGTGTAAATAACGACATTAGCTTTTTACACACTGAGTGTAAATAGCATTGTTGGTTACAGACACCTACATCTGCCGAATGCAAATTAGTTCATTTAAAAAAATATATATATATTATGTATTGGAGTGTCCTGATAGCAGAATGATCAAAGAGCATACCTCTGGACCAATTCCAGTTAGTCAGTGTCAGTCATGTTCATTTTTTAGAAGACTATTGATGACAGAATGTGTAAAAGTCACTGTCACACAGTGCAAGCTACATTTACGGTGGCTTGGCTAGAGTGTATACTCTGTACAATATGAACACAGCTTCACAAGCAGTTTGCAGGGAACAATGGCTATCTATGGTCACATGCACACCAACGTTCCCCTGTTATTCCGATTATAACAATATTTAGAATTTGATGTAGGTCATGTAAACAGCATATTTGGATTAAATATCCATAAAAGGGTTGAATTTAGCATTTTCCTATTAAGATATAAGGGATATGCCAGTGTTATTCTTGTTTCGGGAGCATTATATGGGCATGTATACAGTCAATTTGGAATGGGTTTTTTGCTGTAGTTTGTGACACATGTCAGATTATGGTTGGCTCTGTGCGTTGTCATGGATACGTTGTACACAAACTGACTTGCAAACAGTATTCAAGGCAGGGCAGAGATATATGCAAAAAATCACATATTTCTGGTTGGATGTGAACAGGATTTGAATATGCGCAAATATCACAGCACTGACCATCATTTCAAGAGGGTTGTTGAAGAAATGAAAGAGGGAGGATGAGCTTGCATGGTAAAATAAGTTCAACACTGTGGGGAAACTGTGAAAAAATCATATTTTGCTGCAAAGAAGCAAAATGACAAGCGGCTCCAGTTGTTTTTCTTTTCCATCTTGTGACACAATGAACAACATGTTTAGGTCACATTAATCGAAGTATGCATGTAAATGAGTGTATGAGGAATATTCATTAAACAGCTTAGTAGATATATTGTCTTTTCCAAACTGATGGCACAAACCAGACTACTGTGTGCATGTAAACATACTTAATGTTTCTGAGTGACTTGATGTTTTGTACCACTCAGTAATCAAGTCCATCACTAGTGATGCCAATGTAACACCCATGCCACTGTCTATTTGCTGACTGGCACTCTCAGTGGAAAATGTACTGCTTCAATTCATTTACATAACCCCTCTTGCACTGACAACATCTCAGCCCCAGACCATATCTATCAAATATGAGAGAAATAAAATCAGCTTCCCATAAACACAATCAAGTCACATTCTGATAAAGAGTTTAAACCTTTTTTGGTCATATCTCATTACAGATAACTGCTTGCAGATGACTGGACTCCAAAATTGGGAAAATTATCAGGAGGGGATGACATGCAACAAGGGCCATATTCAAACCCTGACTATTGCCAAGGTCTCAACCTATGCGGGGTGCACACCAGGTAAGCTCCCTCCCTTTTTGTTTTTAAAAATTAGACTTTGTATTATAGACTGATAAATATGAAAAAGGTTCTTAGAAGCATAAAAACATTTTTTTTTCTCTCAGTGACAGCAGTTTGCCACTGCTGCTTCTAGTGATGTCCTTGTTGTCGATGATGGTGCATTTTTAATGTTGTTAGGCTCTAAGCCAAGGTTAGGCCTGCACTAAACATCACAGTTTTTTAATGCTTTCTGTTGCCTTCTGTTAACTCTTATCCATTCCTCCAAACAAATCCCCATAAAGTTGGCTTTTGCCTATTGACATACATGTTGTGAAACCTATTATTGGTCATAAACATATTTAGTTAAAGACACAGTATGCCATAGACATTAGTGTACAATTAAAATTGGCAAATAGAGTACTCACATCTGCCATTTTTAATATGACATGAATCCAGCACGAATGAGCTTGCTCCACTTCTTCCCCAACTTACAGTACAAGCCAAGGGCAGTGGAGTGCTACTTGCCAGTAATGTTAATAAGCTGATTTTTTTTCTGGCTTAGGCTTTTTATATGATGACTTTCAATAAGCTGCAGTGTAAATATTTAATGTCCTTGTAGGGCACTGCCTTTTATAGCCAGTATTCTGACTCAATAAATCAAATCCATTGATTGACCCAGGACTGCCTTTGCTAACCATAGAGAACTGCTAAATGTCTTCTTTCGTAGTTTTATTTAGGCACTCACTATTCAAAGACAAATGGTGTCTTGTACGGTCACATGAATGGAGAAGTGAACTTGAAGAAGAATGCTTTGAGACATGGCGTAGTTTAACTCAAGGACACCAAACAGCCTTTAGCAATAATTAGCCAGTTAGTGTGTTAAAACATTCCAGACACGTTCAAGAAAAAGTTTAAACTTAACCAGTGTTGAGTAGCATTACTTTACATTATGATGTTTAAGCACCAGCATTATCACCCCCCCCCCCGGCAGCATAGAACAGCTATACAATCAGCACAGTGGACACCCACAAATAGTTTCACCAATTCAGTATCTGACCAAATGTCTTCCCTTCTCCTCCTGATTTATGGTACTGAATAATGGCAAGAAAAGTATTTTTGCAGAAAACCCGACCTTTGAAATTTTGGTTAAAGCTCATCATTACTTAATCACTTCATTCTATTTGACATTTGTGTCAACTTTTCACATAGTTAGCATATTAATTCTTGAGTTTTTACCAAAAACATGTTTCGTGAGGTTCTTTCATCCATGGATCATGAAACATGCAGCAGTGCAGTCTGGGGAATGTCAGGAGGTCAGTGACCTTGACATTTGATCGCCAATTTGCAATCCCTTCATTTAAGTCTAGATGGACTTTTGGGCCAAGTTTGAGGAAATTCCTTTAAGGCCTTCTTGAGATCTGTACACAACAATGAGGCAGATTTGGGCTCTCTCTCTATTTTTGCAAGTGTTGTTGGAGATTGTTGTGGTTGGCTTTGGATGGTGATGGCATATATGCCAAATATTATTTACATATACTGCAACCAATTTTATTTTCAGCATAACAGAAGGGTAAGCACCATTGCATTCGTACAGGTGACAAAAAGCAGGTTGTAATATCAAAGTCCCCCCCTACATCCCTATAGAGTGCCCCGAGGATGACGTTTTTCTGTAGGCAAACCCAGAAGCTAACGTCCCCCTGATTCCCTCGCCAAAAAGCCTATGGGATTTTTCCAATGGAAGACAACAGTTGGTATCAGATAAAAGATGTGTCCACACAAATGAACGTTTATTCTAGAAATTTAACAAAGGCACCAAATGAAAAAATATTATGCTCCTGCTTATTTCCAATTTACAAATTTAGTAGGCCTGTTGCTGAGTGGAACATCCTGCAATGTGAACATTCTGGCCTGGTTAAAGGCTTATTTGTAAATCATTACTTTTCCATGACTGTGTATTAAACAGATCCTCCCTGTGGAAATTAGAGTTCAATGACAGTGAATGATTTGACATTCTCTTAAGGCTATAAAGTGGCAAGTGTTTGTTCCTGCTCTCACACTACATAAAATCAATACCTCTTTTAAAATGCCCATCTAGACAATGAGAAGTCCCCTCAGTTACAATAACCATCTCCTAAATGCCTTGTATATTAATCTCCTCTATCGCTTAGCAGTCCACTTTGCTCTTCCATGGCTGATCTCACTGCGTTTTCAAAAACTACAACAGGCCTCCAGACAAGTGAGGGGCTCAATAAACAACCTGAATGGAAACGGGAAAGATCCTCTCTACGGGCCTGCTGAGCATGACTTATATTTTAAGCTCTCTCTAATCTGCACACTTAATTAAGTCTCATCAGGACATCAGAGCTCGCTAGTGCCTTGCACTGTGTGAGCAGATCACAGTGCAGACAGATGACGGAGATAAGTGCTGTCATTAGTCACCAAGACAGTATCGGCGAAAAGCTGCCTGTGGCTCCTTCCCATAGGAAACACTTTGGTCTGTCACTAGAATGTGCAGCAGTGTAGTGTGGGAAATGTCAGGAGGTCAATTTAACCAAGGTACAGTTCATGGCCATCAATAAGATCCATGTACCACCACAAGGTCAGAGATAACGTTATGCATTTATCATGTTCACCTGCCTGCCATCCACAGATCATGATAATGACACAACTGGAAGATAATTACTTTTGGCCATCCAGTGAAATGTAACTACTATGAGCATACAAAAATTAAATATTGATCTGAAATACTTTTATTTACACACAGCAGATGTTTTGCTTTATTGATAAATTAGACAAACTTTACAAACAGAGGCTCCAGAGGGTCACTGTGCCCAGCCAAGACATGGTCAGGCCAAGCTCCCAGGACAGTTGCCAGGCTTTGAAGACAATTTTCATAGTGTCCAAACAGTGGAATTACACCTTCAGAGTCATTTGCACAATGCCATTAGGTCCCAAATAGACTTTTGTGCGCTATTGTAGAAATGCAGCTTCCAGTGAGATAGTGGAGGAGGCAGTAAGCTAGTTAATGGCATTGACTTTCTATGGTTATAGCCCCAGTGACTAATCTTTGCTGTGCATCTGTAATGTTATGAACAATGTTAAAGCATAACGATAAAGTTAGTCACCTACCTACTGAGAGGAATAGGTTACAACCCATATTGTGTAAGGTTAATACCAGACTTTCCAGTTTCGAAAAATAATAGGAATTGTCCCTCACTGAATCAATACGAAATTTGTCCCGTATTATCATGCACACCCTGCTTGAAAATACACAAGAAAATAATATTAAAAAGAAGATTTTCAAGAGCTGAAAAGTATTAAACCAGAACTTGTTGAACGAATGACATCTAGAATAATATATCATTCTGATATCCCTGTCTTTCTCTGTTGGACTCCATTCTCAGCCTACATTAGAAAATTAACCATTAAACTCAAAAATAAACTCAGCAGAATAGGGTACATTTAATTATGTGTTTAGTCATCTAGACTGAGAATGTGTTACTGAGTTACCGTATGTCTTTCATATAATATAATAAATGCCTAAAGTTATTTATTTAACTACTTTATATTTCTAACTGCTTTATATTTACACTGCCTGCTCCAACCGGTAAAGACTTTAAACTTATTTTTAAACTGGATTTTATATCAATTTAAATGATCATTTTATCTTTGTGCCTCTTGTCTGCACTTTTGTTATTTTTAATGGTGATTTTTATTTTAAATATTATTTTATATCTTAACTCTCTACTCTTTTATTGTAAATCTGTATACTTTATTATATTTTATTGCTCTGAATTACCCTGTTGTATGAAATGTGCTATACAAATGAAGCTGCCTTGCCTCCTCATATTACTGAGGTCTGCTGCTGAGTTTGGCGTTATGTTTCCCTCAGTAGAACCCTGATTTAATAAATCAACAGCTATAAAAATGTTTAAACTGCGTTGTTAAGGCAGACAAGCGAACCATTAGCTGGGAAACATCAGCTTTATCCACTTTACAAGGAGTTAAAATTTAATATGTTAAATATTCACTGAATTCATTCTTGTGTGTTTGTTATCTTTGGGCAGAGCCAGGATAGCTGTTTCTAGTTTTTTTGTCATGCCAATTTAAGCTAACCAGCTGCTGGCTGTAGATACATCTCATCTAAGAAAGTAAACAAGTGTATTTTCCAAGATATCTTGCTTTTAATATGTCAGTATGTGTTTGGGATTTATAATTCATGCAGTTTTCTTTCAACTGCAAAACAAATCAATTACATAATATTTCAGGGCAGCTCAAGTGATGCCAACTTCCCAATAAATTTAAATCACTGCTTCACATCTCTCAGTATTAATAGTCTGACAACAATAAAATCCAATTTCTGGTCCTCAGCCAATTTGTCAAACAAAGAGAGAACATGACATACCCTTTAACATTGTGATATTAAACCACTCCGGATGCAGATGGGCTCCACTTGTTAACAAGTAATTTTTCCCATGCAGCCATCTTCTGATGCGATCCTTTGTGTCAAATCCCTATTTAATAAGCACCTCTCCGCATTCAAGCTCCGAGCAAGGCAGCTTCTGTTAAATGCGTCTCGTAAGTCAAAGAGGCCACTTCTCACAAGGTTATTGAGATGACATTGAATTTAGATGTTGCTACCAAGAGCTTTACTCAGAGCTTTACAGGGAGGCAGGCACGGTGCAGCGTATCCCCAGTGTTTTTGTTGTGTCAGATGGCTTAGTAATAGGGTTACGGGGTTGTATTGCTTGTCATAATCTACTAGATGCAATGAAATCCTGCGTAGAATCCTCAACTCAAATCAACCAAGACACTTTTCATATCACATACATATTGTATATCATACTTATCATATCCTTTTTTTTATTGTAGTGAAAAGCTCCATAGGGAATTTGATTTATGTTTGCTTGGGTGGTTTATGTCAGTCAGTGTGTGCTCAGCAAATGTCCTTCAGTCCCTGAAAAAGGCTGTTAAGATTACAGGTTGAGTTTCCACGTGGGAAACATCTCTTTAAGTTCAGTGACCTGGATTTGTAAATGGCAACGAGCGCTTTGACATAAACAGAAACTCCTTTGTAAGTTCCTCGTGAAATGCTTCAGTTGTTTTGAATCTGAGGATCTCGTCCTCTGCAAGTCTCACACTGCCTAGACAGTGAGTTACTTAGTGACTCTGATGTTGTGATGAGGATTATAAACCTTGCGTTTTTATGACATATAATGCATTCTGTTTATGATGCATTGTCATCTCTCTGAGAGGCTGTTGCCTAGAGCCTTTTTATACATTTATTGTTCCAAAAGCAAAGAGGATGTGGCTGTAACTACAGAAGCATCTAGCAAACATAAGAGCAAAAAAAGCTTGTTGTGACTCAAGGATGGGAATTATGGATAGTATCATGGGACATGTGAGTGAGCACAGCTGTGTGTTTACTCACTTTACTGAGTCAGCCTGTGTGTCAGAGTTTGGTGAGTAAGTGAGTGTGCAGGAGGCTGAGGGTGTGGCAGGCGTGGAGGAGGAGCAGGAGTAATACGCCAGCGCTGCACAGGGTTTTTAACCAAGTGCTTATGAAAGAAGGAAGGCAGCAGAGCTCGGAGCTGGTGCACAGCTGGACGTGACAACAGGAAGTAGAGTGGCGGATTCCAGCACGGTGCCAGACACACCAACAAAATGGCTGTCAGGGAAGCCACCTCCCACAGCAAGGACACTCTTGTCTCTGTTTCCTCACTCGAAGCAGGAGAGGTAGATGACAAATATGATGAAGTTGAAGATGCCCCATGCCTGAAACTGCTGATTGGAGAAGCTGCTGAGCTAACATGAGGGGACATAACATTGACAAACTCAAGTGCATAATACGGCAGCCAGCTAATTGCAAAAACCAGTGTTGACCCAATGAGCAGAGCAGTAGCTTTCTTGTTGCGCCTGTCGGCGGCCAGAGTGCCCTTGCAGCCGTGGAGGTGAGAGATGATGAGGCCACAGTTGACAGCAATACAGAGGAGAGGGGCCACGTAATAAACCAGGAAAGCTGGAACCAGGAAGGACAACCATTCGTCTCGGCCCACTGCCCACGTGCAACCCCCATCAAAGTTGATGTAGGTGACCTTGGGTAATGCCATGGTTACTGAGACCAGCCAAATGGCTGCAACAGTACATAACCTGTAAAAAAAAGGATGACAGAACATAGGTTTTTTTGTTGTGCAGGACAATCATGAATGTTCTACAGCATTTATATACTGCAAGAATCAACCCATTCATCCATATGGGATCCATATGAGTTGGGAGTGAGAATATGTTGCAAGAATACATGGACCTTGGTCTGACGGGAAGGATAGTGACAGTTTGACTTGTGATTAGCCATCAGTTTCATATAACATTGATCTACTGATGTCTGCATTGACCTAAGATATATAAGAATGTGCATGGTTCTAATTTTTGTTGGTATATGTAATTTTAGCCTTCTGGGCTAACTTCAGAGGTCCAGTGTGTAGGGTTATATAGGATATAGGATATGTTGGCAGTATTAAATGTAATATAATAAGCATGTTTCGTATAGTCACTGAAAATTATTATTGGGTTTTTGTTACCTTAGAATGAGACATTTATGTCTACATAGGAAGCAGATCCTCGTCGACAGAGTCCGCCATTTTGCACTGCTGTGTTTCTACAGTAGCTCAGAACGGACAAACCTAATACTCACTCTAGATAGGGCCATTTTTTGCTAACACGTCAACCACCACAGTTAACAGCCTCGCCACTATAGGCCAAAAAGTGACAATACAGACAATACAGATTTGTAATGTAAAACTGCTTTATGTAGTGTTTTTATCAATTTTAATCACCTAGTCCTTTTGTTTTGGAGAGTAAGAGACCTCTGTGAGTTCTTTTTATACATCTATGGTCAATACTGACTTGGTATACCAGTTGGTATGAAACCAGGATGAATAGGAGGATCAAGTCATTGTTGCAAATTTATTATTATTATTATTATAACCTTTATTTAACAGAATCAGAATCAGAAAAGATTTATTGCCAGGTATAGTTAACACAATACGAGGAATTTGTTCTGGTGGTTTGGTGAAACATAAATATAGAAAAAAAAGAAAACAGATAAAATAGAAGATACAAATATAAAATATAAAATATAAAATATAAAATATAAAATATAAAATATAACAATATAACAATATAAAATATAAAATATAACAATATAACAATATAAAAGGTGCAAGTCTAGTATTGATATTTACATTGAAATTCACATTTATACAGGTTTGAGTGCAACTTTATGGATGGTCCCATTGAGATCAGAGATCTCTTTTACAAGGGAGACCTGGCCAAGATCAGCAGCAACACAGATTTTCAACAATAAATAAACATAAAATCACATACAGTCACATAAATTACAATACACTGACACAATCAGGTAAAACATTTGCACACAGACAGGCTGGACTCAGTAGGGGTTTTATGGAACTTGTTGACTATAAGAAAAATAATACTGCTTAGCATTTTTCTAAATGTTATTTTTGGGGGGCTTTTATGGCCTTTTTTTTTTATAGGACAGCTATACAGATGAGAGGAAAGGGGGATAAGAGAGAGTGGGGATGACATGCAGCAAACAGCTGCCAGTCAGACTCAAAGGACCGATAGCCTCGGGGTATGGGGTGCACGATCTACCAACTGAGCTACCAGACACCCGAATACCACTTATCTTTAAAGACATGCATACTCACACTTGTGTCAGGCTAGCAGGCGGTCTTGTCCGTGGAGCAACAATACGGTACCTCAGCACTGACAATGCCGCCAGGCTGAAGATTTCCACTCCCACTGTCACCGACGTCATGAACCCCAAGAGAACACAGGTCCCACCGCCAAGCTGCCAGTCCTGGAAACTAGCACTCAGAAGAACACAGGGCAAGGTGAGCAGGGCGCCCAGGTCTGCCAGGCTCAGGTTGAAGAGCAGAACTGAGCCTGGCTTGGAGCGACTGCGCGGGTTCCTTAAAAGCACCAGCCACAGCAGGAGGTGACCTCCAACCCCCACCAGAAGAGAGACCAGGCTGACCATCGGCAGCACCACGGTGAAGGATATGGTGGTGTTGGTGGAGACGACATTGAAAAATAGGTTGACTATGGCAGGCATCATGAAGGCAAGGTTCTAGGTGGTGCAAGGTGCCACCTGGATCAAAGACGGTTGAGCAAATGGAGAAAAGAAAGAGAAGATAAGAGTCTCAGGCAATCAAATTGGAGTAAATAGTACAAAATAGGATTGTGAAGAGGGAACAGCTGGATGAGGGAAATGAACGTGCTAATGGTGATGTAGGGGTCGAGAAAATGTAAGAAACAACGTGAGAAATTACAAATGAGATGAGACAGGAGCATCAGAGAGATGATGAGAAAGCAAAGGAGCTGTAGAGAGTACCAACCACTGTGAGAGCATTGTAGACAAAATCAGGGTTGTTTAGTGAGACACGGAGTGATTATAATTCTGAAAAATCATTTTGATAATCAGACATGGACCATGTATTATTCATGTTTGTAATAGATACAGCTCCGCGGGTCCCAAATCACCCACAATCCAAAGCTCACCAGGCCCTCTTTGTGACTGACAAGCCTGATGATTCAGACCCGATGGTCTAGTCCCCACTCTCCTCTCTCTCAAGAGACTTCAGCAGCAAGCACCCGATGACATCAGCAAGTTGACTGCATCTCGACACAAACAAGACAACTCACCTCAGCGGGCACATGGCACTGGCAGACGCACCGCTCAGACAGAGGGAGTTTGTTTGTTCCCAGGGGGATAAACAACACACACATATAGACTAGATGTGCAGAGGAAGAAGTGCAGTCTTTGGTTAAAGAGCAGGCAGTTGACCAGAGCAAAGCCCCACAAATAACAAACCACTTATCCCCACAAGTAAACAAGCCACTTATTTGCTGTTAGAGAGATGACTTGGCTGCCTACTTGCTGACATTTGGGAAGGTTTTCTGAATAATTGACGTAACGTCGATGTCTGAACAGAATGTTCAACATTTGCCCCGAATCTGCCATGAATTTCGACCGTGTCATGGACAGTTTCATAGATCGATTCAGCTACTCTCTTCTGCATCCCTCTGGAACATCCTGAACAAAACAAACCACAAAGCTTTGAAGATGGATTAAACAAAAGGCTCTTTAAAGCACCCTGGGAGTTGTCTACTGAGAAACACAAGCATTTCAAATGTCAGACTCACAAACATTATCCAGTTTCTACTTTGACATGTTTTCGTAAACCTCTTCCATTATTATGTGAGCCTGGACAGTAGCTCGGCAGAAGTATGCCATGGTGAAGTTAGACCACCTACAAATCATCAACATAATTTTTAAAGACTTGTGAAAATACCTTTATTCTCAGTTTTTCTGTGTGAGAAAATCAGTGTTATACAGTATATTCTGCTACAATTAGTATGCAGTTTGAGACTGCCTATTTAACCTGAAGGCAGGAAATGAGCAAAGATGTAGTTTTGTCCAATGGAAAAAAAAACAACACTTAGAACACCTGTAAAGTTTACTTATTAACCCATTGTATCCATTTAACTTGATGTAAAAAATGCAACTCGTAGGTTAAAGGGAATCTTCTGCATTTATTTTTAATGTGGACCCTATTTTCTCATATTTTTGTGTCTTAAGTGACCAATGGAGACAGCCATTTTTGAAAATGGTCCAGTATTGAGGGTGAGCACTCAAGCCACAGCAGTGCAACAGGCTGCAATGTAAACCTGCAACTGTACACCCAATATTTACATCCATTAAAAAATGCCTGTTTTTTCACTGACAGTCTAAGATTATTATTAGGCGTGTCTAAAAAAATTATGGACAAAACTCTGCAATGAAATTAAATATTTTTCCCTACCTTTTGCTGGTCTGTTTGCAGAAGTCTCATTCTGAAGTCTCACAAGAGGTGAATCGTTGCAGGAAAAACAATGGTGGGAACAGTCATAAGTGTTAAAGCTAAGTGCCAGAGTTTGTTGTGTTGGAGTACAGTAAGGATAGTTTAGTGTTAAATGAGAGATTTACATGACACAGCTGAATATTTAGTGGATTTTGACAATGTGGAAAAGTCTGCAAGATTTCAGAATGAGACTTCTCCTTAAGCAAGACTTGGTTACACACACTAACAAGAAGACCAGCGAAAGGTACATTTTTCTGTAGGTTTTTTTTCATAATGTTGTCAGACACTTAGAATAACATTCTGAGCCTGTCAGTGGCAGAAAAGCACTCTTGGTAGATGTAAATTGATGGTTCACAATTGGCCATAGGGATTACAATGCAGCATGTTGCTCTGCCGCAACTGGAAAGGTCTGAATTGAATGTGGACCAGCTTCAAAACTTGTTGTCTCAGTGTTGTGCCATTATAAATGTTTAAAAAGCAGTGTCTATGGGTATGTTATATGTCACACTTGAGGCAGATGCTGTTGTGGTAAATGTCAAGCCTCTTTTGCTTTTGCAATGCCAGCATTCTGCCTAAAATCACACACTTGATGCCACTGTTGTTTGGTTCTGTGTAAAAGTGCAAAGGCAGCTTAAAGAAGGGACTTAGTAGCAACTATATTGCACGATCTCCATGTAAAAAGGACTGAAGTTTCTTTAAGCATGACAATGAACCCCAAGTTTCTCATGATTGGCAGCTCCACCACCATCCATGTATGAATGCGTGTATGAATGGGTGGATGAGTGGCAAATGGTAAAGCTGTAAGCGGCAAGGTAGAAAAGCACAATGTAAATGCAGTTTACAATAGTCACTGGTCAATATAGTATAAAAATCCTTTGCCAAAGTAAAAGAAGCAATGCCATACACTGAAACCACTCCATTATAAGTAGAAGTCCTTCATTCACAACTATTTTTATGAAAAAGCATTAATGTATTGAAAACAAAATATACTTAAAAGTAGTATGCAGAATGGCTCTTGTCAATTTTATACTAAAATATTATTGGATCATTAGAATATTGATGGGTTAATGTGTTATTGATACTCAAATGTTGTAGTTGATCGAGGTGGAACTAGTTTAAACAATTCATACTTCATTACTTGTTGGTTGTTTAATCTGTAATGATACATTATATCATAAAGTGACCGGGGGTGTCCTGCACATTAATTTATTTGTTTTGGTTCGCCAGGATTAAAACATCTGTTGCCATGTATTGATTTTATAATTTTTGGAGTTGGACTGTTCATTAAGAGCACTATTGAAATACATAGCTGATACTATTTGGTTATTAATTGCACTGGCAGTGCGGGGCGTACTCTGGGCACAGACAGAGCAGTAGAACACCAGTTGGAGTCAAAGTTAACAGTTTCTTAGAGAGATTACTTGGCTGCCTCCGTTCACAGTGCGCATCTGCAGCACCTCCTCTTCTCATCCATCAGATCTGCCATGACCCTTTCCCCCTCGCCAGATTTCTATTCTATTGGAAATATTGGGATCATAATTTAATAACTAGTAACTCAATGATAACATAAATGTGATGAATGAAGTAAAAAAGTGTAATATTTCCCTCTGAAGTACCCCAGAATTGTACTAAAGTACAGTACTTGAGTAAATGTGCTTAATAACTTACAAGTTCTGACTCTAGTAATTTTTTATGAAAACTGTCATTTTCCACAGAAATACTCTTTAACCATAAATTGTAACATTATGAATGTAATTTGAAAATGCCAGAGTGTGGTGGTTGGATGCATCATTACTCCCATTTTTTTCAAACCCTGATCAACTGTCCGCGATACTGTGTGTGAGGGACAGATGGACAAAGAAATGAACAAATGTTTGTTCATTCCATCATCCATCTGTCCCTTTTGTGCAGTATCTCACTCAAGCTTAACATCCCTGTCCAAATTTCATCTTTGGGGGCTGGGTGATAATGTGTGTTTTACACGCAAAGCTAGAAGGTCAGCGGGACAGCTCTGTTGGTATTTCGAATGAAGAATCATTACTTACTATTACTTTTTTAAATACAGGCCTCATACGAACATGATTAGATGGGGCATCATTTATTTGAGGGGAAATAACAAATCAGCAGCCTGCTTCCAGCCTTTCTAAAATTTATTTCACACATCACAATAACACTGAAGCAGACAACGGAGCTTCATAGTGTTTCTATTTTTTCTTGCCACTCTGGTTTTATTAGTATAGCTGCAATTTAATGATGAGTGAGAAGCAGAAGTAGCGGAAAAGGGCTAAAAGGGAAAGATGTTACATGATAGATGAGGAGAGACAGCCAAGAACGCAGAAGTGATGAGAAGGACAGAGACATTAAGTGAGCAACACAAGGCTTAAATAATTGTGTTTAATTTTAGACAAATTGACCTCCAGCTGTGCTGATTTACTGATTTACAAATTGTGACTAGCACCGGGCTATTTTCAGTCCCTGCACTTTCACATCCTATGCCGCAGTATGGATTTATTTGACAATCAATTAGTCCAGGCTGCAGTTTTCAGTGGAAAGTAAAAGGAAAAACCTTATTGATTTACCACACGAATTAATTCAGATACAGATGGGTGACATGTTAGGAAAAAAGTCTGAATAGATTTGTGGAGAAACATAAGGAAAGTGGATACTTCTGTACAGGGCAATAGGAATCCTTTACAGGTGTGATGGGCATGCAAATATTATGAACCATTTAGAATAAATATCTTTTGGAAGAATGTTATCCGTTTCCCCGGTGGAGTCCCAGAAAGTTGATGAATCTATGAAAAAAAAACTGTTGTGGCTCAACACGTAACTAAGACAACGCTGGGTTTTAAGCCTAGCCAGAGTAACTTTTTCAACAACTGTTGAATGGATTGCCATGAAATTTTGTACATATATTCATGATCTACAGACAAAGAATCCTAATAACTTTGGTGATTCCTTAACTTTTTATGTAGCACAAGTCAAACTTCTCAAATCGTTTAGTTTATAACCAAATACCAGCAAATGACCTTCCCATCAACCTCAGCTGTATGTACAAAGCTAATTTCCTAAGTGCCAAAACCTGAAGTTCCTCTAATCGCCACTTGCGATTCATTCCCCATAGACCCCAGTGTGAAAAGGCACAGCAGAGATAAACTTGCACAGCCTGTTACCCAAAATCCTGTTGAGTGACAGGCTGTCAGTCAAGTCAATCCCTTGTTACTCAACAGCTTCACCGTCTAGTCCAAATATTGTCACTTCTAGTCCCCAAAAAACATTGGCCGAAATGCCAAACACAAGGCTTTAAAACAGGAGTCCAAAACCTATAGGTGACACAACAGTAGCCATGTCCATTATTTACACAGCCTATGATCAGTACCAGTGCTGATATTTCCAGTATCAACAATGTGAGTATTTTAGTGTACTTATGTTAGCTTCAAGTTCAAATGACCACTGTGCCTACAAATAATGCTACCTTACAGCATCACAGTGCTGCTAGCATGGTTGTAGGCTATTAGTCTTCCAGGTCTCCTTTTAATTTGACATCCATTTATTTGTTCATCACTTCCTGGAGTTTTTAAAGGACACAAGAGGGTTTATTCATAATGATTTTCAAATTAAAGCATACAAATTCTACTGGTGGCATAATTTATTATCCAGTAGTTTAGGTGGCTCAACTACTTTGGATAATGCATTCATTTGTAAGAGTAGTTGTAGGGCACATCCATAAACTTTAGTGGAAGAGATGTGACACATAAAGATGAATTAAATTCAATAGAAAAGTTGCCCACTATAATCCCACCGCTAGGCTTAACTGGAACCATTTCAACTCAGCACTAAGTCGTCCTCCGCGAAGTTATATAACAAGATGACCAGTTACATCATAATAACGCAATCACATTCATATGTGTCGGTGCATCCTTATCAAGAGCTGAAAGACATAGATATGAAAAAGTGCAAAAGTATTACTCAAAGATGTGTCACACAGTTATTCTATCGATAGGTCACAAGAGGATCCACCAGAGGAAAATACAAATTTCAATAGAGTAACACAAAAAGGTCAAACCTCAAGATGGCTCAAACAGAAGCCAAAAATTCTGTGCAGCAGCTCTCTGACCCAGGTGTGGAAGGAAGGTGGCAGAGCCACAGGGAGATAGAAAGAGGTTAAATATATGTGCCTCACTTACTGTGAAGAGTAATCTGCTCAGGGGAGAAGCCCTCCACTCGCCATCAGCTGATGTACTGTATAAAGAGGAGAAAGACAGGACACACACCTGCGTTCCTCCCTGTATCCCCTCCTCCTCTTGACTTCCCATGCTATTCTTTGGCCACATCGAACAAACACAGACACACACACAAATGACTTTTTCCCCTTTTCCACCAAATTAGCTCTGGTTCTTGAAGCAGTTCTGTTTGGTTTGATGTAGCAAACCACTTTTGAGTGGAACCATTGTGATCAATGATGTGTCATCAGCAGAAGATTTTGCACAATGGACAACGGAAGTAAACAGTAATAGCAAAACTACTGCATGCATTGTTGTTTTTTCTGACGATTTCTTGCTAGACTTCTCAACTGTTCCCCTCTCCTCTCTCTCTCGCTCCAACTGACATGCCCACTTTTGTCATCACAGTTTGCACTTCATGTCAATAAAAACCTGCTATTATTTGGTTCCAGCTAAGAACCAACTTTTTTTGAGGTTCTAAGTCAGCTTATTTTTGGGTTGACATGCTCTGAATGGTTCAAAATTAGGTGCTGGATCCAGAACTGGTTCCATATTGGTGAAAAAGCTGTATGTAAGGCTTGACTTAGGCATATATATATATATATATACATATATATATATATATGTGTGTGTGTGTGTGTGTGTGTGTGTGTGTATATATATATATATATATATATATATTAGCTAATTGCTCACTGTAGATGCTATAACATGTTGGCAGTGATTATGCTAACGTGTTCACTTGTCAACATGCTGATATTTAAGGTTAGTGTTAGTAGCTAATTAGTGTCATACCAAAAGTGCATTAGAGGCTTGTGGGAATTGTTGGTTTTTAGTTATTTAAAGTGTTGGACAAACAAAACTTTTGACCTGATGATGACGCTTGATTAAAGTAAGGGGGTCACAGAAAAATTTGCTAACTCATCCTGAAGAGGGCAAGAATGTCTGTAACAAATTTCAGGGAAATATATTCAGTAACTGTTGAGACATTTCACTCAAATTCTCAAATTTGAATCTCTTGGTGGCACTAGAGGAAAAGAAAACATCAATGGTATTCATCCTCTGGAGACCATAACTGTCTGTTGAACATTTTGTGCCAATCCCTTTGATAGATGAAAGATATTTTCCACAAAGGAAAAAGTTTGACCTGCTGGTGGCACTATACAGATCAATTCTTCATATCATCAACATCACTGGGATTGATTCTCTGGGGACCATGAATGTGCCAAACTTTGTGACAATCCATCCGATACATGAATAGATATTTTCCTTGAAGTGGAAACCTGACCCTGCTGGTGGCACTATACAGTGAAATTCATTATAACTATGACATCACTGGGAATTATCTGCAGAGCAACATAAATACTTGTGCCAAATTCAACGAAAAAAAACATCCATTAATTGAGATATATCAGTTTAGGCCAAAGTGGTAGAAGACCAGCTTTTGAACCACTAGCATAACAAAGAAATAACATATGGTTGTTTCTGTTTGTATGTCCACACGCTTTTGGCCATGTAGTATATCTTCAGTATATAACTTTAGTGCTTTAAGTCTGAAAATCCCCCTCCCCTCCGTGTCTGGGTTACCTCAGTCAGACTCTCTCCCTCTAGGTATTTGTTGTCTACAAAATATCTCACTCCCACTAAATCTAACACTGCCTCAGCTCCTCCAACACTGACCTCAATATCACTTTTCTTTTCACTCACACAAACTGACACACACACCTAAACAGAGTAGCATGCAAGCACATTGAAACACCTACGCAAGTGCAAATGCACCGAGACACGCGCACACAGCTTTAATATCCACTAATTGCTGGCAGTATGAGACATTGCTTGTTCTCAGGGAAAACAAACAGGTATACATGGGAGTGAGAGAGAGAGAGGGGGGGCATTAAGAGCAAGGCAGGCGCAGAGATGATGAAGGAAGGAGGGAGAATGAATGACTGCTTCCGACCACAGAGGCCTGTGTTGAAAGTGTCAAACACGCCTCCTCAGATTGTAAAGATGGGTACAAACTGAATAGAAGCCTTTTATGAACCTGAAAGAAAAAACACAGCGACAGCTGCGACGGTGGGAGATGTCTGAGTCGTGCAGAGTTCAGGATAGAGCCAGAGGAATGCAAGAGTGTGGCGCTCTGTTGCGTCACGTTTGTTCTTTTAATGGAGGAATAAAGGTGTTAATCTGAGTTATGGCAGGAAAATGGAGGCAATAAAGTTTATGGGTTTACTTGAAGCTCTGTTGACTCTTAGCTGATTTACAGCACAGTGGGGTTCAAACCCAGACTCAGTTTAACTCTGTTTTCAGTTAAACTTTGTTTAGGCAGTTTGTCTTTGACTTTTGATTTGAGTCATGAGACTGACCTCCCGACTTGGTAAAAATGTCTATTTATTCTGCTATTATCTACTGCATACCATTTATTTACACACCAATGTAGTAATTGCAAAACCTTTATAGCACTATGGCTGACTGGCATTTTAAAGATTCCTATAGTGGCTATATTGCAGCACTAACCGTGTTTAGGAGAGGCAGCCATGCAGCTGTTTTGTCAGGGTCGAGACATTTCACTGGAATTTTGCCTTATATAATTAAATGATTGATTGTGGACTTGACAGTGATACTCGTTGGTAACTGGGAATAGCTACCAATAGCTACTGAGGAAAACAATAGCATTATCCTCTTTCTATATTAGTTGTGCATTAGCAAGTAGTCCAATCTGATAGATATTTGTGCCCGTCAGGATGACCTACTCCACATTTGACTACATTTATACAGGTAGTAGCCCATTCTTATAAATATTTTAGCCTGACAAAATGACCTACTTTACATTAAACAACATTTATGCAAGAAGTAGTCCAATCTGAGAGACATTTGCATCTGACAGAATGACCTACTCCCCCATTTCAGTTCAGGTATTTCACTATTCTAATAGATAGATATTTTTTCTTCTTAGAATGACCTACTTAACATATATTTAGTCAATTTTGATAGATATTTGTAATACACAGAACAACCTACCCCACATTAGTATGGGTAGTAGTTCATTCTGATAAGTTGTACCTGATAGAGAGATCTACTCAACATTTACAGGTTACCATTATCATAGATGTTTTACCAAAAAGAATGACACACTCCACATTAAATTCATCGTTCATACAGGTACTTTAAGGTATTTATACATTCTGGTAGTTATTTGTACCTGACAGACTGACCTTCTCCCACATTTCACTACATTCAATTGGTACTGGTCATCAGGGGCACAGCCCCACCTACTGTCGCCAGAGGAGCTATGCAAACAAACAGGTCCTCATTGATGCTCAAATATTATAATTTGCAATATTTTATTTGGTCTTAATATTTAGCATCTTCCCAATTTGCATATCATCAGCGTTGCTGAATTTCAATTCAAAATTTGTTCTTGTTCATGTTTATTGGTCTCTGTTCACCTGGTTTGTGTCCGCACTAGAGGCACGCTGGTTGTAGGGTAGGGTGTAATGTATGCTGGAAAATGATAATAAGCATGCTTGGGGTGTCTGTGTATCCACTTTAAATCATGAAATTTATTTACAGTTGGGGCTGACAGCCCAAAGTCCCACCATTTGATTTGCCAATATTTCAAAATGGCAAGGATGATTGGTTGATTGTCTGTGAAGTCTGGCACTGCTGACTGCAGCTGTGAACTTTAAGTAGTCGGCAAGAAGTGGGAGTATTCTGACTTGTGAAAATGAATAAAGTGGATGTCCTCCTGGAACACAGGTTGAAACCCTTAATTTGCAGGAGTTGGAATTAAAGCACCTGGGTGTCCACCAGTCAAGGGTCTTTACATCCTTATACAAACTGCTGGCAAAAGAAATCGTGGATTTAATGTAAACTGGTTTTTGAAGTAAAAATGGCTAACCATAAAAATCAAAAAGAAGGCATTCTGTTTTCTGTGTCTGCTATTTGGTGGAGATGGCACCTGCTCAAGGACAGATTTCAAAGTTTTAAAATATCCTTCTGAAAGGACTGCAAAACATGAAAGCAACGGGAGTCATCTGGACAATGCTGTGAAACTGGGCTTACCTGGAAGAGTAAATGTCGCATAGATGTCAGTGCATACACATGCTCCACTGAGCAGCATAAGAGGTAGGTGGACTGGAACAGGTTCATGCTTTGAAAATTTTGAGACAGCACTGTGGGGTCAGTTGATTGGTCAGATGAGTTGGCAGACTCTCTAAACCTGGGAATATTCTGGTGCATTTTTGAGACAATTTCTGAGGGTAATTTAAGGCTTCAGAGGCACTAAGACTCTCAGGCCAGAGGGACGTCCAAAACTACACATAATGAATTGTTAGACTGTATTTACAAAGTGCACAAGGAGGAGAAAGCCAAACAAGTGGGCGTGATATCATTAGTTGCTATACAGGCAGACGAAACAACTGATGTCTCTTGCATATCACAAATGATGGTTGTGCTGCGATACATGTTGCCTGACAATAAAGTGACCGAGAGGTTCTTGGAGTTTGTTGAGGTTGAAGATAAAACTGCATTCAGACTCTCCAATAGCATCAAGGCTATGCTGGAACCGCTGAAGCTGGGAGAAAAGCTGATCGCTCAGACATATGACATATGGGAGCATCCATGGTGTACAGACACTAATTAAACAGACGTACCCACATGCCCAGTTTGTTCTCTGTTATGCCCACCAGCTAAACTTGACCTTGCAGCAACAGTAAGAATGAATGTCCTGAAGGTGCTTGTTTGCAGATTTAACTGCTTTTGTCACATTTTTCTCTGGTGCCCTAAGACGTTTCGCAGCCCTTCTAGAGGCTACACAGAGATGCATTCCAAGGCCACCGGCTGTGAGATGGAATTTTAAAAGCAGAACTGTTCATGCAGTGTGGGACGCCTACACTGCACTGCTCCACTGTAATGAGGACATATAACCACAATGGGATGAGGCCACCATAAGTGAGGCATACAGACTGCCAAATAAACTCTGGGACAGAGCCTCTCTGCAGCTGCTGGATTTTTTTTCATTGCTCATGCCAGAAGTGGATGTTTTATACAACACTTTGCAAAAACGGAGCAGGTTTTCACAAAGTAACCACGTAATCGCTGCAAAGCTGGTTGGCTCTGGTTGACTAAGTTGACCTGTTTACAAGGGGTAAACCAATCTTTAATTTAAAATTTATACTTAAAACAAAATATTCCAAAATGTTTGTATCATTGTCCAGTCTATTTCCTGTTGACAACAGCACAGTATTTTCCAAATGTCAAAGTCGGAGATATCATCTGCTTTTTGTCTATTAGTCTGCACATGCATTGTCCAAATGAATATATTGGTTGTACAAAAGCTGGAAGCATTTACATGAGAAACAAAACTCTGCTATTGCAACGACAAAAGAAATCTCATTCTTCATTTTGTCCCCAAACTTTAATCAAGCTGCAGACTATCTAGTCTGACTTCAAGCTTATTTTCTCTTTCCACAGCAGCAATTGACTCAAGAAAATTAAAAAGCAAAGCTGGCCAAGCAACAAAAGGAGAAAATTAAACTTTGTTGTTTTCATCAAAAGAATCTTGAAGCAGCCGGTTCTGTTGCTCACAAAATTGCCACTGCCATAAAATGCCTCTAGCATTACAATAATAATCTGTCACTTGTGAAGGTTTAGCAGAGCACCAGCCAACCTTTGCATCCCAATCCCTTAACCACAATTTGATGAGGTAAATAAGGGCAGATTTAAGATTAAAAGGGGACTTTACATTGAGGCCCAAAAGTGGAATAATGCTCCTTATATAGGTCAGGTATTACATATGGTATTTTCAGCAGTATAACACTATAATTGTTTTCTCCTTATGTCTTTACCATCACAATACACAAAGTAATGGAAGTGATGGAAATATCATATTAAAAGAAACTGTTAGAATTAAATTTTCACAAAATACATAATATTGTTTTTCATTGTTTTTCATATTATTTATAGATTCAAAGGAAATATGAGATGTCTGGAAATCACAGCCAGTGATCTTACTCAGCATGAGATTTTTCCAATAGATTTTGAGATATTGCAGAAAATGAACTGGCCAAAAAAAAAAAGAAGTTTAGAATATTTACTTCGGCTGACCCTTAAAAGTTTGAGATTTGAATCATCAGTCTGAGACCCCTAAGTAGACTGAGATTGCTTCAAGTTGAGCAGTTGTTTTTTTGGGGGGGGGGGTCGCGACCCAGTGTGCTCCACAGTCCTGTGATCTTAACTTTCATGATATTTATTGGTATAGGCTGCAGGGTGGAGGAGAGCTTTGCCCAATAAGGCCCTGAGATAACATTATCTTTTCTCTTCTGCTAAGAAATTTACATCTTAAAGTAACGCAATATTCTCTGGCTTTTGTGTGATATCTAGTGTCGACAGAAAAATGTCGTTTCACATTTCTGACCCACTGTTTGTGTCATTAGCTTGTTTACTATATTGTCCGCATCTCTGACATTACAAACATATCCAACCTTGGATAGCCCCATATTTTCTGGTTGTATAGTAAGCAATACCACTGTCACAATGAACATCCTGGCGAGCAAAATTTAAAACTTTATATGGGGAAAAAAACAAAACAAAGCTGAATTATAGATTATTCATATTCAACAGCCAGATGTGATTGGACTGACATAGTTTTAAACTGGGTACAGTCCTAATATTAAGCCTTTTGTTCAGCAAGATAATCTTCAAATGTGAACACTACTTTTATGATTGTTGAAGCCTAAATACAATTGCCATCAGTAAAAAGCTAATGTTAGGCTATAAACGACTACACTATGGTCACATGACTTAATGCCATTGATACAACAAAGCAGTAAAGCCATGTTTGCCTTCATATTATCCTGTAGTCTCATTTAGCCACCAGCTTTAAAACTCACAAGTGGTATTTTATATACTTTTTATGTATTTTATGTCTTAAGCTTGTAGTATCTGTTCTTCCATCACATGACTATTGCTGTGGTCACCAAGTATACAAACTCGAAAGGAAACTCCCTAAATTTACATTTTACACAATGTGGTGGAAATGACAGTTATCTAAAGCAAAAAAAATGAGAAGGAAAACCCCAACAACAACACATTAAATACTAATATATCTCACAACACAGGATACATTTCATGAAAACTGGTTGGCTATTTATGCATCAGTTACATATGAAATTAATATTGGATCAGTATTTGAAATTAAGCTGGGCTGAATGTCTGTTTTAGTGCTGAAATGTTTAGCTGGATTTTATGAACCAAAACAACACTTAAACTAAATTAAAAGGACTTTTGTTAGTAGCTAAAATAAGTTTTGTTGCCGCCCCCAACCACAGCAGTAGATTGCTTTCATGTCGGACTTCTGGAGGCAGATCGATTGACATCTACTGTATGTATGTAGGCCTACCCCATACAATTCTATTTTTAAAAAAACCTTGAACTATCCCTTTCACATCATACATGCAGTGAAACCCCTCATGTTTGGGCTTTGTCACCTGGTTTCATGCTCCTCAGTATAGGTGCACGGTGGAGCACACTGGCTCATATAAACTCATTACCAGCATTCTACTGTTGACACAACGAGTCAAGAGGCTGGCTGCTGACCCATCTGCTGGTGCTGAACATGTGACACACCAACACACACTCAGGGGAACACACACTTCTATAGAGATACTGTGGACACAGATGAATGAGTAAGCTCGGAAACACACTGATAACTGAGCGCACACCTCACACCATCTGATATGCATAAAGATGAATGACCTGAAATTGCATTGAATAAGAACACACACATTGTGTTTTTGCATGTATGAGCCGTACAGGTTTACATACTGTAATGAAACATTCAGCCGGGCATATGGTGTGTGGATGGAAAGACTGCGAGAATTAACCAAGCTTATCCGGTGACCCAGTGAATGTGAATGCAACACCCCTGGCTGTGATCTGTCCTGGCAGTGTGGGAGATCAGGTGACTGGATGGAGGGAATTAAACGCTTCTCGTTTTCACAAGACAAACAAGCTCATCATTGTCTCTGGAAAAGCTGACAAACAGTCTAAGCCTGATCTCACCTGTCATGCCTGAGATATGTGCATGACAGAGAGCCTGCAACACAGAGTGAGAGCCTCCTGTATAGGCCCAATCTGCTGTTTGAATGCCAGAGATAGGAGTAAGCATGTTTATACTGTCCGTTAAGTGCTGATCTCCCTCATTAGTAAGTCTCCTCTAGACATTTGGATGATCTCATCTGCAAAAAAAAGTCAACATCACAACAGCTGTATCCTCATGCATATTCTGCCCTCATTACTGCAGCGACAGTGGCTGCCGCTGGGATCCATGTTTATGGTAATGACAGTGCATGATGACTTGGCAGCGACATGTCATTGGAACAGTGAGCAGGCGCTTTCAGGCGAGAGGAGTGCTCAGTCTCTGCTGCCATCTGCTGCTCATAAAATGCAACAAACAGTACAAGGGTGGACCTGGAGTCATAACAACACCAAAAACAAAATTACAAAGTCTAAAGTGTTGGGGACCCTCACTTGAAGAGACTCATACCGATCAAAAAGAAACTCAAAATGATAACATGCAAAGGAACTGCAAAGAGAGAGAAACAACTACAAAATGGGCAAAACAACCAACAAAAGACACAATATTACCTCAAATAGACACAAAATGACTTCAAAGAGACACAAAACAGCAAAAAAAAATACTTAACTACATAGAGGCTCAAAACAATGTGGATGGAGCGGTGCTCCATCTGCCCCCTCCAATTAATGGGTGCAGCACGGACCAGAGAAATCTGCAAATGCCTGGCCAGCCTCGTTGTCAGGGAGGTTGGAAACCCTCCGCCCGCCAGCATGCCCCCTACAATTATCTGTTGTGATAGAGTTTTACTTTGCTAAATACGTTAGTTTTAGGGGTGCCGTCTTGAATTGTATTTCTTTAGTCAGGTTTTCATTTCCACTTTTGATTACATCAAAGATGTTTAACAGCTCTTGCTTTACAGAGCCCTTTTTTTGTTATATTTCTTTCTTTGATTTAATCAATACTTATAAACCCTTTCCTTTGTAGTTTTGCATCTCAGTGTTGTTGGTCACAATAATCCTAATGTTCCTGTTGATAAATAACTCAAATTTACCAAAAACACTAGGTCTTATGTTGCTT